>NC_041391.1:667881724-667939018 GCF_002162155.2 Triticum dicoccoides | reverse complement strand
ATGTTGAGACTGGTACGAAAATCGTCGAAGAGACGCGTCGGGAGCCCCTTGGTGAAGATGTCCGCAAACTGCGAGCTCGTGGGCACGTGGAGAACTCGGAGCTCGCCAAGAGCGACACGTTCATGGACGAAGTGCAGGTCAATCTCAATATGCTTTGTCCATTGATGCTGCACGGGGTTGCTCGACATGTAGACGGCGCTGACGTTGTCACAGTAGACCACCGTAGCTCGCGAGGGAGGTTCGTGGAGCTCACCAAGGAGTTGGCGCAGCCACACGGTCTCGGCAACCGCATTGGCAACCGCGCGGTACTCAGCCTCGGCGCTGGAACGAGAGACGGTGTTCTGCCGTTTCGACGACCAGGTGAGAAGGTTGCCTCCGAGGAAGATGCAGTACCCCGAAGTGGACTTGCGCGTGTCGGGGCAGCCGGCCCAATCAGGGCCGGAGTAAGCAACGTGATCGGTGCCAGTGTCGCGGTGGATCCGAAGCCCGAGGTGCGTCGTGCCGCGGAGATACCAAAGAACCCACTTGACAAGCTGGAAATGGCAGTCCCGCGGCGCGTGCATGAATAAGCAGCACCGTTGGACGTCGTAGGAGAGGTCAGGGCGCGTCAAAGTGAGGTACTGCAGTGCCCCGGCCAAGCTGTGGTAGAGTGACGGGTCGTGGAAGAGCGGCCCATCATCGATGGAGAGCTTGGCGAGGGTGTCGACGGGCGTAGAGAGCGGCTTGCAGTTCAGCATGCCGGCCCGATCGAGTACCTCCAAAGCGTACTGCTCCTGAGAGAGGAAGAGGCCTTGGGTGGTGGTGGTGACGTTGACTCCGAGGAAATGATGGAGGGCACCGAGGTCGGTCATCAAAAACTCGCGGTGGAGCACCTGGATGATGGAGCGGAGCATGTCGGTGGAGCTGGCCGTGAGGATGATGTCGTCCACGTATAGAAGGAGGTAGGCGAGGTGGTCACCATGGCGAAGAATGAACACTGACGAATCCGCCCGTGATGCGACGAAGCCAAGCGTGCACAAGTAGCTGGTGAAGCGAGAGAACCACGCCCGCGGCGCCTGCTTGAGACCGTATAGGGAACGGTTCAGCCGGCACACATGCGTAGGTGAGGCGGCGTCGACGAAGCCGGATGGCTGGGTGCTGTAGACCGTCTCGGTGAGGTGGCCGTGAAGAAAGGCGTTCTTGACGTCGAGCTGATGAATGGGCCAGCCCCTCCCGGCAGCCAGACTAAGGACAGTCCGGATGGTCGCCGGCTTGACGACGGGGCTGAATGTCTCGTCGTAGTCCACGCCAGCCTGCTTTGTGAAGCCTCAAGCACCCAGCGCGCCTTGTACCGGGCGAGGGAGCCATCGGGATGGAACTTGTGCCGGAAAATCCACTTCCCTGTGACAACATTAGCACCTGTAGGACGCGACACCAAACTCCAAGTGTTATTCTGCATCAGTGCGTTATATTCGTCGAGCATAGCGTTGTACCAGTTTTCGTCCCGTAGGGCAACGCGGTAAGAAGAAGGGATGGGACTAATGGAGGAAGAAGCAGGCATGGAAGCAGCAAGTGCTTTAGGTTGAGCGAAACCAGCTTTGGCCCGCGTACGCATGCGGTGTAGATTGTTGGGTGGTGGTACGGGCACAACGCGCGGCGGGAGCACGGGAGCAGCGGGCAGACGCATGGCGGTACGTGCATGGCGGGGGCTGGGAGAGGATGCATGCAGTGGCGGGGAGCTGGACGTGCATGTGCATGGGATGGTGGGTCAGGGGGGGCACGGGCTGGTGCATGGGTGGGGGTGAAGCGGGCGGGGAGGGGCGCGCTGATTGGGCGCGCGGATCCGCGGGTGGCGGCAGGTGCGAGTGCGGGGCACGGATTGGGGAAGAGGGGCCCGGCGACGCGGAGGAAGGGCGTGGGGATCGGGGCACGGGCGATCCCGAGGAAGGTTCTGGTGGATGCGGATAGGAGGGAAGGAGAGCACACGGTTCGGGGTAGATTTGGGGCCCAAGATTTTCTGTGGTCGGGCGTCGCGCGGGCTATGGTGTGTCCGGAGTGGGACGGTAGGGAAAAATGTTTTCGTCGAAGGTAACATGACGGGAAATAATGACTTTGCGAGTGTCCAAGTCCAGACACCGATAGCCTTTGTGCTCCAAGGGATACCCGAGCAAGACACAGCGAGAGGAGCAAGGGGCAAGTTTGTGGGGGCTAGTGGCGATGGTGTTAGGGAAACAGAGACAGCCAAAAACACGCATGTGATTGTATGTGGGGTGTTTGCCAAGGAGACGGAAGTAAGGAGTCTCTGATGCGATGGCAGTGGAGGGTCTTCGGTTGAGAATGTATATGGCTGTGTGGAGGGCTTCAACCCAAAAGGCAGGTGGTAGTGTAGCATGGATAAGGAGGACACGAAGAATGTCATTCGTCATACAAAGAAGGCGTTCGACTTTTCCGTTTTGTGGAGATGTATGGGGGCATGAGAGGCGAAGGGAGGCGCCATAACAGGAGAAGAGGTCGCGTAGGGAAGTGGTGAGGAATTCACCGTCGTTGTCGCATTGCATACATTGGATGGGGACATGAAACTGCGTGAGGATGTACGCGTGGAAACGATGGATGGTATCGGCGGTATCGGACTTGTGGCGTAAAGGGAAGGTCCACGAGTAGTGCGAGTAGTCATCTAGGATCACAAGGTAATATTGAAAACCCGAAAAACTACAAACAGGGGAGGTCCATAAATCACAATGTATGAGCTGAAACGGTGCTGTAGTAAATGATTTGGAATGGGAAAAAGGCAGCCGGGGCTGCTTGCCTAATTGGCATGCCGTACATAAGGTAGTGTGTGACATGCTGTTATTACATGTGGGAAGAAAAAAACGAGCTAAAGTGGAGATTGTCTTGTCACTAGGATGCCCCAAGCGTCGGTGCCACAAGTCGCTGCCGACCACCGTGAGAAGAGCTTGCACGCCGGAGTTGGTGAAGAATGGATAGAGGTCCCCATGGGTATTGGACCTCATGATGATCTTGCGGGTGGCTTGGTCCTTCATGGTAAAACCAATCGGGTCAAATTCTATACTGCAAGAGTTGTCAATAGTAAAACGACGCACAGATATGAGGTTTTGGATGACAGAAGGGGAAACAAGTACATTGTTGAGAGAGAAGGAAGATAGTTTGGTGGAGCCGACGGCCGTCACGGGTAAGCGAGAACCATTGCCAACTAATATGCCCGAAGAATGACGCAAAGATGGAGAAAAACACTGAGAGAGGGAGTCGGCTGTACCAGTCACGTGGGAAGAGGCGCTGGTGTCAAGAATCCAGTCCGGACTGCCGCCGGCGTTCTGCTGCGTCGCCAGGTTCTGAAGAGCGGAGCACAACTAATGGTACTGTTCCCACGTCGGGCCAGCGGGCGACGGCGCTTGCACCACCGGGTAGGCCTGCTGGGGTGGTGGTGGACGCGGGCCCAGGACGCCGGCAGCGTTGGGCACGGCCCAGGGGGCGCGAGGCTGGGGCGGGCCGTGAAGGAGAGCACCGTACGGGGCAAAATACCCATGGAGTGGCGTTGTGGCGACGGGAGCAGGTGCAGGGGCGCCGCGCCCGGGCGGGGCACTGCCAGGGGAAGAAGAACCGTGCCCACGGCCACGGCCGCGCCCGCGGCCACGCCCGTGGCCTCCGGCGTCGCGATCGGCGGCGGGAGGGGTGGCGCCTCTGCCGCGGTTGTTGGAGATGCCCGAGGATCCCGAGCCGGAGCCGATGGTGAGGGCGGTGGCGGTGGCCTCCGGGCGGCCGTCGAGTCGAGCGCGCTCATTGGCGGAGATTTCCTCCATCGGCAGCCTGGAGCGCGCCTGCACAAACGTCGGAAAGGGCGTCTGCATGGGAAGGAGAGTGGCCATGATCCGGAACTTGCTGTTGAGGCCGCGGATGAGCTGAAGGGTCAGCGCGCGGTCGGTGATGCGCTCGCCGACGTCGCCGAGGTCCGTGGCGAGGGACTTGAGACGCCGACAGTGCTCGGCGATGGAGAGATCCCCCTAGACGAGGTTGCGGAATTCCGCACCGAGGATCACGGCGCGGCCGGCTTGATTGTCGCGGAAGAGAAGGTGCAGCTGCTGCCAAATGTCGAAGGCGGTGCTCTCCGGTGTGGCGACCACGTCCAGGAGATCGTCGGCGACGACCCCGTGGAACCAGAGGACGATCATCAGGTCGTCGTTGCGCCACACGGCACTCTGGAGAAGCGGCTCGGCGGCGACGTCGAGGTGGTGCTGCACTTGATATTTGCAACATACGATGTAAAAGATTTGGTGTCATTTGGAGTAGTTACCCAATTCGAGCTCGAGCCTGTGGTGGAAGAAGTGGTTGACGGAGGGCGGCAGGCCGGCCGCAACGGAGGAGGAGCCGACGTCGGGCACGTCGGGACGAAGGGCCAGAGCGCTGCCTGAGCCGCCGGGCGCGAGTGGCTGGACGGGGACGCTCCCCGTTGTGCGAAGAACAGCCGCCGTGGTCACCGCGGGTGGCGCGGCCGCCAGAGCAGACGAAGAAGGGGTGGCCTCGGGCACGGCCTGCTTGCCGCGAAGGACGTTGGGGGCGAGGCGCGCCGCGTGGGGTGCGGCCGGTGGAGCAGGGGGCGCCAAGGGTGCAGGCGGAGGCGCTGCAGCCAGACGGAAGGGGGCGAAGGGGTTGCTCGCCGGCGTGTCGAGGTCGCCGCCAGAGCGCGTGTGGCGGAGAAACCGATGCATGACGAAAGCAAAGGGATAGGATCGGTTGCGTCTGATACCAAGTTAGGTTCAGTAGACTCTCGCACTGCTGTATTCCTTGGCCTCGTTGGGCTTATATGGTGTTACAGATGAGGAGTACAGAGGGGAAGGGAGAGAGTACAACGACGCCCCTGCATGGCAGGGCGTGCGGGGCGCACTTGGCGCATGACCTGCTCTAGGTAGTTGAGAACGTGGAGGAGTGGAAGAGGAGGCCGTTAGCCACCAGAGGGGCGTGCTAGAGATGCTGTCGAACACCGAGACAATTCAGATGCATGATGGTAAGTCATTCGATTGCTCATGTAACATGTTTGTTTTACACCAACTCTGATTTTTTGTAATGTTTTGTACAAATGAATAGGTGAAACCGTGCACTCTAGGAGAAAGGTTGACTCGATTTTGGAGAAGTGAGTTGAAATTGCAGATAGAGCCAACATATGAATGGTACGAGTTTGATGTTCTAAAGCATGGATGGAAATACATCCTTGCCGGAGAATGGGAGATGTTTGCTAGTATATACAAAATCAACAAGGGCGACACGCTGCATTTGAATGGTTGTTCACTTGTCCACGGACACCTGGTTTTTGGCCATTTACGTCGAGTGTCAGGCGATATCGCAGTGCCAAGATGTACAATAGGTCAGTTTTGTTATTGTAGGTATCCATCGTATGATGAAATGAATCTGAGACATTTTATATTCTGTTATGCAGATGAGTACAAGGCCGAACAACAAATTGTGTAGGATGGAGTTATGTACACATCAAAATCGATACCGCCTCGTGGATGTTAGTTAATTATCGACTATGGTTTAAGGTGTACCTGAACATGGGGCTAGGGTGCAATAAAAAAAGAGTTGTCAGCAGTTGAATTAGGGAGTTGTTTAAAAGTTCATAGTGGTTTATTTTTTAATGGAACCGAGGCTCGTGAAAATAAAATGTCTGACTGGTTCAAAGGTGAGACATATATGTTTAGAGAGAATTATTACGCGACATGAAAATAATGAGTGAATTCCGGCTTTTACCCCCTAATTAACCATTTTTGACACTATTTACCCCATTTAACAAATTTTCATCCAGATTACCCCATTTAGTGACAATCTTGTCTGTTCTTACCCCTTTTAAATTTTAAGAGCCTTCTTGCAAAGATCATGTTAATTTTACTTGAGACTAAGTGCCCAAATGTACATTTTTATAAAAACAAAAAAATCCGACCCTATGATGCCAATAACTTTTTTTTGCAAGAATCATGTCAATAACTGGTAGTACTAATTTTCAATGGACACACATCATTGGAGCCCACTAAAAAACACATGTACGACAATAGCACTGCAGACATGTAAAATAGACTGTGGTGTTTTTGTTTGATGATCTCCCAAAGCTTAAAATAAGTGGTTCCTATGATGTTTTGCATCAAAGAAGAAAACTAAAATATCATCACATTAGACCTAGAAACCGAGTACGAAAGTGTTACGCGCCGGGCACGACCTCATCTGGCGCTCCCGCGAGCGGCAGGGGAGGCAAACCCTACCGCCGCCGCCAGGCCCCCTCCTCCCTCCCTCGCTGCCGCCAGAGTCCGCGGCCGAGCGACGCCTCATCGGCGCTAGCGGCGGCTGGCATGTTCTGGTGTCGGCTGGCGCGTAGGCGGCTTGTGTCGGCCTTCGATTCCTCTCCTTGTCGTCTGGGCACTACTTTGGTCGAAGGATTGGACCTCTCCAAGCTGCGGTCCATCGCTCGTCTCGCGCCCCATAGCAGGACCGACCTCGTCTCGCGCCCGGCAGCACGACCGACCTCGTCTCATGCCCTACAGCACGACCGAGCTCGTCTCGCACCCGGTGCAGCAAGACGGGTCGATGGAGGCCAGTTTTGGCTGGCCTATTGGGTCTCGGCCCTGGGGGCTACCCAGGGGTGTGAAAGGTGGGGCCTTTCCACTCGTCTCTTTTGTTGGGGTACCAGCGGGTCTCGGGTGAGGTGGTGTCAAGGTCTTGGATGCCAGGGCGGTGGCCCTGGTGGTGGTAGCACGGTGCACATGGGTAGAGCCCCTGGCTCGGTGTTGCCCGGTGGCCATGGCCGGGTAGGCGGCGTGGTCGCAGGGGTGTGGCATACGGTGACGGTGAGTGTTGACCGAGGTGAAAACCTGTTCGATCTTCAGACGGACCGGCGGCGGCGAAGCTCGTTCCCTTCCTGAAGGCATCATCGCGACTCTCATTGCCCATCGTGTTGCTCCAGGGGAAACTCTGATCCTCAGGTCGGCTGGTGGTGGCCCTCTGGTATCGTAACCTTCCTGAAGGTGCCATCTTGGAGGCCACGGTTTGTCGTATGTGGCTTCATCTCTTCGCGATGGCGTGTTCACGGTTGAGGACCCCGGTTGCTCTTGTAGTGCTAGGGGTGTTGTTGTTGTGCTCAACGCCTATGTATCATGCCTTGGTGTGTGCGTGTGTTGCGGTGGCGTGTGTTTGTACTGATTGTGGATGATTGTTGCTTTATATATAAAGTGGGACGAAAGCTTTTTTCAGTAACCTACAAACCACAACCCACAATGCAAAATTGAACGTACTTGACCGGCAAAGATAACTATTCCTCTTTCCCTCGATGTGGTGCGCACGTACCTGACAGCCATGAAAAAAACTGGGTGCGGCTGAACCAAGTGACCTGGTCGGGCATTGGAAAAAATGCCAAAAAATCTGATAGCAGGGAGTTAGCAAGCAGATCACTCTCAAAAATCTTACTGGGGTAAAAACTGGCAAGACTCTCGCTAAATGGGGTAATTGGAATAAAAAAATGTTAAATGGGGTAATTAGTGTCAAAAATGTGGAAGTAAGGGGTAAAAACTGGAATTCGCCGCACTGCAAAAGGATAATAAAAGAAGTTTACAACAGTGGCAAAATGATGTAGTATTACGATTGACAAAAACATGTAAAATTGAATAATAGAGTCGGACTGATTTTATTCCCCATGTTTAAAAGCAATCCAAGACATTTGAATAAACTTCTGAATAAAATACAGATCAATTCAAAGATGTTTTGTTGCGCTATCTCTAGAAATGAATGGAGCTGGAATTTAATTCTACCAGAGTACTAAGTATGGATGAGTTTTGTCTCTATATAAAAAAGTCTGACCCGCAAAAAAAAGTGCACGTAAATTTTGACCATGATAATCAGTAGGCCCAGCATATTAAATCGCTTCTTATTTCCAAAGTAGCTATATCTTTTTTGAAAGAACTAGTACAAATGCCCGTGCGTTGCAACGGGCGATAAAGTTAATAGAACCTGCTCCGTTTGTCATTTCGCAACATTTCTTATATCCAACTTTGACAAATGTCAGAAATAATATAAATGTGATTATCGCTTTTCAGTCCATGAAGTGTGAATGTGAAGAAGCCTCCTTAGCATTCTTCGTCACAATATGTTTCAGCTCCGCAAATTCGTCCGATGACGAAGTAGTGACATAAGGAATAGTCTTTCAATCGTTTTTGTTTGTTTACAATAACTTGATTTTTTAGATTTTTTTGTAATTTTTTATAACATTACTTGAAAATTGTAAATAATGTTAAAAAATGTAATTCTCTTTTATGACTAATATGTTTTATTTTCATAATTATATTTAATTTTTAAGTACTCCCTAATTGTTTCTGCATCTATTTTTCCCTTGTCAATAACGGTGTTTAAATATGATTCAATGTGTCATATAAAAGATCTTGTAAATTTCTTGCTCAAAGTAAACTTTGGTATATTACTTGTTTGGATAATCCAAATCGTTGATGATAAATTTATTTTTTTACATTATAGGTACCAGTGTTCATAGACATGTTGAAGGATGTCGTATATGGAAATGGATAACAAAAATACATGATCTAAAGCTGACTTGTCAAACAACTTAATTGAACCAAAGGTGACGAAGTGTGAACCAAATCGTTGATGATAAATTTATTTTTTTACATTACAGGTATCAATGTTCATAGACATGTTGAAGGATGTCGTATATGGAAACAGATAACAAAAATACATAATCTAAAGCTGACTTGTCAAACAACTTAATTGAACTGAAGGTGACGACGTGTGAACAAAATCGTTGATGATAAATTTATTTTTTTACATTACAGGTACCAATGTTCATAGACATGTTGAAGGATGTCGTATATGGAAACAGATAACAAAAATACATGATCTTCAGCTGACTTGTCAAACAACTTAATTGAACCGAAGGTGATGACGTGTGAACCAAATCGTTGATGATAAATTTATTTTTTTACATTACAGGTACCAATGTTCGTAGACATGTTGAAGGATGTCGTATATATATGGAAACAGATAACAAAAATACATGATCTAAAGAATTGAACCGAAGGTGACAACGTGTGAAACTGACAGGTTAATTGAACCAAAGACCAGGGATTGTGTAAGATAAGAATCATTGGAGATAGGATGTATTTGTAGCATAAAAGGTGCCTGCCTCTAAGTATGTTTCGGACGCCTGTAAGCATCTAAATAGGATTTGGACTCGAAGCCAGCGAGCGGCGCCACCTTACGCTCTGCGTCCTTTCCTTCATCGATATGGGCCAGCAACTTCGATTCTTCAGGCAACTAAGAAATAGAGATATGGGCCGGCCGGCCGGCTGGGCTTAGTTTAAGTGTACGTCCCGATTTCTCTACGTCAAGTTACTCCATGATTTGTACGTTCGATTTTTGATTTTCCTCAAACGGACAAAAGCCTCGTAACGGGACGAAATAAAGTGAAACCAAACCAAGAATATCTATTTCCTTCAATAGTAGGTATAGATAGATATGTAGATAAATAAATTTGCTCTATCTTGTGACAAAGGAATAAATAGTTATCTGAACGCGATGTACGTTTAGAAGCCGCCACGGTACGTTGTGAACTTGCCTTGGCATCGAGGTAATTTTATTTGCTAACCGTTCTGGAGATAGCTAAGCTCACGTTGCCATGATTTTCTGATCTGACCTGAGCGGTTTCAACTTTGGAAAAAATTCTGCAAACTGCTCGCAGTCTCCATGACGAACAACACGAAGTGAAAGGCGGCGTGGTGACAGGGGGCTTTGCTCGCCGGGAAGTCACCTCCGGTGCTCGTTGCCAGTGTTCATCTCCCCGTTTTTCGGCTTTACTGGTGGTCACGGGGCAGGCCCGGCGGCTGCCCCAGGTATTGGCAGGCGGCCGGGCGCTGTGGACGGTGGTCGCGGCACAGGTGATCGCCGCGGTGCTGCAGTGGGTGATCGCCGCGGGGTTGCACTGTGCGGACATTAACTGCATCAGGGTTAATTTTTTCATGGGTACGTGAGTGCATTGGACGAGACGGGCAACCTCAATGGTACTGCTTATGTTTGTCTTATTGGTGTTCTCGGTGTTTGTAGATTCTTGCATGTAACGCTCTATATATAATTTGGTTTTCCTTCTAAACGTTCTCCAATTATTGCACTGTGACCTCCTTCCGTCGATTTTTAGCAGACTGAGGAGACGTTGATTGCTTGTTGATGTGGTCTGCATCTCGTCCCAGCAGGACAGACCGCAACCAGGCCTTCGCCGCTAGGGCTCTTCAGTATCGGCCCCTCTCCATAAATTTGCAAGAGTAGGTGTCCGATTATTCTCAGAATATGGTTAGATGGAGTGAGGAATTTTAGTTACCTGAATTTCATCATACAGAAGGTTGGCTCCTAAGTGCAAGTCTGAACATTTGCCTCCCCGAGCTCTACAAACACTGCACAAGAAGGAAGCTCACGGTGGCAGAAGCAATCGGCGATGCAAGATGGACAAGACATATCAAAGCAAACCCCTCAGACCAGGCCATCCAGGAGTTCACCACACTCTGGGTGCAACTGCAACATGTGGTGCTGACTGACGAGCCGGACTGGGTGGAATGGAAATGGACGGCTGATGGACGATTCACGTCGGCATCAGCGTATGCGATTCAATTCGAGGGATCGACACGGACTGAATTCAAACAGATCATCTGGAAGGCCGACGCACCCATGAAGTGCAAAATATTCTCCTGGCTTGCGGTGCTAAATCGATGCCTCACCGCCGACAACCTGGCCAAACGAGGATGGCCACATAATGCATCATGCAGTCTCTGCCAGAGGACGCCGGAGAGCGTATTTCACCTGCTCGCCTCATGCTCCTTCACCACGGAGCTTTGGCAGAGGGTGCTAAGCCGGTGCGGTCTACCGGCGACGCTGGCACCATCTGCAACCGCGGCAAATCTTCTAGAATGATGGGATCAAAGCCGGTCCAGGGTGCCGAGGGACCATAGACGTGGATGGAGCTCGTTGGTGCAGTTGGTCTGGTGGACGGCATGGAAAGAGCGAAATGCGCGGATCTTTGATAACAAGTTCTCGACGGGGGTGCAGGTCTTCCACCGCCTGATTGAAGACATCGACACTTGGATGATAGCAGGCCATAACAAGATCAACAACCTGCTGCATAGACCTTTAGAACCAGACTAGACATTAGGATACGGAATGCGGTGATGCACATTTCGTGCAAATTTTGTAACTAACAGACGTTGTCTTCCCTCTCTCATATTCAATGAAAAGCTGCACAGCAGCATTTTCGTCAAAAAAAAGATCAAGCCTGTGCATGGACCACTTGATATGCAATGCTGAATGTCATACAAAACCAATCAACTCACTTCAAGCATTTAGTTAAATCTATTATGTTCCCCTATGTTTGTTTTACAACATTCATATTCAAAAAAATGCAGTGCTAAATCTGCAGCGCATACTGGTGTATAAATCCAGAATTGGTATATAATTCTAATATATCCTGTAGTTATGGACTTACAGTATGTATCATCAAAATAGCATAGATATGATTTGTCCTGTTTCAAAAATCCTGAATTGACATTCCTAATTTGTGGTAACAGTAATAAAAACATACATGTCTTCAGAGCATCTAATTTATATTTATTTTTATATGCACAGAGGGATGAAGTTTACGAACAATACCAGTAGGTTAGATGTCCCTACGGACAATGTTAGGGCTGCAGGTGAGCAACGACCTACTAATGCTGCTGCTGGCGCAGCTACCTCTGCTGCTAATCAGCCTACCGTTTGTTCCTCTCCCCCTCGTCGTGAAAACCTTCGGAGGCCGTCAAAAGCTCAAGCTGTTCCAAAAAAGAATATTCCTGGAAAGAGAAAGGATAGGGCAGCCACACCGAGCGATGATAATTTTGTTGACCCGCCAGCCCGTGTGAGCAAGGCCTCTAAACCTGACAATAGAAAGTCCAAAAAGGTAAAATGTTCTGAGGTGTTGTTGTTTGTGCTATGTTAACATGTGTCTTATATTCCTGTAATCTTTGAATGATGTTGTCACGTGCAGCTGGTTGTAGAACCTTATTTTGTTGTTATTCTGTTCTGTCATCATCAGGGTAATATTAATAGTTCTAAAAAGATATGCCCGAACTATAAGTGTGCTCCCAACCAAGTATTATTGGCCAAGAAAAGTTTGTCTAAAGCTGTGAAAGCTAAACTCAGAGAATATGACTTTGGAATATTCTTGGACTTGAAATTGAGAAGTATTGAGAACACCAAGTTGTTGATGTTCCTCATGGATAGGCTGGATCCCGATACACTTACCTTGCGCATTAGAGATAATAAGCACTTGAAAATTTCTAGGCACTCCATCAAATGCGTTCTTGGGTTGCCAGATAGGGGTACAAACATAGTTGTACCCGGTAAAGACATCCAAAAAAAGCATTATGTGAACTGAAGATGAAGCTTGGTGTAGATCAAAGTGAAGATGTCAAGGTGCAAGATTTGATTGCACATATTGCGAAAGATGAAGAGGGTGATGAAATCACGATCAGGTGCTTGGTGATGATCCTCCTGAACAAGTTACTCTTACCAGGGACTTGTGATTACATCACAGGAAAAGAGGCTGCATTGATGGAGGACATTACTAAGTTGTTCTTAGTAAATTGGGCTAAATTAATCTTTGATGACATTGTGAATGCCTCTAAATCATGGCACACAAAGAAGACCGGAACCACCAACCCCTCTATTCATGGCTGTGTGTTGTTCCTAGTTGTGAGTATCACATCCTTTCTTCCCACTCAACCATCAAAAAGCAATGTTGTCAATGCATACCCTCTTGGTAGTGAAGTTGTGAGTGTCTTAATGTATGTTATTTTATAGGTATATTATTTGGATAATTTGTTGGGAAAACCTTCTACCAATCCCACACACCTCGGATAAATAATATTACGAGGGAGGAAATGTTGAGGCTCATCGACCAAGATAAGATAGTGCTTGACGGGGTTGGAACATTTGGTGGTTTGCCGGTAAGTTGCTCAACTATTTCATTCTGCAATGCATTTCTTTGATCACATCTTCACACATGTGTTTTTCTATTTTATGTTGTTCTACTAGTTGAGGAGTCAGGTGGGCACTTGCTACATGGAGGGTGCGGCCCCTACAACTGGTGGCACTCCTCCAAGTAGTTCAGATATCTCGTACCGGTCACATTCTTCTCCTCCTGCACGTATTGTTAGCATGCATCGTCACCTCGCAGGTTGCTTTCATGATTTGTGTGAGCCACAACAAGTTGCAGCTATGTCGGCATTGAGAAGGTGCGATGACGACATCCAAAGGCTAGTGCTCAACATATGTGATCGACTGATGATGACAGTTGAGGAAATCAAGTGCATTGTGGGGATTCTCGATCGAACCCGCCACCACCACCACCACCACCAAGCCCCAAGGCTGCTTCGACTGCTGCTCAATTTCCCCTACCAGGCATGGGAGCAGATTCAAACTTGAATGATGAGAGGCAGCAACCATGTCCCACAACTGATGTTGATAACTCTGTAAATGTGATGCTTAATGAGGGCCGCGACAATGTTTTTGATACAAGCGGCCTTAGTTACACCCAGATTCTTATGGCTACTGGGGTTCAAAAATCTCAACAAGGTGCCACAAATTATGGTATGGTGGCCATTGTCAATATATTTATCCTTTTATGTTTTTTAAACGGGTGGCCTTATCACACAGGTGCAATTTTGGATGAAGTGTTTGGCAGTCAGTGGAATTCACAGTGTATCTATAATGATCCCGATCACGAAGTTCTAACAAATGGCGTGTGCAAAACATGCTATGATAATGGTACATGTTCTTCTTCATAAGGTGTCTATTTGTATGTTTCATGCAGTTTTAACCACTTCGTCTTCCTTATAGGTGACATGGGCAACTTAGATGACGAAGGACTCGCCGCTGAAGAGCCTATGGATTCTTCCGCTAGTGCTAACGAAGGTGATCTTGTGCACCTTACATCAAGTACAAGTATCTTTTTGACATTTGCACACTCTGTTTACATAAATAATGGACTCCACACAATGGTACCTCGAACTCCATGGGAAGATACCGACGAGGAGGAAACTGAGCCCAGTAACGAAGTCCTTTCAACCAAGAGTGGTCATACAAATGTTGGTATGGATCATGTGCATGATCTGCATTCGAAGGTTGATGACGCAGTGCAGGCCGGGGTGTTGGCAAGCCATAAGACGCATGTCTTGAGTCCATTGAGCAACATGGTCAGGTTCTACAATTGTGTCACTATTAATTTGTGAAGCGATTCTACTAGATGTTCACCTTTTGCACTTGTGTTGCTTTTACTCCTGTATTTCACAGTCAAGTGGACTCCGACCTCCTTTTTATGATGAGACACCAAAACAACAGCATGAGGCATCTGCCACATCTACTGGTGGAACTGCAAGCTTGACATATTTGTGGGAGTCATTGAAAAAACTTTCTGATGCCGAGGTAGAGTGGTTTTATGCTATAGATTCAAGTAGAATTCCTAAAGTTGTGTATGGTCTGCATGTCACGTTACGTGCTTTTGCCTTTTTACACGGTCAGCATGTACCTCCTATTGTCTTCGACAAGACACCAGATCACGCAATTGGCTCGCAGGCGAATTTGCAAATGTAACTAAAAATGCGATGCAACCACGGAAAGAGTCTCATCAGTTTTGAGATACTGCGATGAAAAAGATGGTTGGTTAGCACAAGGTACATTGGTGCATTTATGGAGACAACAAAATTCTTAACAAAATTAGGCGTTGAAGGTTTGTTGTTACATGTTGTGCCTTTTTGTTTTTGCAGTTTCAGCATGTAGTTCCCCCTACGTTTGATGAGACACTGGTGCGCCTACGTCCAGAAAACTCGGCATGAGTGAGGGAGTGGACTGCACAACATTTAGAAGTTAGTAACAAAATGGCATTGCTTTAATGTTCTAAACTGTTTTTTGTTGAAAGTTTTATGTTTTTCTACAATATGTTTGGCAGAAAGTAGGTGATTAATAAAGCTTGTTTCTTGTTCCATGGGCCGTTCAACTAGAATGACTTTTGTCCACTAAAATGATGCCTCAATAAGTTTTATTCTCCTTATATGTAGCTCATCTCGATTCGACCGGAAAACATGTCGACGGCGAGAAAAGGCAGAGCAATGTTAATGGTTATCGAGATGTTTTCTTTGGAAGCCGACCGCCAATAACTATGAGGAGACCCAAGCAATCAAGAAATGAACCACGTTCAGTTTTCAAGTTCCCACTAAACTTAATAGATTGTTCTATCGATATTCGCAATGCTGCAAGAGTTCGTAAGATAGTCATATCCGACGAAAGTTTGAAGAAGTAAGTATTTGAATTGTCCTTTGCTTGTTATACTTTCGATATTGTTTGTTGCTCAACATTAATGTCATGCATTGGCAGGGTAAGTCTTATATCCAATGCCTCTCTTGGCATGTCCATGATTGGCGAGGATTTGGCTGATTGTTTTAGGGATAATGAAACGACCTTGGTAGAGATCATGAATATTTTCACCGAATGTGTTCGACATGATCAGAAGCTACACCCAACCCAGTGGAAGGGTCATACGCTTTTTCTAAGTTGGACTCTTGGGGTATGTTAGCTAGCCTCACCCTCTACCAGCAACGCATACTTTTGATTTCATCTTCATATTTGACATATGACTCATATGTGTATTATGATTTTCATCAGTCCATGTTGAACTGTGAAGAGCTCCACAGGCGTCAGGTGTATAATAGTGATGAAGCCGCTAATTTATTGGCTAAGCATCTCGATGGCATTGATCCTAAAGAGATTAATCAGGTTAGTATATGTACTGTCCTTCAATTGAAATTACTTACAATGTGCTAGATTTCGCTTATTATTCATTTATGTATGTACAGATCCTTTGGACATATCACCATAGTAACCACTTCGCGGTGTACTGTGTCAACTTGGAACACACTCGTATTGATGTTCTGGACTCGATTGATTGGTCTGACACTGAGAGATGTAGCTCATTTAAAGAACGAAATTTTCCCTCGGGTCATAGAGCAATTGAACAGCTAAGTGAGGCTTTTCGCACAGTTACTGGCGGAGAGTTTCAAGATTTTTGTAAATGGCAAATGTGGAGCAAGGATGTTCCTCGACAATAAGGCAATGATTGTGCCATTTTCACTACAAAGTTCTTGCGCCACTATGATGGCGTAGTTGGTCAGCTCCGTTGTAACATTAATCCGGTATTTTTCATCAATTCCCTTGCTCTTGGATGATGTTATTTTGTTATTATTTCGATTTCTAATGCATAATTTATCTCTTGCAGGCAAAGATTAGTCAGTACAGGGATGAAGTTCTGTCCTATATTTTGTTCCATGAGTTGAATGAAATCAATCCCTTACCTTACTCATTGGAGAAATTCAGGAGAGAAACAGACTATGTAAATTAGATAGCTCTTTGTATGTTTATAAGTTTATAACCAAAACTGATATTTCTTGGTGTCCGTGTTGTATTGTACTCGGGAGTACTTGTTTAGGACTGCTTGGACGGTTCTTGTTACACTCAAGTTAATGTATCCCCTCTTTTTTTCCTAAATCTTGGATTTGGAAGTTGGTAAAGACTTACAGAAGTCACTTTTATGTGTCCCACCCCTTAAGCCGCACATCTTGCACTCCCCTATTTTTGTGATATGAAGTTCGTAACACAAACTTGTCAAGATTTCGCGATTTCGTCCCAGTGTACAACCATTAAATATCATCTAGAAATGTGCTGCACATAACTGTAAATCAATAAATGTTCCCTTTGATTACGGATGAAAAAATTAGATAATTATGGATGAAAAAAATAGATTATCACAAATGAAAAAATAGAAAAATTTCAGTTTGATGTTCAAGTTTGAGATGAACTCACAAAAATTCCAGTAGTTGCAGGAATTTTGATGCAAGGTTTGTTTTCAGCTGGTTATGTTAAAATTGATGGTTCGAAATACAAAATGTGCTAGAGAAATTAAAAATTATGCCAACAAATACTGAATGTTCCCCACCAGGAGCCAGGTAAAGCATGAAATAATTTTAGAACAACGATTTTAGACATAATAAATTTTCAATATCTTTCAGACTACTAGGAATACATGAGTCATAATGAAAAACACAACTTAGATTTCACATTCAAGTTATCTACACATCAGCAAACATGACTAATCGATATCATCTGTTCTGCGAGATGATTCACCATCTACCACATCATCTTCCTCTGCTTCCAGCTCATCTATTAAACGGCGCCGAGTTGTAGTTCCCCTTCCCCTTCCCCTCCCCCTGCCCGTCCCCCCTGCCTCCTCTGGTACCACCAATCGCGATGCTTTGTTGTTTGTTGGTGCATGACGCCTTGTTGTGACCGTCCATAAGGCCACATTTGCTGCATCTTCTTGTGCACTTCTTTGGCCCGCGTGCGCCAATATGTCTTTCTCCTTCTTCTGATCTAGAGACCTTTGTTTTCAATAGTGGTGGGGCTTTAAAACTAATCATCTCACGGTCAGCTCGAGCACTGCAACCTCCTTCATCAAACACGGGCATTACATCAGCAGGCAGATCCTCGACCTGCGCCCTAAGTTCCTTCAATACATTCATGACTCTTACATATGCAATTGTTGATCTGTCCCCTGCTCTAACACAGGCAAAAGCCTCCCTGAGCATATTAAAGTGTGTCACGCTAACTAGCGTCCCATCAGCTCCAACTTGGAGAGTGTCATTCCTGTGGTAAGGAGGGTCAATCCGTGCATTCCTTGTGTATCTTCTTAGCACAAACTTGCTAGGAAGCCTCTGAATCTGCTCATTTGTCATCACTATAATAAGGTGTGGGCATAACATTCCTGTGCAAAGTGGAATGACAAAGAATAATTTTATTGTTGCTTATCCTGATAACTTTTCGCAATGATAAAATTGACAAACCATATGCTACTTACCTGTGTGCTCCCACTGCATGCACTCACATCTGTAGTCTTCTTTTTCTTCATGACAAACCACTTTGAACTCATGTTGGGACCAAGAAAAAGACGGGCCATCTCTACCATAGACCACAAGGAAATGACCAGCGTCCACTTTCTTGGTAAGGAAAAATGTTCCATAAACATATGCATCTTTGTATTTCTTGAATACGGCACGGGTATAGATCCTGCTCAACTGATTTTCCAGAGGGTAGTTTGTTATTGTTGCTGGGTGTTCCTACATCAGCATGGATGTGTCAAAGAATTAGATATACTCTGTTTCGTTTGCAGAACACCAACAACTTAAGAATATAAATAACACAGATTAAGGATGGAAAGAATTTATATGATGGCAAGCAACCGTTACAAATGTATAAATGACACAACGATGTAAATTTATGTATGAGGCATACTAGAAGATGTAATCATATGAGACGTAATACCTGACATGCAATGGTCTCTCGGCCTTCTGCTTCTTTTCTCTTTTGCAAGACTAGGTACATTTTTCGTGCAAACTCATGCAAAGGTGTCGTAGTGTTAACATGATGTCTTTTCACAAGTCTGTTCATGCTTTCACTGAGTTGCGTAGACGTCATTCTCCCACAGTAAAAAGCTTTGAAGTATGCCGCAATCCAACATGCACGTTGATCATACAAATTGTTGGTCGTAAGATCTGACTCAAGGCCATATTCATTCACCATATCCTTCCATGCAGACTCAAACTCTAGAGGGGTAAGTGTTGGGGAACATAGTAATTTCAAATTTTTTTCCTACGCACACGCAAGATCATGCTGATGCATAGCAACAAGAGAGGAGAGTGTGTCCACGTACCCTCGTAGACCGTAAGCGGAAGCATTATGACAACACGGTTGATGTAGTCGTACGTGTTCACAATCCGACCGATCCAAGTACCGAACGTACGGCACCTCCAAGTTCAGCACACGTTCAACTCGATGACGATCCCCGGACTCCGATCCAGCAAAGTGTCGGGGATGAGTTCCGTCAGCACGACGGCGTGGTGACGATGATGATGTTCTACCGGCGCAGGGCTTCGCCTAAACTCCGCGACGATATGACCGAGGTGGAATATGATGGAGGGGGGCACCGCACACGGCTAAGGAACGATCTTGAAGATCAACTTGTGTGTCATGGGGTGCCCCCCTGCCCCCAAATATAAAGGAGCAAGGGAGGAGGAGGCCGACCCTAGGAGGAGGGCGCGCCAAGGGGAGTCCTACTCCCACCGGGAGTAGGACTCCTTCTTTCCTAGTCCAACTAGGAGAAGGGGGGAAGGAGGGAAGTGGAGAAGGAAGGGAGAGGGGGGCCGCGCCCCAAACCCTTTGTCCAATTCGGACTGGGCTTGGGAGGGGCGCGCGCCACCTCCTGGCTCCTTCCCACTAAGGCCCATTAAGGCAGACGCAGCTAATCTGCATCCGAGCTCATATGCTCCCGCATGAATAGTAAAATCGAAAAAATAATCAAAAAATTTCAAAAAAAATTTAGAGAAACATTGACAAAAGTTCTAAGTGCATGTAAAAATTCGTCATGAAATCACATTCCTAGAAGGCGTGGCAAAAAAAAACAAAAATAGTACTCTGAAAAATCTACTTTCAAACGCATTTTGAAGCACTGAATTTGTTTTTTTGCCACGCCTTACAGGAATGTGATTTCATGATGAATTTTTGCAGGCACTTAGAAATTTTGTCAATGTTTCTCTAAAAAAAAATTGGAATTTTTTGAATTTTTTTAAATTTTTTCTCGATTTTACTGTTCATGCGGGTGCATATGAGCTCGGGTGCAGACTGGACTTTTCGCCATTAAGGCCCAATACTCTTCCCCGTATTCCCGTAACTCCCCTGTACTCCGAAAAATACCCGAATCACTCGGAACCTTTCCGAACTCCGAATATAGTCGTCCAATATATCGATCTTTACGTCTTGACCATTTCGATACTCCTCGTCATGTCCCCAATCTCATCCGGGACTCCGAACTCCTTCGGTACATCAAAACTCATAAACTCATAATAAAACTGTCATCGAAACCTTAAGCGTGCGGACCCTACGGGTTCGAGAACTATGTAGACATGACCTAGAACTATTCTCGGTCAATAACCAATAGCAGAACCTGGATGCTCATATTGGTTCCTACATATTCTACGAAGATCTTTATCGGTCAAACCGCATAACAACATACGTTGTTCCCTTTGTCATCGGTATGTTACTTGCCCGAGATTTGATCGTCGGTATCCAATACCTAGTTCAATCTCGTTACCGGCAAGTCTCTTTACTCATTACGTAATGCCTCATTCCATAACTAACTCATTAGCTACATTGCTTGCAAGGCTTATAGTGATGTGCATTACCGAGAGGGCCCAGAGATACCTCTCCGACAATCGGAGTGACAAAACCTAATCTTGAAATACGCCAACCCAACATGTACCTTTGGAGACACCTGTAGTACTCCTTTATAATCACCCAGTTACGTTGTGATGTTTGGTAGCATCCAAAGTGTTCCTCCAGTAAACGGGAGTTGCATAATCTCATAGTTACAGGAACATGTATAAGTCATGAAGAAAGCAATAGCAACATACTAAACGATCAAGTGCTAGGCTAACGGAATGGGTCATGTCAATCACATCATTTTTCTAATGATGTGATCCCATTAATCAAATGACAACACATGTCTATGGTTAGGAAACATAACCATCTTTGATTAATGAGCTAGTCAAGTAGAGGCATACTAGTGACTATATGTTTGTCTATGTATTCACACATGTATCATGTTTCCAGTTAATACAATTCTAGCATGAATAATAAACATTTATCATGAAATAAGGAAATAAATAATAACTTTATTATTGCCTCTAGGGCATATTTCCTTCAGTCTCCCACTTGCACTAGAGTCAATAATCTAGTTCACATCGCCATGTGATTTAACACCAATATTCACATCTGTATGTGATTAATACCCATAGTTCACATCGTCATGTGATCAACACCCAAAGGGTTTACTAGAGTCAATAATCTAGTTCACATCGCTATGTGATTAACATCCAAAGAGTAATAAGGTGTGATCATGTTTTGCTCGTGAGAGAAGCTTAGTCAACGGGTCTGTCACATTCAGAGCCGTATGTATTTTGCAAATATTCTATGTCTACAATGCTCTGCACGGAGCTACTCTAGCTAATTGCTCCCACTTTCAGTATGTATCCAGATTAAGACTTAAAGTCATTTGGACCAGTGCCAAAATTTACATCGACGTAATCCTTTACGACGAACCTTTTCTGTCACCTGCATAATCGAGAAATATATCCTTATTCCACTAAGGATAATTTTGACCAATGTCCAGTGATCTACTCTTAGATCAAAATTGTATTCCTTTGCAAAACTCAGAGCAAGGTATACAATATGTCTCGTTCACAACATAGCATACTTTATAGAACCTATGACTGAGGCATAGGGAATGACTTTTCATTCTCTTTCTATTTTTTGCCATGGTCGGGTCTTGAGTCTTACTCAACTTCACACCTTGCAACACAGGCAAGAACTCCTTCTTTGACTGTTCCATTTTGAACTATTTAAAAAAATTATCAAGGTATGTACTCATTGAAAAATCTTGTCAAGCGTCTTGATCTATCTATATAGATCTTGATGCTCAATGTGTAAGCAACTTCACCGAGGTCTTGCTTTGAAAAACTCTTCTTCAAGTATCCTTTCATGCTATCCAGAATTTCTATATCATTTCCAATCAACAATATGTCATCCACATATAATATTAGAAATGCTACAGAGCTCCCACTCACTTTCTTGTAAATACAGGCTTCACCACAAGTCTGTATAAAACTATATGCTTTGATCAACTTATCAAAGAGTATATTCCAACTCTGAGATGCTTGCACCAGTCCATAGATGAATCGCTGGAGCTTGTATATTTTGTTAGCACCTTTAGGATTGACAAAACCTTCTGGTTGCATCATATACAACTCTTCTTTAAGAAAACCATTAAGGAATGTAGTTTGGACATACATTTGCCTGATTTCATAAAACATGGCAATTGCTAACATGATTCGGACAGACTTAAGCATCGCTACATTTGAGAAAATCTCATTGTAGTCAACACCTTGAACTTGTCGAAAACCTTTTTGCGACAAGTCGAGCTTTGTACATAGTAACACTACTATTAGCGTATGTCTTCCTCTTGAAGATCCATTTATACAATATGGCTTGCCGATCATCGGGCAACTCCACCAAAGTCCACACTTTGTTCTCATACATGGATCCCATCTCAGATTTCATGGCCTCAAGCCATTTCGTGGAATCTGGGCTCATCATCGCTTCCTCATAGTTCGTAGGTTCATCATGGTCTAGTAACATGACTTCTAGAACAGGATTACCCTACCACTCTGGTGCGGACCGTACTCTGGAAGACCTACGAGGTTCTGTAGTAACTTGATCTGAAGTTTCATGATCATCATCATTAGCTTCCTCACTAATGGGTGTAGGAATCACTGGAACTGATTTCAGTGATGAACTATTTTCCAATTCAGGAGAAGGTATAGTTACCTCATCAAGTTCTACTTTCCTCCCACTCACTTCTTTCAAGAGAAACTCCTTCTCTACAAAGGATCCATCTTAGCAACGAATAACTTGCCTTCGGATCTGTGATAGAAGGTGTACCCAACAGTTTCCTTTGGGTATTCTATGAACACGCACTTCTCCGATTTAGGTTCGAGCTTATCAGGTAGAAACTTTTTCACATAAGCATCATAGTCCCAAACTTTAAGAAACGACAACTTGGGTTTCTTGCTAAACCACAGTTCATATGGTGTCGTCTCAAACGGATTTAGATGGTGCCCTTTTAACGTGAATGCAGCTGTCTCTAATGCATAACCCCAAAACGATAGTGGTAAATCGGTAAGATACATCATAGATCGCACCATATCTAATAAAGTGCGGTTATGACGTTCGGGCACACCATAACGCTGTGGTGTTCCAGGTGGCATGAGTTTGTGAAACTATTCCACATTGTTTTAATTGAAAACCAAACTCGTAACTCAAATATTTGTCTCCGCGATCAAATTGCAGAAACTTTATTTTCTTGTTACGATGATTCTCCACTTCATTCTGAAATTCTTTGAACTTTTCAAATTTTTCAGACTTGTGCTTTCATTAAGTAGATATACTCATATCTGCTCAATTCATCTTGTGAAGGTCAGAAAATAACGATACCCGCCACGAGCATTAACACTCATTGGACCGCAAACATCGGTATGTATTATTTCCAATAAGTCACTAGCTCGTTCCATTGTTCCGGAGAACAGAGTTTTAGTCATCTTGCCTAAAAGGCACGGTTCGCAAGCATCAAATGATTCATAACCAAGTGATTCCGAAAATCCATCTTTATGGAGTTTCTTCATGCGCTTTACACCGATATGACCCATACGGCAGTGCCACAAATAAGTTGCACTATCATTATTAACTTTGCATCTTTTGGCATCAATATTATGAATATGTGTATCAATACGATCGAGATCCAACAAACTATTTTCATTGGGTGTATGGCCATCAAAGGTTTTATTTATGTAAACAGAACAACAATTATTATTTGACTTTAAATGAATAACCGTATCGCAATAAACATGATCAAATCATATTCATGTTCAACGCAAACGCCAAATAACATTTATTTAGGTTTAATACTAATCCCTAAAGTATAGAGAGTGTGCGATGATGATCATATCAATCTTGGAACCACTTCCAACACACATCGTCACTTCACTCTCAACTAGTTTCTGTTTATTCTGTAACTCCTGTTCCGAGTTACTAATCTTTAGCAACCAAACAAGTATCAAATACTCAGGGGTTACTATAAACACTAGTAAGGTACACATCAATAACCTGTATATCAAATATACCCTTGTTCACTTTGCCATCCTTCTTATCCACCAAATATTCAAGGCATTTCCGCTTCTAGTGACCATTTCCTTTGCAGTATAATCACTCAGTTTCAGGCTTTGGTCCAGCTTTGGGCTTCTTCGCGGGAGTGACAACTTGCTTGCCATTCTGCTTGAAGTTCCCTTTCTTTCCCTTTGCCTTTTTCTTGAAACTAGTGGTCTTGTCAATCATCAACACTTGATGCTCTTTCTTCATTTCTACCTTCGTTGATTTCAGCATCACGAAGAGCTCGGGAATCGTTTTCGTCATCCCTTGCATTATATTTCATCACGAAGTTCTACTAACTTGGTGGTGGTGACTAGAGAATTCTGTCAATCACTATCTTATCTGGAAGATTAACTCCCACTTGATTCAAGCGATTGTAGTAATCAGACAATCTGAGCACGTGCTCACTAGTTGAGCGATTTTCCTCCATCTTTTAGCTATAGAACTTGTTGGAGACTTCATATCTCTCAACTCAGGTATTTGCTTGAAATATTAACTTCAACTCCTGGAACATCTCATATGGTCCATGACGTTCAAAACGTTTTTGAAGTCCCGATTCTAAGCCATAAAGCATGGTGCACAAAACTATCAAGTAGTCATCATATTGAGCTAGCCAAACATTCATAACATCTGCATCTGCTCCTGCAATAGGTCTGTCACCTAGCGGTGCATTAAGGACATAATTCTTCTGTGCAGCAATGAGGATAAACCTCAGATCATGGATCCAATCTGCATCATTGCTACTAACATCTTTCAACACAATTTTCTCTAGGAACATATAAAAATAAACATATGAAAGCAACAACGCAAGCTATTGATCTACAACATAATTTGCAAAATACTACCAGGACTGAGTTCATGATAAATTAAAGTTCAATTAATCATATTACTTAAGAACTCCCACTTAGAAAGACATCCCTCTAATCCTCTAAGTGATTACGTGACCCATATCAACTACACCATGTCCGATCATCACGTGAGATGGAGTAGTTTCAACGGTGAACATCAATATGTTGATCATATCTACTATATGATTCACGCTCGACCTTTCGGTCTCCGTGTTCCGAGGCCATATCTGTTATATGCTAGGCTCGTCAAGTTTAACCTGAGTATTCCGCGTGCGCAACTGTTTTGCACCCGTTGTATTTGAACGTAGAGCCTATCACACCCGATCATCACGTGGTGTCTCAGCACGAAGAACTTTCGCAACGGTGCATACTTAGGGAGAACACTTCTTGATAATTAGTGAGAGATCATCTTATAATGCTACCGTCAAACAAAACAGAATAAGATGTATAATAGATAAACATCATATGCAATCAAAATATGTGACATGATATGGCCATGATCATCTTGCGCCTTTGATCTCCATCTCCAAAGTACTGTCATGATGTCTATCGTTACCGGCACGACACCATGATCTTCATCGTCTTGATCTATATCAATGTGTCGTCACATGGTCGTCTCGTCAACTATTGCTCTTGCAACTATTGCTATCACATAACGATAAAGTAAAGCAATTATTTGGCACTTGCATCTTATGAAACAAAGAGACAACCATAGGGCTTGTGCCAGTTGCCGATAACTTCAACAAAACATGATCATCTCATACAACAACTTATATCTCATCACGTCTTGACCATATCACATCACAACATGCCCTGCAAAAACAAGTTAGACGTCCTCTACTTTGTTGTTGCAAATTTTACGTGGCTGCTACGGGCTGAGCAAGAACCGATCTTACCTACGCATCAAAACCACAACGATAGTTCGTCAAGTTAGTGTTGTTTTAACCTTCGCAAGGACCGGGCGTAGCCACACTAGGTTCAACTAAAGTTGGAGAAACAGACACCCGCTAGTTACCTGTGTGCAAAGCACGGCGGTAAAACCAGTCTCGCGTAAGCGTACGCGTAATGTCGGTCCGGGCCGCTTCATCCAACAATACCGCAGAACCAAAGTATGACATGCTGGTAAGCAGTATGACTTGTATCGCCCACAACTCACTTGTGTTCTACTCGTGGATATAACATCAACGCATAAAACCTAGGGTCTAATACCACTTTTGGGGAACGTAGTAATTTCAAAAAAAAAATTCTACGCGCACGCAAGATCATGGTGATGCATAGCAACGAGAGAGGAGAGTGTGTCCATGTACCCTCGTAGACCGTAAGCGGAAGCGTTATGACAACGCGGTTGATGTAGTCGTACGTCTTCACGATCCGACCGATCCAAGTACCGAACGTATGGCACCTCCGAGTTCAGCACACATTCAGCTCGATGACGATCCCCGGACTCCGATCCAACAAAGTGTCGGGGATGAGTTCCGTCAGCACGACGGCGTGGTGACGATGATGATGTTCTACCCGCGCAGGGCTTCGCCTAAACTCCGTGACGATATGACCGAGGTGGAATATGGTGGAGGGGGGCACCGCACACGGCTAAGGAACGATCTTGAAGATCAACTTGTGTGTCATGGGGTGCCCCCTGCCCCCGTATATAAAGGAGCAAGGGAGGAGGAGGCCGGCCCTAGGAGGCGGGCGCGCCAAGGGGAGTCCTACTCCCACCGGGAGTAGGACTCCTTCTTTCCTAGTCCAACTAGGAGAAGGGGGGAAAGGAGGGAAGTGGAGAAGGAAGGGAGAGGGGGGGCGCGCCCCAAACCCTTTGTCCAATTCGGACTGGGCTTGGGAGGGGCGCGCGCCACCTCCTGGCTCCTTCCCACTAAGGCCCATTAAGGCCCAATACTCTTCCCCGTATTCCCGTAACTCCCCGGTACTCCGAAAAATACCCGAATCACTCGGAACCTTTCCGAACTCCGAATATAGTCGTCCAATATATCGATCTTTACGTCTCGACCATTTCCAGACTCCTCGTCATGTCCTCGATCTCATCCGGGACTCCGAACTCCTTCGGTACATCAAAACTCATAAACTCATAATAAAACTCTCATCGAAACCTTAAGCGTGCGGACCCTACGGGTTCGAGAACTATGTAGACATGACCTAGAACTATTCTCGATCAATAACCAATAGCAGAACCTGGATGCTCATATTGGTTCCTACATATTCTACGAAGATCTTTATCGGTCAAACCGCATAACAACATACGTTGTTCCCTTTGTCATCGGTATGTTACTTGCCCGAGATTTGATCGTCGGTATCCAATACCTAGTTCAATCTCGTTACCGGCAAGTCTCTTTACTCATTACGTAATGCCTCATTCCGTAACTAACTCATTAGCTACATTGCTTGGAAGGCTTATAGTGATGTGCATTACCGAGAGGGCCCAGAGATACCTCTCCGATAATCGGAGTAACAAAACCTAATCTCGAAATACGCCAACCCAACATGTACCCTTGGAGACACCTGTAGTACTCCTTTATAATCACCCAGTTACGTTGTGACGTTTGGTAGCACCCAAAGTGTTCCTCCGGTAAACGGGAGTTGCATAATCTCATAGTTACAGGAACATGTATAAGTCATGAAGAAAGCAATAGCAACATACTAAACGATCAAGTGCTAGGCTAACGGAATGGGTCATGTCAATCACATCATTATTCTAATGATGTGATCCCATTAATCAAATGACAACACATGTCTATGGTTAGGAAACATAACCATCTTTGATTAATGAGCTAGTCAAGTAGAGGCATACTAGTGACTATATGTTTGTCTATGTATTCACACATGTATCATGTTTCCGGTTAATACAATTCTAGCATGAATAATAAACATTTATCATGAAATAAGGAAATAAATAATAACTTTATTATTGCCTCTAGGGCATATTTCCTTCAGTAAGTGGGTGATTTATTGCTGTTAGTAGCTTATCTTTCAAACCATCATGCAAGTCAAACAGTGGCTTCAAGTCAACTTTGTGCCTTTCCCATACATGCCATCTGCATAGCCTATGCAACGTGTTTGGAAACACGTGTGGAAGAGCGTTTTCCATAGCTACATCTTGATTTGCAAAAGAGGATATTAGTCATTGAAAAAGTTTTACCATATTGGTTGAAACGACATATATGTAGCCACGAAGTGCTCAACAATACCGGTAAGTATGCAATGAGGTTCCTTGTCTCACATGCATGTTTTGAAAGTCTGGAAAGACCATTTAAATGTTTCCTCTGTCACGTCATGGAGTAGTGCAAACCCAAAAATGACATTCTGCAAGTGGTGGTTGCTCCCAACAAACATCGCCGACGGCATTTTGTAAAAATTACACTTATATGTTGTATCAAAAGTAACCACATCACCAAACTCAGCATAGTTTGCCTGGCAGCTAGCATGACTCCAGAATATATTCTTCGTAACGCCCTTGGAGTCATCCTCTATATCATAATAGAATTTACTGTTATGTGCTCTGAACTCATTGAAGAAGGCCCTAAGTTTTTTTACATCATCAGCTCGCTCCTTGAGTACATTGGCTGCTCTTCTGATATTGGAAGTAAGACATGGAAGAAATAGCAGATATGTTACAACCACAGGGATTTTATTCATGGACAGCTATATTGCGGAATGAAGTGTCATAAAATTACCTATTTCGCAAGTCACGATCATTAATTGGTATGATCTCATAGTTGCCATGAAAATGGGTCAACACATTCATTGTTGTTTTAGGAGAGACGTCACATGTATGCAGAGCATCAGCAACCTCCATGATAAGAGGATCTTTGTTCTTATGTGAATACATGTGCTTCAATTCAGATGGATTAGGATTCAGAGTATGATTGTGCTCCAACATCACTTTCTCATATATCCATTCTTTCCCTCTTTTCTTGATTTTAACAGCTGCCCCATAGTTAACCTTCTTGGACATTTAAACACGTTGCGTTCCTCCCCAGGCTTGTAAAATGTACTAGCACCTCCCCGGGAACATGCATACAGACGTGACATCGGCTTCCGCTTGATCTTGGTAATACCAAAACCCGCTGATCTTGCATACTGTTGATAAAATTCATACCCTTCCTCATCGGTGACGAAAGCCATATTTTCCTTCGGGACAAAATATTCACGGACTTGGTTACCCTGATATCATATTTATTGCATATATTAGATACTTTTTGTCATTCATCCAAATGACCATGCAGATGACTATATATCTCATGAAGAAGCATAACACTAGGCATATCAGCCTTCTACAGAATACCGAGAAAATAAAAGAAGACATCTACAGATTTGGACATAACACTAGGCATTTCTATCTTGCTTTTAAGCAAATGTGATGTTTTATGTCTATGCAAACTGGGTAAAAAAATGTGTCAAGTGTCTGGGAAAGAAAGACTGAATCTTGAGTGAACAGTATATTTTATTTGGGTGTTGTTTATTTGCTGTGGCAGACTGATGATAAAAGCAGGTATGCATTTCAACTAAACCTACCTTCTAGCATGCCTGCAGAAAATATAATATAGTGTGCCTTGCTGACCCTGCATGACACCAAAAATCTGAAGTCTATCCCTCCACTGCCTACAGAAGCTGGAGAGACGGTCAAGACATCAGCTTTTAACCATTGAGCAGGCTGCAGCTTCAAGCTTGTCCATACTTTGGGCAAAACTAATGTTCTGAAGGTAATTTATTTCTATCTTATCACAGTAAGTTGGCAAGAAAAAGAAGATTGAAAGCTTAGTGCATATACTTATTGTACTATAACCGATAATGTTAGTATGTTGTTTGCAGTATGTACAGTACACTGCTATCGCTACGGTATCAGTCTTAGGCGCGAGTGGTCCATTTAACGACTGTCGGAGCTGAACCTATTGGCCTATCTGGGGTGTTCCTTAGAAGGAGCGCCTTGAATTATTTGTCTTCTTTGGAACAACAACTGTTGAAGTAGGAATATAAAACTTCAAATGCTTCAACCAGTGGTTAATATAGGTCAGAAAGATAGATTTCATGTTCCATCCCGAAGCTCAGGCATACACTAGATGGTCTTTAGCTACGTACTTAGTTAATCCGTG
This sequence comes from Triticum dicoccoides, assembly GCF_002162155.2. Taxonomy (NCBI): domain Eukaryota; kingdom Viridiplantae; phylum Streptophyta; class Magnoliopsida; order Poales; family Poaceae; genus Triticum; species Triticum dicoccoides. The sequence continues at coordinate 667,909,143 of NC_041391.1, read as the reverse complement.
GATCCTTCCTTGAACAGTATGGTCGAAAGGAGCCATTCGGTAGTGTGCTAGCCAACGATATAATGATGCCACATCCTAAGAATGAATAAAACTGGATCCTGATAATGCTATCTAGTTACTACATGTACTGAAGTTCAATCAAAATACAAGGCATCTTCCACTCACTAATGTTCATTCATCAAAAGAGAGATGAATAACAGACCTGCCCCAAACACTGGATACTGAAATTTACAGCAAGGTATGCACAGCAAGGTATGTACATCAGCAAAGTCAGACATTGGGTACTAAATTCAGTGGGAATGTACATGTATATATCTGTTGGAAATATGCCCTAGAGGCAATAATAAATAAGTTATTATTATATTTCCTTGTTCATGATAATCTTTTATATCCATGCTATAATTGTATTGATAGGAAATTCAGATACATGTGTGGGTACATAGACAACACCATGTCCCTAGTAAGCCTCTAGTTAACTAGCTCGTTGATCAACAGATGGTTACGGTTTCTTGACCATGGACACTGGATGTCGTTGATAACGGGATCACATCATTAGGAGAATGATGTGATGGACAAGACCCAATCCTAAGCCTAGCACAAAGATCGTAGTTCGTATGCTAAAGCTTTTCTAATGGCAAGTATCATTTCCTTAGACCATGAGATTGTGCAACTCCCGGATACCGTAGGAATGCTTTGGGTGTACCAAACTTCACAACGTAACTGGGTGGCTATAAAGGTGCACTACAGGTATCTCCGAAAGTGTCTGTTGGGTTGGCACGAATCGAGACTGGGATTTGTCACTCCGTGTAAACGAAGAGGTATCTCTAGGTCCACTCGGTAGGACATCATCATAATATGCACAATGTGACCAAGGGGTTGATCACAGGATGATGTGTTACGGAACGAGTAAAGAGACTTGCCGGTAACGAGATTGAACAAGGTATTGGTATACCGACGATCGAATCTTGGGCAAGTACTATACCGCTAGACAAAGGGAATTGTATACGGGATCGATTGAGTCCTTGACATCGTGGTTCATCCGATGAGATCATCGTGGAACATGTGGGAGCCAACATGGGTATCCAGATCCCGCTGTTGGTTATTGACCGGAGAACGTCTCGGTCATGTCTGCATGGTTCCCGAACCTGTAGGGTCTACACACTTAAGGTTCGATGACGCTAGGGTTATAAAGGAAGTTTGTATGTGGTTACCGAATATTGTTCGGAGTCCCAGATGAGATCCTGGACATCACGAGGAGTTCCGGAATGGTCCGAAGGTAAAGATTTATATATGGAAAGTTGTTGTTCGGGTTCCGGAAAAAGTTCGGGTTTTTTCGGTATTGTACCTGGAAGCTTCCAGAAGGTTCCGGAGGATTCCGCAGGGGTCCGGAGGTCCGGAAATTGTTCCACCACGTCCAATACAGTAGCATGGGCTGTAAGGGGGTGCCCTAGCTATAATGGGCCAGGGGCACCAGCCCCCCCAAGGCCCATGCGCATGGGAGAGGGGAAACCCTAAGGGAGAGGGCCTCCACTTGACTTGGGAGGCACTCCTCCCCCCCTTGGCCGCCGCCCCCTCCTCAGATTGGATCTGAGGGGGCCGGCCCCCCTCTCCCTTGCGCCTATATATATGTGGGGGGTGGGAGGGCAGCCGCACCCCATGTTCTGGCGCAGCCCTCCCCCTCTCCCAAGTACTCCTCCTCTCCCGCGGTGCTTGGCGAAGCCCTGCAGGATTGCCACGCTCCTCCATCACCACCACGCCGTTGTGCTGCTGCTGGATGGAGTCTTCCCCAACCTCTCCCTCTCTCCTTGCTGGATCAAGGCATGGGAGACGTCACCGGGCTGTACATGTGTTGAACACGGAGGTGCCGTCCGTTCGGCACTAGGATCTCCGGTGATTTGGATCACGTCGAGTACGACTCCTTCAACCCCGTTCTCTTGAACGCTTCCGCTTAGCGATCTACAAGGGTATGTAGATGCACTCTCCTTCCCCTCGTTGCTGGTTTCTCCATAGATAGATCTTGGTGACACGTAGGAAAATTTTGAATTTCTGCTACGTTCCCCAACAATGGTATCAGAGCTAGGTCTATTGCGTAGATTCTTTGCACGAGTAGAACACAAAGTAGTTGTGGGCATTGATTTTGTTCAATATGCTTACCGTTACTAGTCCGATCTTGATTCGGCGGCATCGTGGGATGAAGCGGCCCGGACCGACCTTACACGTACTCTTACGTGAGACAGGTTCCACCGACTGACATGCACTCCGTGCATAAGGTGGCTAGCGGGTGCCAGTCTCTCCCACTTTAGTCGGAACGGATTCGATGAAAAGGGTCCTTATGAAGGGTAAATAGCAATTGGAATATCACGTTGTGGTTTTGCGTAGGTAAGAAACGTTCTTGCTAGAAACCCATAGCAGCCACGTAAAACATGCAAACAACTATTAGAGGACGTCTAACTTGTTTTTGCAGGGTATGCTATGTGATGTGATATGGCCAAGAAGGATGTGATGTATGAGATTGATCATGTTCTTGTAATAGGATTTACGACTTGCATGTCGATGAGTATGACAACCGGCAGGAGCCATAGGAGTTGTCTTTATTTATTGTATGACTTGCGTGTCATTGAACAACACCATGTAATTACTTTACTTTATTGCTAACCGGTAGCCATAGTAGTAGAAGTAATAAGTTGGCGAGACAACTTCATGGAGACAATATGATGGAGATCATGGTGTCATGCCGGTGACGATGATGATCATGGAGCCCCGAAGATGGAGATCAAAAGGAGCAGTATGATATTGGCCGTATCATGTCACTATTTGATTGCATGTGATGTTTATCATGTTTATGCATCTTATTTGCTTAGAACGATGGTAGTAAATAAGATGATCCCTCATTAAAATTTCAAGAAAGTGTTCCCTCTAACTGTGCACCGTTGCGAAAGTTCGTTGTTTCGAAGCACCACGTGATGATCGGGTGTGATAGATTCTTACGTTCACATACAACGGGTGTAAGCCAGATTTACACACGTGAAACACTTAGGTTAACTTGACGAGCCTAGCATGTACAGACATGGCCTCAGAACACAAGAGACCGAAAGGTTGAGCATGAGTCGTATAGTAGATACGATCAACATGAAGATGTTCACCGATGATGACTAGTCCGTCTCACGTGATGATCGGACACGGCCTAGTTGACTCGGATCATGTAATCACTTAGATGACTAGAGGGATGTCTATATGAGTAGGAGTTCATAAGATGAACTTAATTATCCTGAACATAGTCAAAAGATCTTTGCAAATTATGTCGTAAGCTCGTGTTTTAGTTCCACTGTTTAGATATGTTCCTAGAGAAAAATATAGTTGAAAGTTGACAGTAGCGATTATGCGGACAGAAGAAGGCTTATGTCCTTAATGCACCGCTCAGTGTGCTGAACCCCAAACGTCGTCTGTGGATGTTGCGAACATCGGACATACACGTTTTCATAACTACGTGATAGTTCAGTTAAACGGTTTAGAGTTGAGGCACCAAAGACGTTTTTTCGAAACGTCGCGGAACATATGAGATGTTTCGAGGGCTGAAATTGGGATTTCAGGCTCGTGCCCACGTCAAGAGGTATAAGACCTCCGACGATTTTCTTAGCCTGCAAACTAAGGGAGAAAAGCTCAATCGTTGAGCTTGTGCTCAGATTGTCTGAAGTGCAACGGTCACTTGAATCGAGTGAGAGTTGATCTTCTAGATGAGATAGTGATGTTTCTGCAAAGTCATTGCCACCAAGCTGCTGGAGCTTCGTGATGAACTATAACATATCATGGATAGATATGATGATCCTTGAGGTATTCGCGATGTTTGACACCGCGAAAGTAGAAATCAAGAAGGAGCATCAATTGTTGATGGTTGGTGAAACCACTAGTTTCAAAAAGGGCAAGGGCAAGAAGGGATACTTCATGAAACAGAAAATCAGCTGTTGCTCTAATGAAGAAACCAAAGGTTGAACCAAAACCCGAGACTAAGTGCTTCTGTAATAAGGGGAACAGCCACTGGAGCATAATTACCCTAGATACTTGGTAGATGAGAAGGCTGGCAAGGTCGATAGAAGTATATTGGATGTACATTATGTTAATGTGTACTTTACTAGTACTCCTAGTAGCACCAGGGTATTAAGATACCGGTTCGGTTGCTAAGTGTTAGTAACTCGAAATAAAAGAGCTACAGAATAAATGAGACTAGCTAAAGGTGAGCTGACGATATGTGTTGGAAGTGTTTCCAAGTTTGATGTGATCAAACATCGCACGCTCTCTCTACCATCAAGATTAGTATTAAACCTGAATAATTGTCATTTGGTGTTTGCGTTGAGCATAGACATGATTGGATTATGTCTATCGCAATATGGTTATTCATTTAAGGAGAATAATGGTTATTCTATTTATTCGAATAATAGCTTCAATGGTATTGCACCTAAAAGGAATGGTTTATTGAATCTCGATCGTAGTGATACATATTTTCATGCCAAAAGATATAAGATAGTACCACTTACTTGTGGCACTGCCATGTAAGTCATATTGGTGTAAAACGCATGAAGAAGCTCCATGTTGATGGATCTTTGGACTCACTCGTTTTGAAAAGTTTGAGACATGCGAACCATGTCTGTTGTTGTATATGCATGAAGAAACTCCATGCAGATGGATCGTTTGGACTCACTTGATTTTGAATCACTTGAGATATGCAAATCATACCACATGGGCAAGATGACTGAAAAGCCTCGTTTTCAGTAAGATGGAACAAGATAGCAACTTGTTGGAAGTAACACATTTTGATGTGTGCAGTCCAATGAGTGCTGAGGCATGCAGTGAATATCGTTATGTTCTTACTTCATAGATGATTCGAGTAGATGTTGAGTACATTTACTTGATGAAACACAAGTCTGAATTATTGAATGGTTCAAGTAATTTCATAGTGAAGTTAAAGATCATCGTGACAAGAGGATAAAATGTCTATGATATGATCATAGAGATGAGTACTTGAGTTACGAGCTTTGGCACGCAATTAAGACATTGTGGAAATTGTTTCACAATTAATACCGCCTGGAACACCATAGTGTGATGGTGTGTCCGAACATCATAGTTGCACCCTATTGGATATGGTGCGTACCATGATGTCTCTTATCGAATTACCATTATCGTTCATGGGTTAGGCATTAGAGACAAACGCACTCATTTTAATAGGGCACCACGTAATTCCGTTGAGATGACACCGTGAGAACTATGGTTTAGAGAAACCTAAGCTGCCGTTTCTTGAAAGTTTGGGGCTGCGACGCTTATGTGAAAAAGTTTCATCGCGATAAGCTCGAACCCAAAACAGATAAAATGCATCTTCATAGAACACCCAAAACAGTTGGGTATACCTCCTAATTCAGATCCAAAAGCAATAGGGATTGTTTCTTGAATTGGGTCCTTTCTCGAGAAAAGTTTCTCTCGAAAGAATTGAGTGGGAGGATGGTGGAGACTTGATGAGGTTATTGAACCGTCACTTCAACAAGTGTGTAGCAGGGCACAGGAAATTGTTCCTGTGGCGCCTACACCAATTGAAGTAGAAGCTTATGATAGTGATCATGAAGTTTCGGATCAAGTCACTACCGTACCTCGTAAGGTGACAAGGATGCGTACTACTTCAGAGTGGTACGCAATCCTGTCTTAGAGGTCATGTTGCTAGACAACAATGAACCTACGAGCTATGGAGAAGCGATGGTGGGCCCAAATTCCGACAAATGGTTAGAAGCCATGAAATCCGAGATAGGATCCATGTATCAGAACAAAGCATGGACTTTGGTGGACTTGCCCAATGATCGGCAAGCCATTGAGATAAATGGATCTTTAATAAGAAGACTGACGTGGACGGTAATGTCACCGTCTATGAAGCTCGACTTGTGGCGAAGAGTTTTTCACAAGTTCAAGGAGTTGACTACGATGAGATTTTCTCATCCGTAGCGATGCTTAAGTCCGTCGGAATCATGTTAGCATTAACTGCATTTATGAAATCTGGAAGATGGATGTCAAAACGAGTTTCCTTACCAGTCTTCGTAAGGAAAGGTTGTATGTGATACAATCAGAAAGGTTTTGTCGATCCTAAGGATGCTAAAAGGTATGCTAGCTCCAGTGATCCTTCCATGGACTGGAGTAAGCATCTCGGAGTTGGAATATGCACTTTGATAATATGATCAAAGATTTTAGGTTTATACAAAGTTTATGAGAAACTTGTATTTCCAAAGAAGTGAGTGGGAGCACTATAGAATTTCTGATGAGTATATGTTGTTGACATATTGATGATCAGAAATGATGTAGAATTTCTGGAAAGCATATAGGGTTATTTGAAAGATATTTTTCAATAGAAAACCTGGATTAAGCTACTTGAACATTGAGCATCGAGATAGATCAAAATGCTTAATAATACTTTCAAATTGAGCACGTACCTTGACATGATCTTGAAAGTGTTCAAGATGGATCAGTCAAAGAAGGAGTTCATGCCTGAGTTGTAAGGTACGAAGTTAAGAGTTAAAGCTCGACCACGGCAGAAGAGAGAGAAAGGACGAAGGTTGTCCCCTATGCTTGAGACGTAGGCTCTATAGTATATGCTATGCTGTGTACGCACCGGAAGTGTGCCTTACCATGAGTCAGTCAAGGGGTACAAGAATGATCCAGGAATAGATCATTGGACAGCGGTCAAAATTGTCCTTGGAGCAAATAAAGGACATGTTTCTCGATTATGGAGGTGATAAAGAGTTCGGCGTAAAGGGTTACGTCGATGCAAGATTTAACACCTATTCAAATGACTCTGAGTAGCAAACCGGATACGTATAGTGGAGCAACCATTTGGAATAGCTTCAAGTGGAGCGTGGAAGCAGCATTTACAATATGACATAGAGAATTGCGAAGTACACACGGATCTGAATGTTGCAAACCCGTTGACTAAAACCTCTCTCACAAGCAAAACATGATCAAACCCCAGAACTCATTGAGACTTAATCACATGGTGATGTGAACTAGTTTAGACACTAGTAAACTCTTTGGATGTGGTCACATGGCGATGTGACCTATCAGTGTTAATCACATGGCGATGTGAACTAGATTACTGACTCTAGTGCAAGTGGGAGACTGTTGGAAATATGCCCTAGAGGCAATAATAAATAAGTTATTATTATATTTCCTTGTTCATGATAATCATTTATTATCCATGCTATAATTGTATTGATAGGAAACTCAGATACATGTGTGGGTACATAGACAACACCATGTCCCTAGTAAGCCTCTAGTTAACTAGCTCATTGATCAACAGATGGTTACGGTTTCTTGACCATGGACATTGGATGTCGTTGATAACGGGATCACATCATTAGGAGAATGATGTGATGGACAAGACCCAATCCTAAGCCTAGCACAAAGATCGTAGTTCGTATGCTAAAGCTTTTCTAATGTCAAGTATCATTTCCTTAGACCATGAGATTGTGCAACTCCCGGATACCGTAGGAATGCTTTGGCTGTACCAAACGTCACAATGTAACTGGGTGGCTATAAAGGTGCACTACAGGTATCTCTGAAAGTGTCTGTTGGGTTGGCACGAATCGAGACTGGGATTTGTCACTCCGTGTAAACGGAGAGGTATCTCTGTGTCCACTCGGTAGGACATCATCATAATGTGCACAATGTGACCAAGGGGTTGATCACGGGATGATGTGTTATGGAACGAGTAAAGAGACTTGCCGGTAACGAGATTGAACAAGGTATCGGTATACCGACGATCGAATCTTGGGCAAGTACTATACCGCTAGACAAAGGGAATTGTATACGGGATCGATTGAGTCCATGACATCGTGGTTCATCCGATGAGATCATCGTGGAACATGTGGGAGCCAACATGGGTATCCAGATCCCGCTATTGGTTATTGACCGGAGAACGTCTCGGTCATGTCTGCATGGTTCCCGAACCCGTAGGGTCTACACACTTAAGGTTCAATGATGCTAGGGTTATAAAGGAAGTTTGTATGTGGTTACCGAATGTTGTTCGGAGTCCCGGATGAGATCCCGGACGTCACGAGGAGTTCCGAAATGGTCCGGAGGTAAAGATTTATATATGGAAAGTTGTTGTTCGGGTTCCGGAAAAAGTTCGGGTTTTTTCGGTATTGTACCGGGAAGCTTCCAGAAGGTTCCGGAGGATTCCGGAGGGGTCCGGAGGTCCGGAAATTGTTCCACCACGTCCAATACAGTAGCATGGGCTGTAAGGGGGCGCCCTAGCCTTAATGGGCAAGGGGCACCAGCCCCCCAAGGCCCATGCGCATGGGAGAGGGGAAACCCTAAGGGGGAGGGCCTCCACTTGACTTGGGAGGCACTCCTCCCCCCCCTTGGCCGCCGCCCCCTCCTCAGATTGGATCTGAGGGGGCCGTCCCCCCTCTCCCTTGCCCCTATATATATGTGGGGGGTGGGAGGGCAGCCGCACCCCAAGTTCTGGCGCAGCCCTCCCCCTCTCCCAAGTACTCCTCCTCTCCCGCGGTGCTTGGCGAAGCCCTGCAGGATTGCCACGCTCCTCCATCACCACCACGCCGTTGTGCTGCTGCTGGATGGAGTCTTCCCCAACCTCTCCCTCTCTCCTTGCTGGATCAAGGCATGGGAAACGTCACCGGGCTGTACGTGTGTTGAACGCGGAGGTGCCGTCCGTTCGGCACTAGGATCTCCGGTGATTTGGATCACGGCGAGTACGACTCCTTCAACCCCGTTCTCTTGAACGCTTCCGCTTAGCGATCTACAAGGGTATGTAGATGCACTCTCCTTCCCCTCGTTGCTGGTTTCTCCATAGATAGATCTTGGTGACACGTAGGAAAATTTTGAATTTCTGCTACATTCCCCAACAGTATCTTGCGTTGGGATCTGGAGTCATCATATCTCTTTGTTCAACAGTACACGGTGGCGTCAATGTGGATGTGTGCATCGCCGGATGGCTGATAACCCACAAGTGTAGGGGATCACAACAGCTTTCGAGGGTAAAGTATTCAGGGGCTGTTTGGTTGTTGCCCAGGCCCGCCTCGCCAAATCGTGGGCGCCGTGGGCACGCCAAAAGATTGGCGAGCAAATCAACCGCCCGCGTCTCAGCCAGCGATTTGGCGCAGAAACAAAGGGAGAAAGCTAGGATGGGCTGGCGTGCCAAAATTTGGGCGCTGATCCAAACAAGATGTGAAGCCCTGGTCAACGCCAATATTTTGGCAGGGCGGATGCTGGCTACTATCCAAACAGCCCCTCAACCCAAATTTATTGATTCGACACAAGGGGAGCCAAAGAATATTATTGAGTATTAGCAGTTGAGTTGTCAATTCAACCACACCTGGATAACTTAGTATCTGCAGCAAAGTATTTAGTAGCAAAGTAGTATGATAATAAAGGTAACAGTAGCAAAAGTAATGTTTTGCGGTTTTGTAGTAATTGTAACAATAGCAATGGAAAAGTAAATAAGCGAAGAACAATATGTGAAAAGCTCGTAGGCATTGGATCCGTGATGGATAATTATGTCAGATGTGATTTCTCATGTAATAGTTATAACATAGGGTGACACAGAACTAGCTCTAATTCATCAATGTAATGTAGGCATGTATTTCGAATATAGGCATACGTGCTTATGGAAAAGAACTTGCATGACATCTTTTGTCCTACCCTCCCGTGACAGCGGGGTCCTAGCGGAAACCAAGGGATATTAAGGCCTCCTTTTAATAGAGAACCTGAACAAAGCATTAGCACATAGTGAATACATGAACTCCTCAAACTACGGTCATGACCGAGAAGTATCCCGATTATTGTCACTTCGGGGTTGTCGGATCATAACACATATTAGGTGACTATAGACTTGCAAGATAGGATCCGGAACACACATATATTCATGAAAACATAATAGGTTCAGATCTGAAATCACGGCACTCGGGCCCTAGGGACAAGCATTAAGCATAGCAAAGTCATAGCAACATCAATCTCAGAACATAGTGGATACTAGGGATCAAACCCTAACAAAACTAACTTGATTACATGGTAAATCTCATCCAACCCATTGTTGGGGAACGTAGTAATTTCAAAAAAAATTCCTACGTACACGCAAGATCATGGTGATGGCGTAGCAACGAGAGAGGAGAGTGTTGTCCATGTACCCTCATAGACCGTAAGCGGAAGCGTTATGACAACGCGGTTAATGTAGTCATACGTCTTCACAATTCGACCGATCCAAGCACCGAACGTACAGCACCTCCGTGTTCAGCACACGTTCAGCTCGATGACGTTCCCCGGGCTCCAATACAGCAAAGCGTCGGGGATGAGTTCCGTCAGCACGACGGCGTGGTGACGATGATGATGTTCTACCGGCGCAGGGCTTCGCATAAACCCCGCGACGATATGACCGAGGTGGAATATGGTGGATGGGGGCACCGCACACGGCTAAGGAACGATCCGTAGATCAACTTGTGTGTCTATGGGGTGCCCCTGCCCCCGTATATAAAGGAGTGGAGGAAGGGGAGCACTGGCCCTCTCTATGGCGTGCCCTAGGGGAGTCCTACTCCCATCGGGAGTCGGATTCCCCCTTTCCTAGTAGAACTAGGAACCCTTCCATGTAGTAGGAGTAGTAGAGAAGGAAAGGGAAGAGAGAAGGAGAAGGAAGGAAGGGGGCGCCCCCCCCCCCTCCCTAGTCCAATTCGGACTAGTCCAAGGGGAGGGGTGCGGCCACCCTTTTGGCCCTTTCTCTCCTTTCCCGTATGGCCCAATGAGGCCCAATACGAATTCCCGTAACTCTCCGGTACTCCGAAAAATACCCGAATCACTTGGAACATTTCCGAACTCCGAATATAGTCGTCCAATATATCGATCTTTACGTCTCGACCATTTCGAGACTCCTCGTCATGTCCCCGATTTCATTCGGGACTCGGAACTCCTTCGGTACATCAAAACTCATAAACTCATAATATAACTGTCATCGAAACCTTAAGCGTGCGGACCCTACGGGTTCGAGAACTATGTAGACATGACCTAGAACTGTTTCCGATCAATAACCAATAGTGGAACCTGGATGTTCATATTGGCTCCTACATATTCTACGAAGATCTTTATCGGTCAAACCGCATAACAACATACGTTGTTCCCTTTGTCATCGGTATGTTACTTGCCCGAGATTCGATCGTCGGTATCCAATACCTAGTTCAATCTCGTTACCGGCAAGTCTCTTTACTCGTTCCGTAATACAACATCCCACAACTAACTCATTAGTTGCAATGCTTGCAAGGCTTAAGTGATGTGTATTACCGAGAGGGCCAGAGATACCTCTTCGACAATCGGAGTGACAAAACCTAATCTCGAAATACGCCAACCCAACATGTACCTTCGGAGACACCTGTAGAGCACCTTTATAATCACTCAGTTACATTGTGACGTTTGGTAGCACACAAAGTGTTCCTCCGGTAAACGGGAGTTGCATAATCTCATAGTCATAGGAACATGTATAAGTCATGAAGAAAGCAATAGCAACATACTAAACGATCATGTGCTAAGCTAACGGAATGGGTCAAGCCAATCACATCATTTTCCTAATGATGTGATCCCGTTAATCAAATGACAACTCTTTTGTCCATGGTTAGGAAACTTAACCATCTTTGATTCACGAGCTAGTCAAGTAGAGGCATACTAGTGACACTATGTTTGTCTATGTATTCACACATGTATTATGTTTCCGGTTAATACAATTGTAGCATGAATAATAAACATTTATCATGAAATAAGGAAATAAATAATAACTTTATTATTGCCTCTAGGGCATATTTCCTTCACCCATCACCGTCTAGCAAGCCTACGATGGAATTACTCACGCACCGCGGTGAGCATCATGAAATTGGTGATGGAGGATGGTTGATGATGACGACAGCGACGAATCCCCCTCTCCGGAGCCCCGAACGGACTCCAGATCAGCCCTCCCAAGAGAGATTAGGGCTTGGCGGTGGCTCCGTATCGTAAAACGTGATGAAACTTTCTCTCTGTTTTTTTTCTCCGTGAAACGGAATATATGGAGTTGGAGTTGAGGTCGGTGGAGCCTCAGGGGGCCCACGAGACAGGGGGCGTGCCCCCTACCCTTGTGGACAAGGTGTGGGCCCCTGGTCTTGATTCTTTCGCCAGTATTTTTTATATTTTCCAAAAAGTGCCTCCGTGGATTTTCAGGACATTCCGAGAACTTTTGTTTTCTACACATAAAACAACATCATGGCAGTTCTGCTGAAAACAACATCAGTCCGGGTTAGTTTCATTCAAATCATGCAAATTAGAGTCCAAAACAAGGGCAAAAGTGTTTGGCAAAGTAGATACGTTGGAGACGTATCAACTCCCCCAAGCTTAAACCTTTGCTTGTCCTCAAGCAATTCAGTTGATAAACTGAAAGTGATAAAGAAAATCTTTTACAAACTCTATTTGCTCTTGTTGTTGTAAACATGTAAAGCCAGCGTTCAGGTTTCAGCAAATATTATGAACCAACCATACTCACAATAACACCTCGGTCTCACAATTACTCATATCAATAACATAATCAGCTAGCGAGCCATAATAATAAAACTCGGATGACAACACTTTCTCAAAACAATCATAACATGATATAACAAAATGGTATCTCGCTAGCCCTTTCTGAGACCGCAGAACATAAATGCAGAGCACCTTTAAAGATCAAGGACTGACTAGACATTGTAATTCATGGTAAAAGAGATCCAGTCAAGTCATACCCAATAGAAACCAATAGTAATGAATGCAAATGACAGTGTGCTCTCCAGCGGGTGCTTTTTAATAAGAAGGATGATGACTCAACATAAAAGTAAATAGATAAGCCCTTCGCAGAGGGAAGCAGGGATTTGTAGAGGTGCCAGAGCTTGATTTTAAAATAGAGATTGAATAACATTTTGAGCGGTATACTTTTGCTGTCAACGCAACAACTATGAGATGGCTGTATCTCCCATACTACATGCATTATAGGCAGTTCCCAAACAGAATGGTAAAGGTTTATACTCCCCCAACCACCAACAAGCATCAATCCATGGCTTGCTCGAAGCAACGAGTGCCTCCAACTAACAACAGCCCTAGGGGAGTTTTGTTTAATTATATTGATTTGCTTTGATCTTTTTGGATCATGGGACTGGGCATCCCGGTTACCCGCCCTTTCTCGTGAATGAGGAGCGGAGTCCACTCCTGTTGAGAATAACCCACCTAGCATGGAAGATATAGGTAGCCCTAGTTGTAACATGAGCTGCTCGAGCATACAAAACAGAATTTCATTTGAAGGTTTGGAGTTTGGCACATACAAATTTACTTAGAACGGCAGGTAAATACCGCATATAGGAAGGTATGGTGGACTCATATGGAACAACTTTGGGGTTTAAGGAGTTCGGATGCACAAGCAGTATTCCCGCTTAGTACAAGTGAAGGCGAGCAAAAGACTGGGAAGTGACCAACTGAGAGAGCGACAACAGTCATAAACATGCATTAAAATTAATTCACACCAAGTACAAACATGAGTAGGATATAATTCACCATGAACATAAATATCATGAAGGCTATGTTGATTTGTTTCAACTACATGCGTGAACATGTGCCAAGTTGAGTCACTCAATTCATTCAAAGGAGGATACCATCCCATCATATCACATCATAATCATTCTAATAGAATGTTGGCACGCAAGGTAAACCATTATAACTCATAGCTAATCAGGCATGGCACGAGCAACTATAATCTCTAAATGTCATTGCAAATATATTTACTTCACAATAAGCTGAACCAGGAACGATGAACTCATCATATTTAAAAAAAACAAAAGAGGTCAAGTTCATACCAGCTTTTCTCATCTCAATAAATCTATCATATATCATCATTATTGCCTTTCACTTGCACGACCGAACGATGTGTATAATAATAATAGTGCACGTGCATTGGACTAAGCTGGAATCTGCAAGCATTCAACTCAAGAGAGAAGACACGTAATATGGGCTCTAAGTAAATAAACAATCATGCATATGAGAGCCACTAAACATTAAGAGAGCCACTAAACATTTTCAATATGGTCTTCTACTCTCGACCCCCAAAGAAAAGAAAAGAAAATAAAACTATTTACACGGGAAAGCTCCCAACAAGTAAAAGAAGAACGAGAAATCTTTTTGGGTTTTTCAATTTAATTACTACTACAAGCATGGAAATTAAACTAACTATTTTTTTTGTTTTTTCTTAAGGTTTATCAAACACACAAGAAGAAAGCTAGAAAAAGAAAATTAAACTAGCATGGATAATACAATGAAAAAGTATGAGCACCAACGACTAGAATAGTGTGTGAACATAAATTTAAAGTCGGTGAAAAATACGTACTCTCCCAAGCTTAGGCTTTTGGCTTAAGTTGGTCTAGTGCCAAGGGTAGCCTGGCTGATATCTGTAGTTGTAACTGGGGTCGTACTGAGATGCAGCAGCAAATGCCTCCTGAGCTGCGGCATGCTGGCGAGCCGCCTCCGCTCTCCCCTCGTGTTCAGCTGCTTCCTCCCTGGTAACAACATATCTTCCTTTTGCCTGGTAATCAAAAAGGAGAGGAGCAGGAAGAGTAACATGGACAGCGTTGCGTCTGTCATAGGTTAGTCGATACTGGAGGAATTGTTCATTCCTCTTAAGAAAATGATGTTGGACCATAGCGTCATAATCTAAATAAGCAGGAGGTAACATCATATCCCCTTCTCGTGGGGCTATACCAAGATAACTAGCCACACGGGTCGCATAAATTTCTCCAAATAAATCTCCAGCCCTACCATTATTATGCAACCTACGCGCAACTATTGCCCCCAAGTTGTAATCTTTATTACCTAACACGGCACTCTTGAGGACACTAAGATCAGGGACACACATATGACATGCTTCGTCTTTACCGTTAATGCATCTACCAATAAAGAGAGCAAAATAATGTATAGCGGGAAAATGAATGCTCCCTATGGTAGCTTGTGCAATGTCCCTAGATTCTCCCACAGTGAACTAGCAAGGAAATCTCTAAATTCAGATTTGTGGGGATCATTAATATTGCCCCACTGTGGAAGTTTACAAGCAGCTGTAAAATCCTCTAAGTCCATGGTATAAGATGTATCATAGATATCAAATAGGACACTAGGAGAATTACGTGTACAGTTATATTTAAACCTTCGCACAAATGAATCAGTCAATTGATAGTATTGAGGACACTTATCTTGTAAGAAGTCCTCCAGATCAGCATTACGCACATACGTGTCAAATTCCTCCTTGAAGCCTGCTTCGATCATAAAATTGTCGGATGGCCACTCACAAGAACATACATCTGTGTCCCTCGGTAATTCAACGTCTTCCTCACGTATAGCAATCCTGGGTCCCTTCTTTACCGAGGAACCACCTTGGTACATTCTCCTAGACATAATTCTTTTTCTAAAAAAATTTCTGAAACTTTAGTAACTTCAAAATAAAAGTGAATAGAACTAAACAAGATTGGTAGCAACTACTCCAACAAGTGCCTAGAGCCTATATCATGCATTAGAATTACTTGGGACCTCATAAATTTAACATGCAAGCTCAAGAACATGGTCACCTATGCAGCAAAAAAAATTCAATGAATAAAGCACTAGAACAAAAACTAATTGGACCAATGGAGGAGTCACATACCAAGCAACAATCTCCCAAAGCAGTTTTGTGAATGGAGCTTTGAGCAAGGAGATCGAAAATCGCAGCAAAATGAGCTAGAACTCGAGCTTGAGCTGGATGGGGATTTTTTTGGGAAGAAGATAGAGTGTGTGGGTGCTGGCATAAGTGGAGGGGGGCCACCAGGGGCCCATGAGACAGGGTGGCGCGCCCAGGGGGTGGGCGCGCCCTCCACTATCGTGGCCTGGTGCTTGCCCCTCCTGCAGTGATTTCAGTGCCTAAAATCCTCAAATATTCCATAAAAAATCATACTAAATTTGCAGGGCATTTGGAGCACTTTTATTTTTGGGATATTTTTTATTGCATGGATAATTCAGAAAACAGACGGATAATACTATTTTTGATTTATTTATTCTAAATAATAGAAAGTAAAAAGAGGGTACACAAGGTTGTGCCTTCTAGTTTCATCCATCTCATGATCATCAAAATGAATCCAATAGTGACCTCAACGGGTATATGAACATCAACGGGTATATGAACATGGTTGATCAAGTCTTGTTAACAAACTCATTCCGAATAACACGGAACCGGAGAAATTTCGAATAAAACTAAGTGACCTCAACGGGTATATGAACATCCCCAAGAATAAGAATATCATACTTTTTCTTGACAGTGGGGAGAGGAAATTCAAAACCTCCAATAGTGATAGTTGGAACTTTTCCAATAGAATTGATGCTATGAACTTGTGATTGTTTCCTCGAAAAGTGTACTGTATGCTCATTACCATTAACATGAAAAGTGGCATTGCCTTTGTTGCAATCAGTAACAGCCCCTGCAGTATTCAAAAAGGGTCTACCAAGGATAATCAACATACTATCGTCCTCGGGAATATCAAGAATAACAAAGTCCGTTAAGATAGTGACATTTGCAACCACAACAGGCACATCCTCACAAATACCGACAGGTATAGCAGTTGATTTATCAGCCATTTGCAAAGATATTTCAGTAGGTGTCAAATTATTCAATTCAAGTCTACGATATAAAGAGAGAGGCATAACACTAACACTGGCTCCAAGATCACATAAAGCAGTTCTAACATAATTCTTTTAATGGAGCATGGTATGGTTGGTACCTCGGGATCTCCAAGTTTCTTTGGTATTCCACCTTTAAAAGTGTAATTAGCAAGCATGGTGTAAATTTCAGCTTCCGGTATCTTTCTTTTGTTTGTAATGATATCCTTCATATACTTAGCATAAGGATTTACTTTAAGCATATCAGTTAAGCGCATATGTAAGAAGATAGGTCTAATCATTTCAGCAAAGTGCTCAAAATCCTCATCATCCTTTGTCTTGGATGGTTTAGGAGGAAAGGGCATGGGTTTCTAAACCCATGGTTCTCTTTCTCTATCGTGCTTCCTAGCAACAAAATCTCTCTTATCATAACGTTGATTCTTTGATTGTGGGTTATCAAGATCAACAACAGGTTCAATCTCTACATCATTGTTTTTGCTAGTTTGAGCATCAACATGAACATTATCATTAACATTATCACTAGGTTCATGTTCATCACCTGATTGTGTTTCAGCATCAGAGATAGAAATATCATTGGGATTCTCAGGTGTGTCTATAGTACATTCACTAGAAGCATGCAAAGTCTTATCGTTTTTCTTTTTCTCCTTTTTAGAAGGACTAGGAGCCTCTAAATTGTTTCTCTGAGAATCTTGCTCGATTCTCTTAGGGTGGCCTTTAGGATATAGAGGTTCCTGAGTCATTCTACCAGTTCTAGTCGCCACTCTAATAGCAAAGTCATTTTTATTATTTAATTCATCAAGCAAATCATTTTGAGCTTTAAGTACTTGCTCAGCTTGAGTAGCAACCATAGAAGCATATTTGCTAATGAGTTTAAGTTCACGTTTAACTCTAGCCATATAATCACTCCAGCGTCCTATCTCGAAAGCATTATTCTTTAGCTCTCTACCAACATAAGCATTAGAACTTTCCTGTCTAGCCATAAAGTCATCAAATTCATCTAAGCAAGGGCTATGAAATTTAGTAGATGGAATTTCAATGTTATCATATCTATAGAGAATTTACCTTTACTACCTGTGCTGGGTTATCAAGACAATGTGTTTCTTCAACAGGCGGTATATTAAGACCATGCATTTCTTGAATAGGTGGTAAATTCTTAATATCTTCAGCTTTAATACCTTTTCTTTCATTGATTTCTTTGCCTCTTGCAGATCTTCAGGACTGAGAAATAAAACACCTCTCTTCTTCGGAGTGGGTTTAGTAATAGGCTCAGGAGTTGGTTCAATTGGTTCAGGAATTGCCTCAGGAATTGGCTCCGGAAGAGTCCAATTATTTTCATTAGTCAACATATTATTCAATAGTAATTCAGCTTCGTCGACTGTTCTTTCCCTGAAAACACAACCAGCACAACTATCCAAGTAGTCCTTGGAAGTATCGGTTAGTCCATTATAAAAGATATCAAGTATTTCATTTTTCTTAAGAGGATGATCAGGCAAAGCATTAAGTAATCGGAGAAGCCTTCCCCAAGCTTGTGGGAGAGTCTCTTCTTTTATTTGCACAAAATTATATATTTCCCGCAAGGCAGCTTGTTTCTTATGAGCAGGGAAATATTTAGCAGAGAAGTAATAAATCAAATCCTGGGGACTACGCACACAACTAGGAGCAAGATAATTAAACCAAGTCTTAGCATCACCCTTTAATGAGAACGGAAATATCTTAAGGATATAATAATAGCGGGACTTCTCATCATTAGTAAACAGGGTGGCTATATCATTCAACTTGGTAAGATGTGCCACAGCAGTTTCAGATTCAAGGCCATAAAAAGGATCAGATTCAACTAAAGTAATAATCTCAGTATCAACAGAGAATTCATAATCCTTATCAGTAACGCAGATAGGTGAAGTAGCAAAAGCATGGTCGGGTTTCATTGTAGCATTAAGAGATTGTTGCTTCCATTTAGCTAATAACTTTTTAAGATCATATCTATCTTTACAAGCAAAGATAGCTCTAGCAGCTTCCTCATTCATAACATAACCCTCAGGAACAACAGGCAATTCATAATCATTGGGAGAACTTTCATCATCACTATCATCAATAATAGCATCTTCAATAATTTCGTTCTCTCTAGCCCTAGCAAGTTGTTCATCAAGAAATTCACCTAATGGCAAAGTAGTATCACACACAGAAGTAGTTTCATCATAAGTATCATGCATAACAGAAGTGGCATCATCAATAACATGCGACATATCAGAATTCATAGCAGTAGCAGGTTTAGGTGTCGCAAGCTTACTCAAAACAGAAGGAGAATCTAGTCTAGAGCTAGATGGCAGTTCCTTACCTCCCCTCGTAGTTGAGGGAAAAATCTTGGTTCTTTCTGAAGAAAATATGCCCTAGAGGCAATAATAAAGTTATTATTTATTTCCTTATAATCATGATAAATGTTTATTATTCATGCTAGAATTGTATTAACCAGAAACATAATACATGTGTGAATACATAGACAAACAAAGTGTCACTAGTATGCCTCTACTTGACTAGCTCGTTAATCAAAGATGGTTATGTTTCCTGACCATGAACAATGAGTTGTTATTTGATTAACGAGGTCACATCATTAGTAGAATGATCTGATTGACATGACCCATTCCATTAGCTTAGCACCCGATCGTTTAGTATGTTGCTATTGCTTTCTTCATGACTTATACATGTTCCTATGACTATGAGATTATGCAACTCCCGTTTACCGGAGGAACACTTTGGGTACTACCAAACGTCACAACGTAACTGGGTGATTATAAAGGAGTACTACAGGTGTCTCCAATGGTCGATGTTGGGTTGGCGTATTTCAAGATTAGGATTTGTGACTCCGATTGTCGGAGAGGTATATCTGGGCCCTCTCGGTAATACACATCACATAAGCCTTGCAAGCATTACAACTAATATGTTAGTTGTGAGATGATGTATTACGGAACGAGTAAAGAGACTTGCCAGTAACGAGATTGAACTAGGTATTGGATACCGACGATCGAATCTCGGGCAAGTAACATACCGATGACAAAGGGAACAACGTATGTTGTTATGCGGTCTGACCGATAAAGATCTTCGTAGAAAATGTAGGATCCAATATGGGCATCCAGGTCCCGCTATTGGTTATTGACCGGAGACGTGTCTCGGTCATGTCTACATTGTTCTCGAACCCGTAGGGTCCGCACGCTTAAGGTTACGATGACAGTTATATTATGAGTTTATACATTTTGATGTACCGAAGGTTGTTCGGAGTCCCGGATGTGATCACGGACATGACGAGGAGTCTCGAAATGATCGAGATGTAAAGATTGATATATTGGAAGCCTATATTTGGATATTGGAAGTGTTCCGGGTGAAATCGGGATTTTACCGGAATACCGGGAGGGTTACCGGAACCCCCCGGGACCTATTTGGGCCATAGTGGGCCTTAGTGGAAAAGAGAAGGGGCTGCCCTAGTTGGGCTGCGCCCCCCCCCCCCTTCCCCTAGTCCTATTAGGACTAGGAGAGGTGGCCGGCCCCCTCCTCCTCTTTTCCCCTCCGAGGAATCCTAGTTGGACTAGGATTGGAGGGGGAATCCTACTCCCAGAGGGAGTAGGACTCTCCTGCGCCTCCCCCCCTTGGCCGGCCAGCCTCCCCTCCTCTCCTCCTTTATATACGGAGGCAGGGGCACCTCTAAACACACAAGTTGACACAAGTTGATCCACGTGATCTATTCCTTAGCCGTGTGCGGTGCCCCCTGCCACCATATACCTCGATAATACTGTAGCGGAGTTTAGGCGAAGCCCTGCTGCTGTAGTTCATCAAGATCGTCACCACGCCGTCGTGCTGACGGAACTCTTCCCCGACACTTTGCTGGATCGGAGTCCAGGGATCGTCATCGAGCTGAACGTGTGCTCGAACTCGGAGGTGCCGTAGTTTCGGTGCTTGATCAGTTGGATCGTGAAGACGTACGACTACTTCCTCTACGTCGTGTCATCGCTTCCGCAGTCGGTCTGCGTTGGGTACGTAGACAACACTCTCCCCTCGTTGCTATGCATCACATGATCTTGCGTGTGCGTAGGAAAATTTTAAAATTACTACGAAACCCAACAGTGGCATCCGAGCCTAGGTTATTTATGTTGATGTTATATGCACGAGTAGAACACAAGTGAGTTGTGGACGATACAAGTCATACTGCCTACCAGCATGTCATACTTTGGTTCGGCGGTATTGTTGGACAAGACGACCCGGACCAACCTTACGCGTACGCTTACGCGAGACCGGTTCCCTCGACGTGCTTTGCACAGAGATGGCTTGCGGGCGACTGTCTCTCCAACTTTAGTTGAACCAAGTATGGCTACGCCCGGTCCTTGCGAAGGTTAAAATGGAGTCTATTTGACAAACTATCGTTGTGGTTTTGATGCGTAGGTGAGACTGGTTCTTACTTAAGCCCGTAGCAGCCACGTAAAACATGCAACAACAAAGTAGAGGACGTCTAACTTGTTTTTGCAGGGCAAGTTGTGATGTGATATGGTCAAGGCATGATGCTGAATTTTATTGTATGAGATGATCATGTTTTGTAACCGAGTTATCGGCAACTGGCTGGAGCCATATGGTTGTCGCTTTATTGTATGCAATGCAATCGCGATGTAATGCTTTACTTTATTACTAAACGGTAGTGATAGTCGTGGAAGCATAAGATTGGCGAGACGACAACGATGCTACGATGGAGATCAAGGTGTCGCGCCGGTGACGATGGTGATCATTACGGTGCTTCGGAGATGGAGATCACAGGCACAAGATGATGATGGCCATATCATATCACTTATATTGATTGCATGTGATGTTTATCTTTTATGCATCTTATCTTGCTTTGATTGACGGTAGCATTATAAGATGATCTCTCACTAAATTATCAAGAAGTGTTCTCCCTGAGTATGCACCGTTGCTAAAGTTCGTCGTGCCCAGACACCACGTGATGATCGGGTGTGATAAGCTCTACGTCCATCTACAACGGGTGCAAGCCAGTTTTTGCACACGCAGAATACTCAGGTTAAACTTGACGAGCCTAGCATATACAGATATGGCCTCGGGACACGGAGACCGAAAGGTCGAGCGTGAATCATATAGTAGATATGATCAACATAGTGATGTTCACCATTGAAACTACTCCATCTCACGTGATGATCGGACATGGTTTAGTTGATATGGATCACGTGATCACTTAGATGACTAGAGAGATGTCTGTCTAAGTGGGAGTTCTTAAGTAATATGATTAATTAAACTTAAATTTATCATGAACTTAGTCCTGGTAGTATTTTGCAAATTATGTTGTAGATCAATAGCTTGCGTTGTTGCTTTCATATGTTTATTTTGATATGTTCCTAGAGAATATTGTGTTGAAAAATGTTAGTAGCAATGATGCGGATTCGATCCGTGATCTGAGGTTTATCCTCATTGCTGCACAGAAGAATTATGTCCTTAATGCACCGCTAGGTGACAGACCTATTGCAGGAGCAGATGCAAAAGTTATGAACGTCTGGCTAGCTCAATATGATGACTACTTGATAGTTTAGTGCACCATGCTTAACGGCTTAGAATCGGGACTTCAAAGACGTTTTGAACGTCATGGACCATATGAGATGTTCCAGGAATTGAAATTAATATTTCAACCAAATACCCGAGTTGAGAGATATGAAGTCTCCAACAAGTTCTATAGCTAAAAGATGGAGGAGAATCGCTCAACTAGTGAGGATGTGCTCAGATTGTCTGGGTACTTCAATCGCTTGAATCAAGTAGGAGTTAATCTTCCAGATAAGATAGTGATTGACAGAATTCTCTAGTCACCATCACCAAGTTAGTAGAACCTCGTGATGAACTATAGTATGCAAGGGATGATGAAAATGATTCCCGAGCTCTTCGTGATGTTGAAATCAACGAAGGTAGAAATCAAGAAAGAGCATCAAGTGTTGATGGTTGACAAGATCACTAGTTTCAAGAAAAGGGCAAAGGGAAAGAAAGGGGAACTTCAAGTAGATTGACAAGCAAGTTGTCACTCCCACGAAGAAGCCCAAAGCTGAACCAAAGCCTGAAACTGAGTGCTTACACTGCAAAGGAAATGGTCACTGGAAGCGGAACTACCCTAAATATTTGGTGGATAAGAAGGATGGCAAAGTGAAAAAGGGTATATTTGATATACAGGTGTTTGATGTGTGCTTTACTAGTATTTATAGCAACCCCTCGGTATTTGGTACTGGTTCAGTTGCTAAGAGTAGTAACTCGAAACGGGAGTTGCAGAATAAACAGAAACTAGTTAAGGGTGAAGTGATGATGTGTGTTGAAAGTAGTTTCAAGATTGATATGATCATCATCGCACACTCACTATTCTTTCGGGGTTAGTGTTGAACCTAAATAAATGTTATTTGGTGTTTGCGTTGAGCATGAATATGATTTGATCGTGTTTATTGCAATACGGTTATTCATTTAAGTAAGAGAATAAACTGTTGTTCTGTTTACATGAATAAAACCTTATATGGTTACACACCCAATGAAAATGGTTCATTGGATCTCGATTGTAGTGATACACATATTCATAATATTGATGCCAAAAGATGCAAAGTTAATAATGATAGTGCAACTTATTTGTGGCACTGTCGTTTAGGTCATATCGGTATAAAGCGCATGAAGAAACTCCATGCTGATGGACTTTTGGAACCACTTGATTATGAATCACTTGGTACTTGCGAACCGTGCCTTTTGGGCAAGATGACTAAAACTCCGTTCTTCGGAACAATGGAACGAGTTACTGACTTGTTGGAAATAATACATACTGATGTATGCAGACCAATGAGTATGAAGGCTCGTGGCAAGTATCATTATTTTCTGACCTTCACAAGATGATTTGAGCAGATATGGGTATATCTACTTGATGAAATATAAGTCTGAAATAGTTGAAAGGTTCAAAGAATTTCAGAGTGAAGTTGAAAATCATCGTAACAAGAAAATAAAGTTTCTGCGATCTGATCGTAGAGATGAATATTTGAGTTACGAGTTTGGTCTTCAATTAAAACAATGTGGAATAGTTTCACAGCTCACGCCACCTGGAACACCACAACGTTATGGTGTGTCCGAATGTCGTAACCGCACTTTATTGGATATGGTGCAATCTATGATGTCTCTTACTGATTTACCAATATTGTTTTGGGGTTATGCATTAGAGACAGCTGCATTCACATTAAAAGGGCACCATCTAAATCCGTTGAGATGACACCGTATGAACTATGGTTTAGCAGTAAACCTAAGCTGTCATTTCTTAAAGTTTGGAGTTGTGATGCTTATAAGAAAAAAAAAGGTTTTTCAACTTGATAAGCTCGAACCCAAATCAGAGAAGTGCGTCTTCATAGAATACCCAAAGGAAATTGTTGGGTACACCTTCTATCACAGATCCGAAGGCAAATTTGTTGCTGATAATAGATCCTTTCTAGAGAAGGAGTTTCTCTCGAAAGAAGTGAGCGGGAGGAAAGTAGAACTTGATAAGGTAATTGTACCTACTCCCTTATTGGAAAGTAGTTCATCACAGAAATCAGTTCCTGTGACAAATACACCAATTAGTGAGGAAGCTAATGATATTGATCATGAAACTTCAGATCAAGTTACTACAGAACCTCGTAGGTCTTCCAGAGTAAGATCCGCACCAAAGTGGTGTAGTAATCATGTTCTGGAAGTCATGTTACTAGACCATGATGAACCTACGAACTATGAGGAAGCAATGATGAGCCCAGATTCCGCGAAATGGCTCGAGGCCATAAAATCTGAGATATGATCCATGTATGAGAACAAAGTATGGACTTTGATTGACTTGCTCGATGGTCAGCAAGCTATCTTAAATGAATGGATCTTCAAGAGGAAGACGGACACTGATAGTAGTGTTACTATCTACAAAGCTAGACTTGTCGAAAAAGGTTTTTGACAAAGTTCAAGATGTTGAATACAATGAGATTTTCTCACTCGTATTGATGCTTAAGTCCGTCCAAATCATGTTAGCAATTGCCGCATTTTATGATTATGAAATTTGGCAGATGGATGTCAAAACTGCATTCCTGAATGGATTTCTGGAAGAAGAGTTGTATATGATGCAACCGGAAGGTTTTGTCAATCCTAAAGGTGCTAACAAAATGTGCAAGTTCCAGTGATCCATCTATGGACTGGTACAAGCATCTCGGAGTTGGAATATACGCTTTGATAAGTTGATCAAAGCATATAGTTTTATATGGACTTAGGATGAAGCCTGTATTTACAATAAAGTGAGTGGGAGCACTACAGCCTTTCTGATTAGTATATGTGAGTGACATATTGTTGATCAGAAATGATGTAGAATTTTTCTGCAAAGCATAAAGGAGTGTTTTAAAGGAGTTCTTTAAAAGGAAAAGACCTCAGTAAAAGCTACTTACATATTGAGCATCAAGATCTATTGAGATAGATCAAGACGCTTGATAAGATTTTCAATGAGTACATACCTTGGCAAGATTTTGAAATAGTTCAAAATGGAACAGTCAAAGAAAGAGTTCTTGCCTGTGTTGCAAAGGTATGAAATTGAGTAAGACTCAAATCCCGACCACAGCAGAAAATAGAAAGAGAATGAAAAGTCATTCCCTGTGCCTCAGTCATAGGTTCTATAAAGTATGCTATGCTATGTACCATACCTATTGTATACCTTGCTCTGAATTTGGCAAGAGAGTACAATAGTGATCTAGGAGTAGATCACTAGACATTGGTCAAGAATATCCTTAGTAAGGACTAAGGAGATGTTTCTCGATTATGGAGGTGATAAAAGAGTTTGTTGTAAAAGTTACATCAGTGCAAACTTTTACACTGATCCAGATGACACTAAGTCTCAACCTGGATACATATTGAAAGTGGGAGCAATTAGCTAGAGTAGCTCCGTGCAGAGCATTGTTGACATAAATATTTGCAAAATACTTACGGATCTGAATGTGACAGACCCGTTGACTAAGATTCTCTCACAAGCAAAACATGATCGCACCTTAGTACTCCTTGGGTGTTAATCACATAGCGATGTGAACTAGATGACTGAATCTAGTAAAACCCTTTGGGTGTTGATCACATATCGATGTGAACTATGGGTGTTAATCACATGGTGATGTGAACTATTGTTGTTAAATCACATGGCCATGTGAACTAGATTATTGACTCTAGTGCAAGTGGGAGACTGAAGGAAATATGCCCTAGAGGCAATAATAAAGTTATTATTTATTTCCTTATAATCATGATAAATTTTTATTATTCATGCTAGAATTGTATTAACCAGAAACATAATACATGTGTGAATACATAGACAAACAAAGTGTCACTAGTATGCCTCTACTTGACTAGCTCGTTAATCAAAGATGGTTATGTTTCCTGACCATGAACAATGAGTTGTTATTTGATTAACGAGGTCACATCATTAGTAGAATGATCTGATTGACATGACCCATTCCATTAGCTTAGCACCCGATCGTTTAGTATGTTGCTATTGCTTTCTTCATGACTTATACATGTTCCTATGACTATGAGATTATGCAACTCCCGTTTACCGGAGGAACACTTTGGGTACTACCAAACGTCACAACGTAACTGGGTGATTATAAAGGAGTACTACAGGTGTCTCCCATGGTCGATGTTGGGTTGGCGTATTTCAAGATTAGGATTTGTCACTCCGATTGTCGGAGAGGTATATCTGGGCCCTCTCGGTAATACACATCACATAAGCCTTGCAAGCATTACAACTAATATGTTAGTTGTGAGATGATGTATTACGGAACGAGTAAAGAGACTTGCCAGTAACGAGATTGAACTAGGTATTGGATACCGACGATCGAATCTCGGGCAAGTAACATACCGATGACAAAGGGAACAACGTATGTTGTTATGCGGTCTGACCGATAAAGATCTTCGTAGAAAATGTAGGAGCCAATATGGGCATCCAGGTCCCGCTATTGGTTATTGACCGGAGACGTGTCTCGGTCATGTCTACATTGTTCTCGAACCCGTAGGGTCCGCACGCTTAAGGTTACGATGACAGTTATATTATGAGTTTATACATTTTGATGTACCGAAGGTTGTTCGGAGTCCCGGATGTGATCACGGACATGACGAGGAGTCTCGAAATGATCGAGACGTAAAGATTGATATATTGGAAGCCTATATTTGGATATCGGAAGTGTTCCGGGTGAAATCGGGATTTTACCGGAATACCGGGAGGGTTACCAGAACCCCCCGGGAGCTATTTGGGCCATAGTGGGCCTTAGTGGAAAAGAGAAGGGGCTGCCCTAGTTGGGCTGCGCCCCCCCCCCCCTTCCCCTAGTCCTATTAGGACTAGGAGAGGTGGCCGGCCCCCTCCTCCTCTTTTCCCCTCCGAGGAATCCTAGTTGGACTAGGATTGGAGGGGGAATCCTACTCCCAGAGGGAGTAGGACTCTCCTGCGCCTCCCCCCCCCCTTGGCCGGCCAGCCTCCCCTCCTCTCCTCCTTTATATACGGAGGCAGGGGCACCTCTAAACACACAAGTTGACACAAGTTGATCCACGTGATCTATTCCTTAGCCGTGTGCGGTGCCCCCTGCCACCATATTCCTCGATAATACTGTAGCGGAGTTTAGGCGAAGCCCTGCTGCTGTAGTTCATCAAGATCGTCACCACGCCGTCGTGCT
>NC_041391.1:667867427-667881714 GCF_002162155.2 Triticum dicoccoides | reverse complement strand
TGGCCGGCCAGCCTCCCCTCCTCTCCTCCTTTATATACGGAGGCAGGGGCACCTCTAAACACACAAGTTGACACAAGTTGATTCACGTGATCTATTCATTAGCCGTGTGCGGTGCCCCCTGCCACCATATACCTCGATAATACTGTAGCGGAGTTTAGGCGAAGCCCTGCTGCTGTAGTTCATCAAGATCGTCACCACGCCGTCGTGCTGACGGAACTCTTCCCCGACACTTTGCTGGATCGGAGTCCGGGGATCGTCATCGAGCTGAACGTGTGCTCGAACTCGGAGGTGCCGTAGTTTCGGTGCTTGATCGGTTGGATCGTGAAGACGTACGACTACTTCCTCTACGTCGTGTCATCGCTTCCGCAGTCGGTCTGTGTTGGGTACGTAGACAACACTCTCCCCTCGTTGCTATGCATCACATGATCTTGCGTGTGCGTAGGAAAATTTTAAAATTACTACGAAACCCAACACTTTCGTCTTTCAAGTTCCTCATAGTGCACTACAAGAGGACAAACCTTTTGTAACACCATCTTGTGTTACTACAGGTCCAAAAGTGTGTTACTAGGCCATATAGTAACACAGTTTGAAATGTGTTCCATTAGACCGTGTTACTAAGTGGTGTCAACTGTCACACATAATAATTGTTACCATATGTTAAAAAATGTGTTATAGTTGCATTATAGTAACATGTGTGTTATGTGTTACCGAACACACCGGTAACACACTTTTGTAATTATAGTAACACCAGTATTAACATATTTTGATAGACATAGAACATCGGTAGTAACATGTTTATGTAACTATCGTAACACAACTGGTAACACATTCTTTTAGCACTGAAACCCAACTAGTAACATAATATCCATGTATCGTAACACTATAATTATAGTTGTCAACTACTCTAGTAACAAATTTTGTAGCTATAGTAACACCATCAGTAACACTACTATATCAATATGATAACATAATTAATGTATTAGTTTTTTATTAGTAACCACAAAACTGGATACCCATTTTATGGAATATAAATTTATTTAATAAAATAAATGCAATTGCATAAATTGTTAATCATTTTATTATTATGCTTGGCAGCATATCAAAATGATATTTAAACTGAAGTAGAACACATACAGAAATTCGTACGAAGATATTTATTACGAATATAGAAGAGTGTATGATACATATGCATTACAATAAAGATATCAGCCATATAATTTTGAGGATAGAAAACACAACTATGGGGAATATTACACTATCGCATTTGCATCAATTCGATGAAAGAAAAAGATCTTCTAGATGATATTACACTTTGAAATCTATCAATGTAAACTACAACTATTGTTAGCTAAAATCTTCAGATTTTATTTTCTTCTTGATCCAAGAATTCAACTGCAAATCAACCATCCTTCTCACGAATCTGTAGAAGAAAATTGCACCTTGGATATGTGTGATTAAATGTACACAAATATGATTTCAGAATGTGGAAGGGAAGATTGTAACTTACAAAAGCTGAAGGCCAGGCAATTAAGTATCCTGAAGTGAAAGCATCGCCAATTGTCTTGCAATCAGAAACTTCCCTTACCAACTCCTCATTATCAAGAATAGGTTCGTCTATGCGCACAAGAGCAAATTCAGCACCTAACTCAATACCACCAGCCTTAGTTCTTGGATCAGTACTCCGAATAGTACCATACGCAACATTCCGCTTGTTGGGATATGTTGAAGTCTTTAAGACTACTTTGGAAGCAGCCTATATTATGATCAATATTAGCATTCTATGACATGATAATATAATTTGCATGAATAATATGAGATCTTTTTAGTGTCAACCCACTAAGGTGCCCTAAGAAACTAAATAAATTGGACCCGGCAACGAAGTCTAATGCTCAAGGTCACCTCGCTAGCTCATGCTTGGTTAAATTTATCGTTTACTTGCATACAGCAGATTGAGCAAAAATTGTAATAAAACCCATTTTTCAAGCAGACATGATAATGAGGGTTTGGGTTGGTAATTTGGGTGCACTAAACCATGCCACTTGGTGAATCTTTACCTTGATGGAAGAAGAACGCCTTCTTTTTGAGCGGTGTGGGTGTTCAGTTCTAGTCCTTTGCTGGTTCGGTCTTGAAACAGATTCACCCGTAATATTCCTCATTTCCCTCATACCTTGAAGCTACAGAAAGCTACAACTTCAGAACTCAAAAGGCACGAAAATTACCTCTAGCACAAAATGAATAACAAGGTCTTGTGGTGACGATGAATTTTGTTGAACTTGTAATTGGTTGACATCATGGTCGCCAACCTAGTTCCATGACACAACAATGGTAAGCAAGCAATTATTTTATATTCTATCTTTGTGACATGAGTAAGAGTAACTACAGGCATAACCTTTTCATGCGAACGTGATAAATTATTATCCTCAGGAATGTCATGTTGCATAGACGAGAGTGCCTCAACGGGTCCATTGCACTGGATTCTCTGCAAACTGAAATATTAATATGAAGGTTTTGATTGACAAGCAATGATGTAGGCATTTATTAACATTACCTTTGTTTTACCAAGCAGTACTGGTGACTGAGAAATACCATTATCATTTGATTGGAGGTTTTCCTACAGAACTAACAAATCTGAGTATACTATTGATAGAAATGCATGCAAAGGGTGGGATAAAGAAGTCCTTTACCTCTTCTATGCCATTATTGACATGCCTTCTTTGTTATTCATATCTTTAATAATCTGGTCTTGCTTTTTTATGTGCTCCTTCATCTTTGCTATTACCTCCCAAACGTCATGTTCAACTTCATATGGTGATCCATCAGTTGTAGTCATATTGATGTTCTTTAGATACCGTGGCGTCCGACCGTAGACTTGCTTAGGAGTTGGAAGCAAACCCATGCCATGCACTTGTCCAATCTTTTCTTTCCCTAACACTTCCTGTAGGGCATCACCTTCCCATGCGACTCTTCCATTCAAATTTTGTGCCAACTCTGGTCGATCGGTTATTAGATTGTCCAATCGATCCTATAAGAAAAGAATCATGCATACACTAGTTAGACTGAACCATAACTTGATCCCGAGAACAATTAGACAATTTCTATATGAATTGCCTACCGGGCGCTTATTTTTATCTTTATTTTTAGCATCAACATCGTCCTTCTTCTTGTGAGTTGCTAAATAAACCTTTGATCTGTGTGGTCGTTTCTTTTCAGGATCAGCTTGCCTGTACAAAACAGAAACAACACCCATATGACAAAAGAGACACAGGACAACACTTCAGGAATCAAGATTACTCACCATGTCTTCGCCCCAACAAGCATAACTCTTTATGCCAGCATTATGTGAATCCTTCACGAGGGAATGACTAATTATGTTCTTCTCAGCAAGGGCCTGTTATGATGTAATCATATCGTAAATGCAACTTTTAAGATAAGCCCGAGAACTGACATTTAAATGTCAAAACAGGAAAGTACAGTATCTCATTCATTACCCTTCCTTTTTTGGACTTCCAATATTTAACAAGCCCACGCCATTGATCGTTGTCCACATCTTCTGGACAGAGCTTATACAAAGCCTTTCGCTTGATGTTTGGATTTTTTTTCAATGGCGGGTTTGAAGAAAGCATCTTTCAAACTAGAATTAAATTTCCTCCAGTCTCTTCCAATTGATTTGAGTATCCATTTTTCACATGATCGAGGATACACGAACTTTTTCTGAAAGTACAAAATAATGAATGGATGTAAATAGACATGTAGACCACACTACATCTCATGTAGACAAATTAGATATAAATAGAAGGGCAGCAAATAACATATTTTGTTTTCTTGTTAATTGTGAAGTACCTGTACGCACTGCAATAAAGTTTCCTCACCACTATTCTTTTTGACATGACGCCAATCATTTATGTTTAGTGGGCAAAATCCTCCATTTCTAGCAACCGTGCCCAGAAACTTCCCCAAGATTGCACCTTCATCTCCTATAGGCTGGCTATCTTCATTGCATTTCACAACTATTCTCTGCCCCTTTGGCATGTTCCAGACAACTGGCAAGCTTGTTCTCTTGCGCTTGCGTACTTCCTTGTCTACTACAAGATTAATTAAGAAAAGTACTAATGAAATGACGCCCGCCGATTATTCTTTCGATACTAAGCATATACAAGTTAATTAATAGAAGCACAAAATGTAATAGGTTTGTTACCTTGATTGTGAACTTGACCCTCTTCATCGACCAATACTTGTGATTCATGACCTTGTGGGAATTGCTCACCATTGTTGCAGTCTCCATCTTCATCATCACGTTGGTCCGTAACCTGAATCACATTCAACCTTTTTGACCTACGTGGTGGTCCTGCAGAACAACCACACATCTTTTATTCCAATAATTACAACAGTAGATACAGATATGTAATAAGCATGGTTCAAGAGGGATACTTTGTGGCCCTTGCATAGTAAGTTGCCCTGCCCCTTTAGCAGAGACACCACCGTCCTATAAGAGAACACTCTCGTTTGGATGGTTAGATGGAGCAACACCAATTTGCTTGCTAGGCGGAGCAATATGATCGTCAGCCTTCTCCTTAGACACATACAGATGGACAGCTTTCATAATCTCAGGGTCGGACAACATTTTCATCACAACACCTTCATCATAAATGTGAACTAAGTAGGAGCTGCCTAGACGGGTTTTTTTCGCATAGTACAGAAAGTCAATTGCCTGAAAGCCAACTTCTTCGATCATCAAGATTAAGTCGTAATACGAGACATCACGTCTCATCATGGATCTTTGTAAAATTTTGGCTTCCTGATTTGTATCTTCATAGTGCAGGTATATGGTCAACATGTCCGTCGCCATCCTAAGTTATATATAAAATGTCAATTAAATCATTACAAGTAAAGCCAAATTAACTAATGACATAACAGGGACAATTTAATTTGCCAATAGACATGTGAATGGAGAGGGCAGAGAAGTACACAGTAGCACGTCAATGCACTATCAGCTTATCATAACTTAAAACAGAGAGATGAGGTACAAGACCATGGGTCCAGCCACACCCACACTAAGATATAACGTTGTCGACATATGGATTCAGGACAGGTTTAAGTTGAAAAGTGTACAGGACCTGATGACGTTCACTGCTTCCCTAAACAGAAGGGAAATTGAAAGTACATAGGATCATCGGGTGATGGTGCAAATCTTAAAGCATTTTCTCTGTTCGTAATTTTAGTCATTTTTTATCCTAATGGTTCAATTTACGCAGGCGATAGTATGGCTAACCAAGCTTTTCAACCTCATTTTTCGGGCAAACAAGATGCCAGAAGAATGGAGACGGAGTATATTAGTACCAATCTTCAAGAACAAGGGGGATGTTCAGAGTTGTACTAATTACCGTGGAATTAAGCTGATGAGCCATACAATGAAGCTATGGGAGAGAGTCATTGAGCACCGCTTAAGAAGAATGACAAGCGTGACCAAAAATCAGTTTGGTTTCATGCCTGGGAGGTCGACCATGGAAGCCATTTTCTTGGTACGACAACTTATGGAGAGATATAGGGAGCATAAGAAGGACTTGCATATGGTGTTCATTGACTTGGAGAAGGCCTATGATAAGATACCGCAGAATGTCATGTGGTGGGCCTTGGAGAAACACAAAGTCCCAGCAAAGTACATTACCCTCATCAAGGACATGTACAATAATGTTGTGACAAGTGTTCGAACAAGTGATGACGACACTGATGACTTCCCGATTAAGATAGGACTGCATCAGGGGTCAGCTTTGAGCCCTTATCTTTTTGCATTGGTGATGGATGAGGTCACAAGGGGTATACAAGGAGATATCCCATGGTGTATGCTCTTTGCGGATGATGTGGTGCTAGTTGACGATAGTTGGACGGGGGTAAATAGGAAGTTAGACTTATGGAGACAAACCTTGGAATCGAAAGGGTTTAGGCTTAGTAGAACTAAAACCGAGTACATGATGTGCGGTTTCAGTACTACTAGCTGTGAGGAGGAGGAGGTTAGCCTTGATGGCCAGGTGGTACCTCGGAAGGACACCTTTCGGTATTTGGGGTCAATGTTGCAGGAGGATGGGGGTATTGATGAAGATGTGAACCATCGAATCAAAGCCGGATGGATGAAGTGGCGCCAAGCTTCTGGCATTCTCTGTGACAAGAGAGTGCCACAAAAGCTAAAAGGCAAGTTCTACAGGACGGCAGTTCGACCCGCAATGTTGTATGGCGCGGAGTGTTGGCCGACTAAAAGGCGACATGTTCAACAGTTAGGTGTGGCGGAAATGCGTATGTTGAGATGGATGTGTGGCCACACGAGGAAGGATCGAGTCCGGAATGATGATATACGAGATAGAGTTGGGGTAGCACCAATTGAGGAGAAGCTTGTCCAACATCGTTTGAGATGGTTTGGGCATATTCAGCGCAGGCCTCTAGAAGCTCCAATGCATAGCGGACGGCTAAAGCGTGCGGAGAATGTCAAGAGAGGGCGGGGTCGACCGATTTTGACATGGGAGGAGTAAGAGAGACCTGAAGGTTTGGAGTATCGACAAAGAGCTAGCTATGGACAGGGGTGCGTGGAAGCTTGCTATCCATGTGCCAGAGCCATGAGTTGGTTGCGAGATCTTATGGGTTTCACCTCTAGCCTACCCCAACTTGTTTGGGACTAAAGGCTTTGTTGTTGTTGTTGTTGGTTCAATTTACGCAGGCGAAACTGTTACAGTAGATCGGCTGCATCAAATCGAAGAGCAGAGTTGGGTTTAATGGGCTTTTCAACATATGTGATTGCTTAATTATTTGTCTACGTATGGGCTAATTATGCAATTAGCCACGGCCATTAGGCATCTACAGTACACACTGTGCTACGAATTGTTGAGGGAGCGAGCGATTGGCAGGGGAACCCCTGCTGGCCTCTCCCTGTCCCCGCCCCTGCATCACTACAGTGGTGTTTCACCTAGCATACTTCAGAGAATTCGTAGCAGTCAGATCAAGGAAGGGTGGGCGTTCAGATCCATACCAGCCACGAGATCGTACTCCTTCAGGATGTAGGTGGCGGAGCTGAAGACCGACGAAGCCGTCGCCGCAACGATCCAAACGGCGCCGGGACAGATCGAGGAAGCGGCGCTGATGCAGGTCGAGGAAGCGGCAGATCCTACGGGGGTTGAGATGGGGGTGGGAAGGGGGGTGGGGGGTTGCAGGTGGCGGCCGCTGCGTTGGAGTGCGGCAATGTAGCCGCCGAACGGTGGGCGGCTGGGCTGGATGTGGATGGGTTTGAGACCCAATTTATCTAGCGTTTTTTGCTTAGTTGGAGGGAAAAATAAGCGCCATGGTCGAGAACTGGAGGGAAATTTGGATATATTCTTTTTTTTTATCAAGGAGAACAGGAGGGAAATTGTTTTGGAAGAACCGGGACATTGTTACATATATTAATTTGTTTGGAATATAAATTTTCCAAAAAGTGTTTTTGGCATGGAAAAATAGAGTATATTGTATTTATTATTTTATTGATTGAAAGGGAAATTAGATATATATAAATAGTAATGGCTTTATAAAATTGATTTACGTAACATGTGCTAAATAACCTATAACATGGTTTCTTGCTCTAACAGCGGCGATCGGCTGGCAGATCCCGCTCCTGATCGGTCGTCTCGACCAAGATTGTATCATTCCCACACGCCTTCCCATGGAGGCTATGACCGGTGTGGGACAAAACTATGACTAACATCAATGGTAGAAGTTGCGACCCGTCCAGGAACATGTTGTGACCAAAGGCTAACGACTTTTGATCGGTGCTGAGAGCACAAGTGGTGGTGCTACAAAGTGGTGACGATGATATGCGTCAGCTGCCACCACCCGTCGACGGTGTTGTAACGACATATCCATGGTGATAGAGCATAAGGGGAGGGTATCCCAGCTACACCACGGTTCAAAAAACCGACCATACTTGCAGTCATATCAGAAAAAGGAAACTTGCAACCTCGATGGTTGGTTAAAGAAAAACATTTTGTAACTTGATCGACCGATATGACTCCAGATCGGTCGCCTCAACCAAGATCACGTCCCACACGACTGCCCATGGAAGCTATGACCGGTGTGGGAGAAAGCTAAGGCCGACAATGCTATAGGTTGCAATCAGCCCAAGAGCATGTTGTAACCCGCGAGGCTGACGACTTTTGACCAGTGTTGAGAGTGCATCGGGTGGTGCTACGAAATTGGCGACGACGATAGGCGTCAGCTATGACCGACCGCAGGCGGTGTTGTAACGACATATCCGAGAGGCTGACAGACCAGTCTAGCCTCCTCATTCCTTCCACCTTCATGGCGATACAGAATAAGGGGAGGGATACCAGCTGCACGCACGGTTTAAAAAACCGAGCGTACTTGCAGTTGTACTAGAGAAGGAAACCTGCGACCTTGATGGTTCTTTAAATAAAACTATTGTATTTAGACCGACCGATCTTGCTCTTGATTGGTCGCCTCGACCAAGATCGTGTCATCCCACACGATTGCCCATGGAATCTATGCCATGTGGGGGAAAGCTATGACTGACAACCGACCGCAAATGATGTTGAAAGGACAAATCCGAGAGGCTGTCAAATTAATCTACTCTCGTTCCAAGGACGTTAAGCGATGGACTTGCGGCTCCCTGGCCTGCAGCGCCGGCCGCCACAACTAGTTGATGCTCGTGGCCTGCCGCGCCGGCCGCCTCGACTAGGACCAATGCCTGAGGTCAAGCAGCCAGTGGACACGCCTCCAAGTGCGCCGTCCACTCCTTCTTACTGAACGACTTTAGCGACACACATGGTGGCCCACGGCGCGGCTGCCCTGGCATGACGGTGTGCAGTTTCCCGACCACGGTGAGGCACGACAATGGCATGAGGGGCGCGGTCTCAAGAATAGAACAAACAGCCGACACGATCTTGGGATGGATGGGGGGCACTCCATGGTGTAATGCGGCGCCCGGAGAAGGCACGTCGGTGAAGGAGCATCGAGGTCAGGGGCGGCGGAGGATCTATTCGGGTCGGGATACAGGAAAGACCCTGCAAAACAACGATTTTATAGTGGATGACCCGATTATTATAGCGGACGACCTCATTTACGGAATCTGGTAGAGATGCTTCTACATTAGACAATAGATTTTTGAAGGACACGGACCTGCGGTTGGACTAGTAAAAACCAGAACTGATGACCTAGGCAGTTAGCTTAGCTCCATTGACTGTCCAGGCAATAAAAAAACGGTTGAGCCAACTTTTTTATTTTTGAGAATTAAACGACGCCAAGTTTTTTTTTTGAGTCTAAACACACTTTATTAACTACTCAAAAATGTTCATAGGGATACAAGAGATGTTTGGAGGGTTTAACAGCCATACATGGCGCCCGAAATCCAAACCAAAAGCATGCTTAGCGAGACTATGTGCCTCAATATTCGTTGCCCTCCCCTCAAAGATGAAGGTGCAATCATCAAAAGTATTCTTTGACTCCACTATCTCTCTAATGGTACTAGCATAGACACCACCAGTGCAGTTTTTTATGTCATTCACCACCTCTTGGCAGTCGCTTGCGATGAGGATTTTAGCAAGATCAAGATCCATAGCAAGATCAAGTGCCTCGCGACAGGCCAAGGCTTCCAAAGTCGCTGGATCTGAAATGCCTTCGATCTTGATGGCCGAGGCTCCCAAAAAAGATCCCGAAGAGCTTCTGCATACAGCACTGAAAGAACCAAAGCTACCATCTCTAGAAACTGCCCCATCCACACGTAGTTTTGCTGTCCCTTCCGACGGAGCTACCCATCTTGGCTGAACTGATTCAGCTCGTGCGACCACCCTTGGATTCTTCTTCGTCTTGCAATCTTCCAACTCTCGAATATATTTCAGGATGAAATTGTATGTCGAAAGTGGACTCTGGAAAATATGTTCATGGAGTGCCTGTCGCCTTGCATACTAGATAGCCCATAATGTTGTGGCAACAAGAATGAAATCATCAGAAGATAGCATATCCTGAATCGCAAACAGCCACCTCTTCGCATCTGGTTCTATAATGCTATTCAATGCATCGATAAGATCCTGGTCATGAAGAGCCCAAACACATCTTGCAACAGTACAGTGAAGCAAGGAATGTTGCCACGAATCTTCCGCTCCACATAAGCCACATCAAGTGGTCGTTGACATATTTCGATGATGCATAACATCCGATGTCGGTATTGATTGCTGGGCTAATCTCCATAGAAAAATTTTAAGTTTTGGAGGAACATCTACCCTCCACATCGCCTTCTAGGAAAGCTTTTCTCTGTCCAACCAGGCCTCTCTTCTCATCTTTGTCTCCACCAACATGCGATATGAAGATCTGACAGAGAAAACACCCCATCTCTCATGTACCCACGACCAGAAATCATCAACTTGCCCCGTACACAGAGGGATAGAATATATGGCTGCCGCATCTGTTGGAAGAAAAACTTCATTTATCAACGCTCGGTTCCACTCAGCACCAAGTAAAATTAAGTCGCTCACCTCTTGGGGAGGATGAGCGACCCTGCTCATTATGGGACTCATGTTCGAGGGTCTAGGCAGCCAATTGTGACGCCATATGTTGGTGGTATGCCCATCTCCAATCCGTCGGATCAAACCTTGAGTAAGGACCTCCCTACCGTCAGTGATAGCACGCCAGATTTGTGACGGAGCCGAACCCAGCTCAGCTTGCAGAAACTCCCCTGTGGGGTAGTATTTGGCCTTTAAAAGTCGAGCACTAAGTGAGTCTGGGTCCATCAGGATTCGCCATGCCTGTCTAGCCAAGAGGGCGAGATTAAAAAGCTCTATATCTCGAAAGCCCAAGCCTCCACAATATTTTGGTTGTGTCATTGTGCTCCACGAGACCCAGCTTGGTTTCCGTTTTCCCAACTTACTGCCCCACCAGAACTTCCTGATTAGAGTATTTATGTGTTCACATAGACCCCGGGGCAGCCTGAAGCAGGACATAGAGTAAACTGGGATTGACTGAGCAACGGATTTTATAAGAATTTCTTTCCCTTGACCTTGTTCCATACTCTGTCTTTCAAAAATTTGAAGGCTCTATTCTTACAGTTCCCCACATCAGAAGGCATACCCAGATACTTATCAGAGAGGGACTCGTTTGCAATATTCAAAACATTCTTTACCTTAGCTTTCAAAGTGGCAGGGCACCCCTTGCTAAAAAAGATTGAGGATTTTGCTAGGTTTATCCTTTGTCCGAAAGCATTGCAGTAGTCCTCCATCAAGACCGACAGCTCATTTGCTCCAAAAGAACTGGCTTTGACAAACAGCAGGCTATCATCAGCAAATAACAAGTGGCTTACCGGCGGAGACGTCGGAGCAACTCGATTTCCGGTGAGGTGTGATGATTCATTTTGGGTTTTAAAAAGGCACAAAAGGCCCTCTGCTGCTAGCAAAAACATGTATGGAGAAATAGGGTCTCCTTGACGGATTCCTCTGGATGGTGAAAATTGCTCAAGCTTACCACCATTAAACATGACAGAGAATTTCACCGATGTGACCATCCTCATGACCGAAGCCACCCACGAAGGCGCAAATCCCATCTTGATCATGATAGCTTCCAAATAATTCCATTCAACATGGTCGTATGCCTTCATCATATCCAACTTAACAGCACAGAATCTGTTGCGTTTAGCTTTGTTCCTCTTCATAAAATGTAAGCATTCATAAGAAGTAATGATATTGTCTGTGATTAGCCGACCGGGGACGAAAGCAGACTGCTCTTCAGAGATAATATCAGGGAGTATCTTTTTCAGTCTGTTAGATAGGACCTTCAAAGCAATTTTATAAAGTACCTTGCACAAACTAATTGCTCTGAACTGAGCAAGATTAGTGGGGTCCTTTACCTTTGGAATCAAAACCAGGAAAGTCTCATTAATCACCTCAGGACTCTCCTCCCCACGAAGGATGCGAAGAACAACATTGGTCAATTCCGTACCACACAGTTCCCAGTGCCTTTGGAAGAAATGAGCTGGGTATCCGTCAGGCCCAGGGGCCTTAGTAGATACATCTGGAAAAGGGCACTTTTCACCTCTTCACCCGTATAAGGAGCCGTAAGCCCCACATTCATCGCATGCGTGACTTTGACTGGGACCGATTTTAGTACTTTATCCATACCGCTGGTGCCCCCTGATCTAAACAGGTTTTTATAAAACTCGATTGTGATTGAAGCCATCTCCGCTTGATCGGTTGTTACTGATCCATCCGGACGTTCAAGAGATTTTATTGTATTCTTACGGCGACGCATACTAGCTCGTCTTTGGAAGAATTTGGTGTTCTTGTCCCCATCCCTAAGCCATTCCACTCGGAGTCGCTGCCTCTGTTTGATCTCTTCCATGTGATACAGCTCAACAAGACGGTCAATAATTTTTATCTCTGCATGTGATGGCACTAATCTTTGGGGGTCATTTTGCAAAACTGCCAACTCTTTTTTCAACTTCTTTATCTCTTTCGGCATGCAGCCAATTGTTGCTCCACTCCACTGCTTCAAAGAAGCCGATAGATTACAAAGTTTGCTGCTAATCTGCTCAACAGTCGTACCATCGGCTGATCCTTTCCACAGTGCCTCGAGAGAAGAGCCAAAGTCTTCTTGCTTCTCCCAGTATACCTCATAGCGAAACAGCTTTGAGACCATCTGTTGTGGAGTGGTATGCTCTAGTTGCAACCTGATCGGACAATGGTCCGACGCCGCCCCCGTTTCATGGTGCAGCGTTGCATGTGGAAAGATTGAAAACCACTCCGTATTTGCTAGGGCTCGATCCAGACGTACCCTACAATATCCGCCTCCCGATGTTTTCTTTTCAAAGGTCCATCGTTTCCCATTATATCCTATGTCAGTGAGAGCACATATATCAATCGCATCCCTGAATCCTTGGATTTGTGACCGCCTCTATTGTCCTGCCCCTATATGCTCATAATTGTGAAGAACTTTGTTGAAGTCTTCTATACACAGCCATGGTAGGGAACTCGCTGACACGAGCGACTTGAGAAGGTCCCAAGTCTTGTATCTCTCTGCGACTTGTGCTTCGCCATAAACACAAGTCAAACGCCATTCCTCCTGATTTGGAACGGAAACAGATGCATCAATATGGTACTCAGAATAACCAAACACATCAAGCTTTATTCCATCATTCCAGAACATACCCATGCCTCCACTACGACCAACACTACTAACTGCATAAGCATAATTAAAACCTAAAGTACCAGCAAGGTTTTCGACACGTGCTTTCGATATTTGCGTTTCCACTATGCATAGCACCGTCGGGGCAAATTTCTTCACGATCTCGCAAAGCTCGCGAATTGTTGAGGCTTTGCCCGCACCCCGACAATTCCAACATATGATACTCATTGCTCCCGGCGGTACTCCACAAAGGAGCCCGCCGATCTATGATTGTCTGCCATGTTACCTTTCATCCTGTCATCACTTATCACTTCGCCACTGCCTCCCACATCAATATCCAGACTCCTGCATTTGACATCGCCCTTCTTTGGCCTCTTAACTTCCTTCCTCGGGGAAACATACACTGGAGGTGGAGGAGGCACTCCTTTTGGGGTTTCCGCAGCCACAAGTGTTGTTACCATCCCCTCTGCAGTTTTCCTCCTTCTACATTATCAGCCGGCCCCGAACTAGGAGCTATGATGCTGTCCACCGAGAAACGTTTGAGCGACGTCCCTGCAGTCTCATTATGCATGTCCACTATTGTGCTTTTGGTCACTTTTACCAGATCAAGACCTTCCGGGATACGACCCTTCTGCTTCTGAATTTGAGCCTGGGTTTGCTCACTTTGGTGTGGATTGTTGGGGAACGTAGCAGAAATTCAAAAAATTTCCTACGTAACACCAAGATCTATCTATGGAGAGACCAGCAACGAGTAGAAAGGAGAGTGCATCTACATACCCTTGTAGATCGCTAAGCGGAAGCGTTCAAGTGAACGGGGTTGATGGAGTCGTACTCGTCGTGATTCAGATCACCGATGATCAAGTGCCGAACGCACGGCACCTCCGCGTTCAACACACGTACAGCCCGGTGATGTCTCCCACGCCTTGATCCAGCAAGGAGAGAGGGATAGGTTGAGGAAGACTCCATCCAGCAGCAGCACAACGGCGTGGTGGTGGTGGAGGAGCGTGGCAATCCAGCAGGGCTTCGCCAAGCACCACGGGAGAGGAGAAGAACTTAGGAGAGAGGGAGGGGCTGCACCAAAGGCATAAGGTATGTTTGGGATGCCCTCCTACCCCACTATATATAGGGATCCCAAGGGGGGGGT
>NC_041391.1:667753773-667866979 GCF_002162155.2 Triticum dicoccoides | reverse complement strand
TTTAGGGTTTCCCCAGGCGCATGGGCCTCTTGGGGCTGGTGCCCTTGGCCCATGTAGGCCAAGGCGCACCCCCTACAGCCCATGTGGCCCCCGGGGCAGGTGGCCCCACCCGGTGGGCCCCCGGGACCCTTCCGGTGGTCCCGGTACAATACCGATGACCCCGAAACTTGTCCCGATGGCCGAAACAGGACTTCCTATATATAAATCTTTACCTCCGGACCATTCCGGAACTCCTCGTGACGTCTGGGATCTCATCCGGGACTCCGAACAACATTCGGTAACCACATACAAGCTTCCTTTATAACCCTAGCGTCATCGATCCTTAAGTGTGTAGACCCTACGGGTTCGGGAG
Source organism: Triticum dicoccoides (assembly GCF_002162155.2). Lineage (NCBI taxonomy): Eukaryota > Viridiplantae > Streptophyta > Magnoliopsida > Poales > Poaceae > Triticum > Triticum dicoccoides. The sequence goes on along the minus strand of NC_041391.1, from coordinate 667,866,627 downwards.
ACATGCAGACATGACCGAGACGTTCTCCGGTCAATAACCAATAGCGGGATCTGGATACCCATGTTGGCTCTCACATGTTCCACGATGATCTCATCGGATGAACCACGATGTCAAGGACTCAATCGATCCCGTATACAATTCCCTTTGTCTAGCGGTATTTTACTTGCCCGAGATTCGATCGTCGGTATCCAATACCTTGTTCAATCTCGTTACCGGCAAGTCACTTTACTCGTTCCATAATACATCATCCCGTGATCAACTCCTTGGTCACATTGCGCATTTGATGATGTCCTACCGAGTGGGCCCAGAGATACCTCTCCGTTTACACGGAGTGACAAATCCCAGTCTCGATCCGCATAAAACAATAGATATTTTCGGAGATACCTGTAGTGCACCTTTATAGTCACCCAGTTACGTTGTGACGTTTGATACACCCAAAGCACTCCTACGGTATCCAGGAGTTACACGATCTCATGGTCAAAGGAAGAGATACTTGACATTGGCAAAGCTCTAGCAAATGAACTACACGATCTTTGTGCTAGTCTTAGGATTGGGTCTTGTCCATCACATCATTCTCCTAATGATGTGATCCCGTTATCAACGACATCCAATGTCCATAGCCAGGAAACCATGACTATCTGTTGATCACAACGAGCTAGTCACCTAGAGGCTCACTAGGGACATATTGTGGTCTATGTATTCACACGTGTATTACGATTTCCGGATAATACAGTTATAGCATGAATAAAAGACAATTATCATGAACAAGGAAATATAATAATAACACTTTTATTATTGCCTCTAGGGCATATTTCCAATAGTCTCCCACTTGCACTAGAGTCAATAATCTAGTTCACATCGCCATGTGATTAACACTCACAGGTCACATCGCCATGTGACTAATACCCAAGAGTTTACTAGAGTTAGTAGTCTAGTTCACATCACTATGTGATTAATACTCAATGAGTTTTAGGTTTTATCATGTTGCTTGTGAGAGAGGTTTTAGTCAACGGGTCCGAACCTTTCAGATCCGTGTGTGTTTTACAAATCTCTATGTCATCTCCTAGATGTAGCTACCACGCTCTATTTGGAGCTAATCCAAATAACTGTTCTACTTGGAGCTATTCTAAATTGTTGCTCCATTATTTGTATCCGGTATCTCTACTCAGAGCTATCCGGATAGGTGTCAAGCTTGCATCGACGTAACCCTTTACGACGAACTCTTTTACCACCTCCATAATCGAGAAAAATTCCTTAGTCCACTAATTTCTAAGGATAACTTTGACCGCTGTCCTGTGATCCATTCTTGGATCACTCTTGTACCCCTTGACTGACTCATGTCAAGGCACACTTCAGGTGCGGTACTCAGCATGGCATACTGTAGAGCCTACGTCTAAAGTATAGAGGACGACCTTCGTCCTTTCTCTCTTTTCTGCCGTGGTCGAGCTTTAAGTCCTAACTTCGTACCTTACAACTCAGGCAAGAACTCCTTCTTTGACTGGTCCATCTTGAACACCTTCAAGATCATGTCAAGGTATGTGCTCATTTGAAAGTATTATTAAGCATTTTGATCTATCCTTATAGATCTTGATGCTCAATGTTCAAGTAGCTTAATCCAGGCTTTCCATTGAAAAACACTTTCAAAATAACCCTATATGCTTTCCAGAAATTCTACGTCATTTCTGATCAACAATATGTCAACAACATATACTCATCAGAAATTCTATAGTGCTCCCACTCACTTCTTTGGAAATACAAGTTTCTCGTAAACTTTGTACAAACCCAAAATCTTTGATCATCATCAAAGCACACATTCCAACTCCGAGATGCTCACTCCAGTCCTTAGAAGGATTGCTGGAGCTTTGCATACTTATTAGCATCTTTTGGGATTGACAAAACCTTCCGGTTGTATCACATACAACCTTTCCTCAAGTATAACATCGAGGAAACAATGTTTTGACATCCTATCTGCAAGATTTCATCAATCATGCAGTAACTGCTAATCCAATTCCAACAGACTCTTAGCATCGCTACGAGTGAGAAAATCTCATCGTAGTCAACTCCTTGAACTTGTCGGAAAACATCTTAACGACAAGTCGAGCTTTCTTAATGGTGACATTTACCATCATTGTCCGTCTTCCTTTTAAAATCCATCCGTACCCAATGGCCTTACGACCATCAAGTATTTCTTCCAAAGTCATGGATCCGTTCTCAGATTTTTATGGCCTCGAGCCATTTATCGGAATCCGGGCCCACCATCGCTTCTCCATAGCTCGTAGGTTCATTGTTGTCCAGCAACATGACTTCCAAGACAAGATCACCTTACCACTCCGAAGTAGTACGTGTCCTTGTCGTCCTACGAGGTTTGGTAGTGACTTGATCCGAAGTTTCATGATCAATATCATAAGCTTCCACTTCAATTGGTGTAGGTGCCACAGGAACAACTTCCTGTGCCCTGCCACACACTAGTTGAAGAGACGGTTCAATAACCTCATCAAGTCTCCACCATCCTCCCACTCAACTCTTTCGAGAGAAACCTTTCCTCGAGAAAGGACCCGATTCAAGAAACAATCCATATTGCTTTCGGATCTGAATTATGAGGTATACCCAACTGTTTTGGGTGTCCTATGAAGATGCATTTTATCCGCTTTGGGTTCGAGCTTAATCCTAAAACTTTTTCACATAAGCGTCGCAGCCCCAAACCTTTAAGAAACGACAACTTAGGTTTCTCTAAACCATAATTCATACGGTGTCATCTCATCGGAATTACGTGGTGCCCTATTTAAAGTGAATGTGGTTGTCTCTAATGCCTAACCCATGAACAATAGTGGTAATTCGATAAGAGACATCATGGTACGCACCATATCCAATAGGGTGCAACTATGATGTTCGGACACACCATCACATTATGGTGTTCCAGGCGGTATTAATTGCGAAACAATTTCCACAATGTCTTAATTGTGTGCCAAAACTCGTAACTCAGATATTCATCTCTATGATCATATCATAGACATTTTATCCTCTTGTCACAATGATCTGCTACTTCACTCTGAAATTACTTGAACCATTCAATAATTCAGACTTGTGTTTCATCAAGTAAATATACTCAACATTTACTCGAATCATCTGTGAAGTAAGAACACAATGATATTCACTGCATGCCTCAGCACTCATTGGACTGCACACATCAAAATGTGTTGCTTCCAACAAGTTGCTATCTTGTTCCATCTTACTGAAAACGAGGCTTTTCAGTCATCTTGCCCATGTGGTATGATTTGCATATCTCAAGTGATTCAAAATCAAGTGAGTCCGAACGATCCATTTGCATGGAGTTTCTTCATGCATATACACCAATAGACATGGTTCGCATGTCTCAAACTTTTCAAAAACGAGTGAGTCCAAAGATCCATCAACATGGAGCTTCTTCATGCGTTTTATACCATTATGACTTACATGGCAGTGCCACAAGTAAGTGGTACTATCATTACTATCTTATATCTTTTGGCATGAAAATGTGTATCACTACGACCGAGATTCAATAAACCATTCCTTTAGGTGCAAGACCATTGAAGGTATTATTCAAAAATAGAGTAACCATTATTCTCCTTAAATGAATAACCGTATTGCGATAGACATAATCCAATCATGTCTATGCTCAACGCAAACACCAATCTCGGTGGTAGAGGGAGCGTGCGATGCTTGATCATATCAACCTTGGAAACACTTCCAACATATATCGTCAGCTCACCTTTAGCTAGTCTCCGTTTATTCCGTAGCTTTTATTTCGAGTTACTAACACTTAGCAACCGAACCGGTATCCAATACCCTGGTGCTACTAGGCGTACTAGTAAAGTACACATTAACATAATGTATATCCAATATACTTCTATCGACCTTGCCAGCCTTCTCATCTACCAAGTATCTAGGGTAATTCTGCTCTAGTGACTGTTCCCCTTATTACAGAAGCACTTAGTCTTGGGTTTGGGTTCAACCTTGGGTTTCTTCACTGGAGCAGCAGCTGATTTGCCGTTTCATGAAGTATCCCTTCTTGCCCTTGCCCTTCTTGAAACTAGTGGTTTCACCAACCATCAACAATTGATGCTCCTTCTTGATTTCTACTTTCGCGGTGTCAAACATCGTGAATACCTCAAGGATCATCTTATCTATCCTTGATATGTTATAGTTCATCACGAAGCTCTTGCAGCTTGGTGGCAATGACTTTGGAGAAACATCACTATCTCATCTGGAAGATCAACTCCCACTCGATTCAAGTGATTGTTGCATTCAGACAATCTGAGCACAAGCTCAACGATTGAGCTTTTCTCCCTTAGTTTGCAGGCCTAGAAAATCGTCGGAGGTCTCATACCTCTTATCGTGGGCACGAGCCTGAAATCCCAATTTCAGCCCTCGAAACATCTCATATGTTCCGCGATGTTTCAAAAAACGTCTTTGGTGCCTCTACTTAAACCATTTAACTGAACTATCACGTAGTTATCAAAACGTGTATGTCCGATGTTCGCAACATCCACAAACGACGTTTGGGGTTCAGCACACTAAGCGGTGCATTAAGGACATAAGCTTTCTACTGTCCGCATAATTGCTACTATCAACTTTCAACTATATTTTCTCTAGGAACATATCTAAAACAGTAGAACTAAAGCGCGAGCTACGACATAATTTGCAAAAGGTCTTTTGACTATGTTCAGGATAATTAAGTTCATCTTATGAACTCCCACTTAGATAGACATCCCTCTAGTCATCTAAGTGATTACATGATCCGAGTCAACTAGGCCGTGTCCGATCATCACGTGAGACGGACTAGTTAACGTCGGTGAACATCTTCATGTTGATCGTATCTACTATACGACTCATGCTCGACCTTTCGGTCTCCGTGTTCCGAGGCCATGTCTGTACATGCTAGGCTCGTCAAGTTAACCCTAAGTGTTTTCGCTGTGTAAAACTGTCTTACACCCGTTGTATGTGAACGTAAGAATCCATCACACCCGATCATCACGTGGTGCTTAGAAGCGACGAACTGTAGCAACGGTGCACAGTTAGGGGAGAACACTTCTTGAAATTTTGTAAGGGATCATCTTATTTACTACCGTCGTCCTAAGTAAACAAGATGCATAAACATGATAAACATCACATGCAATCAAATAGTGACATGATATGGCCAATATCATTTTGCTCCTTTTGATCTTCATCTTCGGGGCTCCATGATCATCATCGTCACCGGCATGACACCATGATCTCCATCATCATGATCTCCATCATCGTGTCTTCATGAAGTTGTCACGCCAACGACTACTTCTACTTCTATGGCTAACGCGTTTAGCAATAAAGTAAAGTAGTTTACATCGCGTTCTTTAATGACACGCAGGTCATACAAAAAATAAAGACAACTCCTATGGCTCCTGCCGGTTGTCATACTCATCGACATGCAAGTCGTGATTCCTATTACAAGAACATGATCAATCTCATACATCACATATCATTCATCACATTCTTCTTGGCCATATCACATCACATAGCATACCCTGCAAAAACAAGTTAGACGTCCTCTAATTGTTGTTTGCATGTTTTACGTGGCTGCTATGGGTTTCTAGCAAGAACGTTTCTTACCTACGCAAAACCACAATGTGATATGACAATTGCTATTTACCCTTCATAAGGACCCTTTTCATCGAATCCGTTCCGACTAAAGTGGGAGAGACTGGCACCCGCTAGCCACCTTATGCACCAAGTGCATGTCAATCGGTGGAACCTGTCTCACGTAAGAGTACGTGTAAGGTCGGTCCGGGCCGCTTCATCCCACAATACCGTCGAAACAAGATTGGACTAGTAACGGTAAGCATATTGAACAACATCAACGCCCACAACTACTTTGTGTTCTACTCGTGCAAAGAATCTACGCAATAGACCTAGCTCATGATGCCACTGTTGGGGAACATAGCAGAAATTCAAAAAAATTCCTACGTAACACCAAGATCTATCTATGGAGAGACCAGCAACGAGTAGAAAGGAGAGTGCATCTACATACCCTTGTAGATCGCTAAGCGGAAGCGTTCAAGTGAACGGGGTTGATGGAGTCGTACTCATCGTGATTCAGATCACCGATGATCAAGTGCCGAACGCACGGCACCTCCGCGTTCAACACACGTACAGCTCGGTGACGTCTCCCACGCCTTGATCCAGCAAGGAGAGAGGGAGAGGTTGAGGAAGACTCCATCCAGCAGCAGCACAACGGCGTGGTGGTGGTGGAGGAGCGTGGCAATCCAGCAGGGCTTCGCCAAGCACCACGGGAGAGGAGAAGAACTTGGGAGAGAGGGAGGGGCTGCACCAAAGGCATAAGGTATGTTTGGGAGGCCCTCCTACCCCACTATATATAGGGATCCCAAGGGGGGGGTGCACCAGCCCCTAGGAGATCCAATCTCCAAGGGGGCGGCGGCCAGGGGAGGAGTCCTCCCCCCCAAGGCACCTAGGAGGTGCCTTCCCCTGCTGGGACTCTTCTTTTAGGGTTTCCCCAGGCGCATGGGCCTCTTGGGGCTGGTGCCCTTGGCCCATGTAGGCCAAGGCGCACCCCCTACAGCCCATGTGGCCCCCGGGGCAGGTGGCCCCACCCGGTGGGCCCCCGGGACCCTTCCGGTGGTCCCGGTACAATACCGATGACCCCGAAACTTGTCCCGATGGCCGAAACAGGACTTCCTATATATAAATATTTACCTCCGGACCATTCCGGAACTCCTCGTGATGTCCGGGATCTCATCCGGGACTCCGAACAACATTCGGTAACCACATACAAGCTTCCTTTATAACCCTAGCGTCATCGAACCTTAAGTGTGTAGACCCTACGGGTTCGGGAGACATGCAGACATGACCGAGACGTTCTCCGGTCAATAACCAACAGCGGGATCTGGATACCCATGTTGGCTCCCACATGTTCCACGATGATCTCATCGGATGAACCACGATGTCAGGGACTCAATCGATCCCGTATACAAAACCCTTTGTCTAGCGGTATTTTACTTGCCCGAGATTCGATCGTCGGTATCCAATACCTTGTTCAATCTCGTTACCGGCAAGTCACTTTACTCGTTCCGTAACACATCATCCCGTGATCAACTCCTTGGTCACATTGCGCATTTGATGATGTCCTACCGAGTGGGCCCAGAGATACCTCTCCGTTTACACGGAGTGACAAATCCCTGTCTCGATCCGCATAAAACAATAGATACTTTCGGAGATACCTGTAGTGCACCTTTATAGTCACCCAGTTATGTTGTGACGTTTGATACACCCAAAGCACTCCTACGGTATCCAGGAGTTACACGATCTCATGGTCAAAGGAAGAGATACTTGACATTGGCAAAGCTCTAGCAAATGAACTACACGATCTTTGTGCTAGTCTTAGGATTGGGTCTTGTCCATCACATCATTCTCCTAATGATGTGATCCCGTTATCAACGACATCCAATGTCCATAGCCAGGAAACCATGACTATCTGTTGATCACAACGAGCTAGTCAACTAGAGGCTCACTAGGGACATATTGTGGTCTATGTATTCACACATGTATTACGATTTCCGGATAATACAGTTATAGCATGAATAAAAGACAATTATCATGAACAAGGAAATGTAATAATAACACTTTTATTATTGCCTCTAGGGCATATTTCCAACATGGATTGGGCACATCATCTTCCCCTTCATCTTCCTGCGATCTCCCCATCAAACCAGAAGCAGCTGCAGGGGTTTGCGATGGCCTAGCGTTAAAACGCCAACTTTGGTTCGGGTTGTACTGATCCCTCCCCCTCCCACGTCCCCCCATTGCATAGCCTCCTCTACCTCTCTGCGAGGTAGTTCCTCGCCCTGCTGTACGGCCCCTTACATTTTCTGCCAACACAAAATCGCCCCATTCAAAGGTTGTTTCATCATGCACTCCGTCTCCACACTCCTCATGCCAATGACCAAATTCACCACAGTGGTAGCAGAAGATAGGAAGTTTCTCATACTTAACTTGATATTTGACCCTCTCCCCACCTTTCCTTGCTGTCACAAATCTTTTGATTTTTGCATTCACATCAATCTTGATCCTGACTCTTACGAATTGACCAAAGAAACCAGCAGGCAATTTCAGCTGCACCCCCATCACCTCACCAATCCGTGACGCCATCCCCTTCACAGCCGGCTCAATCAGAAAGTTATCCGGCAGGCGGTGGATCTGAGCCCATACTTCAATCTTATCCAGCTTGAACGAGTCTGGATTTTTGAAACCATCATATTCCTCTAGAATCACCGCTTGGTCACGGAATAGCCATGGTCCTTCAAGCATGGCTTTTTTCCAATCAGCAAGACAACCAAATTGTGCCGTAAATAGATTCTCCTTGATCCTCCTCCATACAACCGTTTTGGCCGGATTCCAGGCCGCTCTCATGTCACCGTACAGTGCATTAGGGCTGAACGTTTTTGGCATATGCACCGTCGCGATTGCCAGCCACTTCGCCGGCTCCATCTGATCTGGTAGTTCTTCCTCCCAGACAAAGTCGTCCTCTTCTTCTTCCTGCAAGGTGAGATGAGCGAGTAGATCCTCCGCCATCTCCTTCATCTTCTCCCTCTGAGTTCCTCTTTCATCCGCCATATCCGTGATCTGATCTAGGTACAAAACCCCAGCGCTCCCAGGAAAACTCGACTCCGTCTAAACCTCCTCGAAGGATCGCCCCGACCCTCCCGAGGCGGGAGGGAGCAATCGCCTGCGAGAGTTGCGTCGAGAGGTAGGATTCCGGCGGAGATCACCGGAAGACGTCGAAACCCTAGGTTCAAGCCCTAGGGGAGGCCACAAAAAATGCGTTAAAAACCATTGAACCCATGTCTCCAGAAAAGCCCATCGTTCTTCCTAAAAAAAGCCCATCGTTTTCTGTGGCCGCAAAACGATTATTTTTCATGTGAATACGGTAGGTTTCCTCAAAAGAAAAAAGTGAATTGGTGGAAATCTATCCACTACCCCCCCCCCCTCCGCCGCCGCTTCCAACAGGACGCAACCACCCCTTCCGCCGCCGCCCTTGCCCGGTGCGGCGACGCCGCCGCGCGCCACAAGGAGCCCAGGACCAACACGTGTCAGATACCTGAAGATATCTGCAGCTAGCAGTGTTATTTCTTCAGACAGACAGAGACCGATTTAGTTAAGTCATGGAGATCCTACGGCTGTCATCACCTGACAAGATCCAACCACTACTAGGAAAAGGCCTACTAATGGCGCACCGGTTTTGCCTACTAATGGCGCACTACCGGTGCGCCATTAGTAGCACGCCATTAGAATTTTTTACTAATGGCGCACCACTGGTGCGCCATTAGTATCTGGTATACTAATGGCGCACCTGGCAGTGCGCCATTAGTGTGTAACTCCATGCGCCATTAGTATGCCTCCCGGGGGGCCATATGTAACCATGTGCTTTGTCACACTAATGGCGCACTCTGCCTTGATGCGCCATTAATATCCTTTGGCATACTAATGGCACACTCTGCCTTGATGCGCCATTAGTATGAATATTTGGTTTTTTTTTGCTTTTCTGATTTTTGCACAGGTTACAAAATATATTATTGGACAGAATATAGACAGCAGCACACAGCAACATCAGATTCATCGAATACAATAGAAGATTAGTCTCCGAATACAATTCATCATATTAGTCTCCGAATTCAAAAGACCGAACAAAGATAAAACATTACAAGTCTCAGGACCGCGAGTATCGAGTTTGTCTTCACATTACAAGTCGATATCGATCATCTAAACTACCATCACATAAAAGAGAGTTGTGGTCATCACGATGAGCATCACCGTGATCAAACTGGTCCTCATCCAGTTCCTCCAACGCTCCCTCCTCTCTCCCGCTAGATAGTGGGCATATCTAGATTCGGCCTCCGCCCTAGTGGTGTACCCTTTGTAACTGTTACCGCTGAAACGGTGAACCTGTCTCCGACACTCCTCCCAGTCATCGTAGACTCCGGGAACCTTACCCTTGTACTTGAGTGAATTCCTCCTTGACGGTGCGGACCGCATTCGGACGCCGGTCCTTCCTTTTCTTCTTCGATTGGCTGCCATCTGTGTGTGCGCTGCCATCATCAGTGGTGGCATCCTCGGCGGCACCATCAGTGGTGTCATCCCCGACGCCACTAGGGGTTGTGTAATCAGGATCGGTGTCTTCCGCGGCGTCCTCATAGCGGTGAGGTTGTTCCTCCATCTCCTGGGATAGCTCCCAGAATTGCTTGCCGCCCGAACCACCGGCCTCATCGTTGTGGGCCATGTTTCGCTCTAAATAGGAAAAAAGTTTGGTCAAAAAGTTGGTTATTGTCAAGGAACAAGATCATGGTCTCATCATTTAGGGTTTGTTGACACTGAGGCACCCTAAAAGCCTAAGCTTTCATCATTTAGGGTTTGTCGACGCCGAGGCACCCTAAAAGCCTAAGCGTACATCATTTAGGTTCTCATCAACACCGAGGCATCCAGGGCAGCCAAGTTAAGTTTTCATCATTTAGGGTTTATCGATGCCGAGGCACCCTATGTTGGGCCTAATCACTTGGCACTAATCACTTGGCTCTATTGCCACCTATGTTGGGTTTATCATCTAGGGTTTATCGATGCTAAGGAGAATTCTAAGTTGGGCCTAATCACTTGGCTCTATTGCCACCTATGGTTTAATGCAGCAAGAATGGCGGGGCAGTTGATCCTACTTAACTAAGTACTAAGATACCCCGGCCCATGCATTAGTCGCAAGTACCCCATATGTCCTATTTTTAGCAAAGTCATGCTAAAATGCACGGAAAATTTCAGCATGACCTTTGCTGAAAATAGGACATATGGAGTACCCGAATTTGCCGGAACGGAAGTTAATCAACATTCCGACAAACTCAAGGGCCTCTCGGGGTACCTGCAAATTCATCACGACATGATGGTCGGAGACATGACCTTTGCAAAATGGTCAGAGACACAATGGTCTTTCTCAATGTGATCAATTGATGGATCAACACATAAAACATGTCCAATAAGTATGATTTATAGAGTCAACATCAGTGTGAATATATATAAAGTTTTTCTTCATCAGCCAGGCCCATGCAAGTAACTGCATCCAGCAACTATTTTTGCTACTCTGTAACTAACTACACTTTGTATTTATAGATTCATTTCAGATGAGATCATATTGAGCTCCAACTGTAGCTGCAGCTGAGGGATCCATGAGCCATCATGCCAGCCAGCCAGGAAATAAACTTTACTTTCCAAAGGAAATAAAAATACAATGCATACATACATACTTAAGCAGGTAGATAGATAGATAGATAGATAGATAGATGAGCATGTTCAGTTTACAAGAATGAATATAAACAAGCAAAGAATGCATGCAAGTTTAGAGTGAAGAGTTGTACAGGAACAACACCAAGTCAGACCACCGGAACAATGGGGCAGAGGAGATAGGAATTATGGATTTTACAGGGAAGCCCAATTCTATAGATCAATAGCTAAAGCACCAAAGATGGACTTCCCTAAATTTGATGGAACAAATCCACAAGAGTGGTTGAGAACTATGGTATATGTACCTGAGGACACTAAATTGGACTATGCTCAAATGTATATCACTAGAAAAGCGGATACATGGCTGAGAAATTCTGGGGTGCTGGAAGAAAATCTCAATTGGCAACAGTTTTGCCAGGTCTTATGCAAAAGATTCCAGGAAAATAGCTCTTATGAAGCTGTGGAGGAGTTTAATTCCCTGAGACAAGGCTCCAGTTCAGTATCCGAGTATGCTGACAAGTTTGAAGATAAATTGGCAGCTTATAAAAAGGAAAACCCAGATGTCAAAGAGGGTTATTACATCAAATGTTACATAAATGGGCTGAGAGAAACAATTAAGCACTATTTGAAACCATTCAAACCCACTTCTCTTTATGATGTAGTGGAAAGTGCAAGAGATATGGAGCAAGGAGCTTCTGCCCAAACTAGAAGATACAACTCCTAGAAAACCTTCCAGAAAACCTCTACAACTACTTCCTACCAGAACAAATACAGACCACCTGACAATATGGGTAATAAACCACCAGAAAAACAAGGCACCAGACCCGAAGTCAAGTACAAAGAACCAGGGCAGTGTAGATACTGTGGCCAAAGATGGTTTTTGGGCCACAAATGTGCCCAATACAAATCACTAAACCTCATGGCAACTGAGGAATCAGAAGCAGAGTGGGAGGACCAGTTGCAAACTACAAACCCTCCACCTGAGATAGAGCAGCCAGCCACCTCCCCAACTGATGAGGAACAGCTCATGTTGATTTCAATGCAAGCCATTAAAGGTAGAAGCACTGCAGCCACATTCACATTGTGGGTTAACATTGGAGGGAAAAAGGGGCTCGCTTTGGTCGATTCTGGCAGTACTAACACCTTCATTGATATGAAGTTTGCCACAAAAACGACTTGTGCCATTTCGGCAAATAAGCTCCAACCAGTGCACATTGCTGGAGGTGGGAAACTGCAAACAGGATCACACATAGCTGATGCTAAATACAAGATCCAAGATCATGAATTCTGCAACACTTTCAAACTACTCCCTCTCAAGGGATATGATATTATCCTGGGGTGTGATTGGCTCTTGGAACATAGTCCAATCTCTTTGGACTTTGATGAAAGGGAGATGACTATCAACTGGAAGAGGGAAAAGAAAATTACCCTACAAGATAATACATTTTCTAAAGGAATCCCTCCCATTACAGTGGACAAACTGATGTCCATCTAGAGCAAGGTGATAGAGGGCTACCTCCTTTTTCCTCTCTCAAAAGAAGCATCTGAAACACCAGCAGTCCATCCCCAAGTACAAGAAGTACTAGAGGAGTTCCAAGATGTTTTTCAGACACCTTCTGGCTTACCACCTATGAGGGAATTTGATCACACTATTCCATTGAAGCAAGGAGTCGAACCCCCTGGCTTGAGACCTTATAGAGTTCCACATCACCAAAAAGAAGAAATGGAAAAGCAAATTCAGCAATTACTAGAAGCCTCTATCATCAGACCAAGTGACAGTCCCTATGCAGCACCAGCACTCCTAGTGAAGAAAAAGGATGGTACATGGAGGCTATGCACAGATTTTAGAAAGCTCAATGATCAAACAATCAAGAACAAATTTCCTATTCCGATAATTGAGGACCTTTTGGCTGAATTGCATGGGGCAAGCTATTTCACCAAGTTGGATTTGCGGTCTGGTTACTACCAGATAAGAATGAAGAAAGAGGACATACACAAAACGGCCTTCACCACATTCTTAGGGCATTTTTAATATTTAGTGATGCCTTTCGGACTCACTAATGCTCCTGCCACCTTTCAAGCTCTGATGAACTTCATCTTTAAAAGATACACAAGGAAATTTGTGCTCATATTTTTCGATGACATCTTGATATACAGCAAAACACTTGAGGAGCACATCCAACACCTGATAATAGTGCTCCAAACACTGAGAGAACAGCAATTATATGCTAAACTTAGCAAATGTGTCTTTGCTGCACCACAGGTAGAATATTTGGGCCACATCATCTCATCTGAAGGAGTAGCTACAGATCCTGGCAAAGTTCTCACTGTCCAAAACTGGCCCATCCCAACAACCATTACCCAGTTGAGAAGCTTCCTGGGCATGGCAGGTTACTACAGGACATTTGTCCCCAACTATGGCCTTATATGCAGACCACTGCACAACATACTCAAGAAAAACTCCTTTCATTGGACTGATGAACAAACAGAGGCATTTAACTTGCTCAAACTCAAGCTCACAACTACTCCTGTTTTGGCCCTTCCAAATTTCCAAGAAAAGTTTGTTCTTGAAACAGATGCCAGTGGCTATGGCATTGGGGATGTCCTCATGCAGAACGGAAGACCTCTAGCTTATTTCAGCAAGACACTAGGGGTGAAAGCATCTGCTATGTCAACTTATGAGAAGGAGGCTCTGGCAATATTAGAAGCGTTGAAAAAGTGGAGACAGTATTTTCATGGAATGGAGTTAGTAATCAAAACAAACCAGAAAAGTCTCAAATTCATTACTGAACAAAAGGTGTCTGAAGGACTACAGCACAAACTTCTCCTCAAGCTGTTGGAATTTAATTATTCCATAGAGTACAAAAAGGGGAAGGAAAACAAAGTGGCAGATGCCCTGAGTAGAAAGGACAACACAGTCATGGCTATTACCACATTTACTCTGTGGATTGAGGCAGTAGAAAAAAGCTATGAACTAGATGACCACTGCAAACAACTACTCCAACAGCTATCTATTGCTCCTGACCCAGCATCTAAATATACATTGTCAGGCGGCATACTCCGATACAAGGGCATAATTTACCTAGGAAATGATGAACATACTCGGGAGCAAATAATAAACTCCTTCCATACTTCTGCAATAGGAGGACACTCAGGCATGGTGGCCAATTACCAGAGAATCAAAAGAATTTTTTACTGGCCTGGCCTCAAGAAACAAGTCCACAAGTTCATAGCAGAATGTGCAGTCTGCCAAAGGGCGAAGGCAGAGCATTGCCACTACCCAGGTTTGCTAGATCCCCTGCCTCTTCCGACACAAGCTTGGACTGATATAACAATGGATTTTATTGAGGGTCTCCCCAAATCACAAGGCAAGGAAGTCATTCTGGTAGTGGTGGACAGGTATACAAAATATGCTCATTTCATTGCCTTACCCCACCCCTACAGTGTCAACACAGTAGCTCAAGCATTTATCGATAATGTCTTTAAGTTACATGGACCCCCAGTGAGAATCGTCACAGACCGGGACAGAATCTTCACAAGTAATATGTGGCAAGGGGTTTTCAAGTCACTAAATGTGCAGCTCAAGCTTAGTACATCACACCATCCTCAAACAGATGGTCAATCCGAGAGGGTAAACCAATGCCTAGAATCTTATCTCCGTTGTATGACATTTCAAGAACCAAACAAGTGGGCTGCATGGCTGTCCCTTGCGGAATGGTGGTATAATACCTCATATCATACGGCTACAAAGGAAACTCCACTCAAAGCCTTATATGGATATGCTCCTCCAATGATAAGTGAAGTTGCAGTCCCGGGTCCTGCTGATAGTGAAGCACAAGAGTTCCTCCATGATAAGCAGAGAACATTGGCCCACCTGAAGGAAAACTTATTGCAAGCTCAACACAGAATGAAGAAGTATACAGATAAACACAGATGTGAAAGATCATTCAAAGTGGGTGATATGGTGTACTTGAAAATGCAACCATATAGAAGAGCTTCATTTGGACTCACACAAGCCATTAAGCTGACTACCAAATTCTATGGGCCTTTTCGCATGATGGAAAAATTGGGCAACTCTTCTTACAAGTTGTTGTTACCACCACAGGTGCAAATTCACCCAGTTTTTCATGTCAGCCAATTGAAGGGCCACAAGGGCTCCCATGCCATCCCAGATCAAGAACTTCCTTTAGTGGGACTGGATGGTAAAATTAAAACTGAACCACTCACGGTCATTGAGACTAGATCTCTGCCTAGAAGTGGTGTGCTGGTCACGCAATGGTTGATTCAATGGGCCTACTTGGTACCGGAGGAGACCTCATGGGAGGACGCTAACTTCATCAAGCAGGTCTTCCCTACCTTTTTCAAGAAAACAATTCAGTCCTGATTTCCAGAGAAAAACACTTGAGGATAAGTGTGGTCTTCCCGGGGAGCATTGTCAGATACCTGAAGATATCTGCAGCTAGCAGTGTTATTTCTTCAGATAGGCAGAGGCCGATTCAGTTAAGTCATGGAGATCCTACGGCTGTCATCACCTGACAAGATCCAACGGTGTTGCGGCATCGCCTAGCTTTCACCGTCCTCTCTGTAACTTTTCTCTCGCGAGACTTCGACAGTAACTCTGTAACCTCACTCACCTGTAAGACTATATGTAAGTGAGTCGGCTGAGTGCTCGGGCCAGAAAATAAAATACCAACTTTAGTCCCAGTTTACTTTGTTCTTATTTTCGTAGCTAGGATTTCACTAAAAATCCCCAATTCATCGAGGGTGCTCCACCATCGGGAGTTATTCATCTTTGTCGATCCTCTTTGGGATCTGACAACACGCCGGTGCCTCCCCGTACGACCGCGCGAGCACTGCTGCATGCTGGTCCAGCGACCCCCACCGTCCAGGGGACGCCATCGCCGTCGCCTGGTCTCAAAAATCTACAGAAGGTCACGATCACAGTTTGAAGGACCAAAATCTAATATGCGCCAGTTAGTGGAAGATGTTTTTTGTGGATCTCCAACGATAGAACCTGAAGCCCAAAATACATCTAAACCAGGACCAGACCCTGAATCACAAGCTTTCTATGACCTTTTGAGAGAAGTAGATCAACCTTTATGGCCAGGCTGTGAACTATCCATCCTTTCTCTTGTTGTTATTCTCTTCCACATAAAAGCCACTAACAAGTGGAGAAATAAATCTTTAAATGATTTGCTAGCAGTTCTGCAGAAAGCAATTCCTAATGGTAAGAATTTACCTAGTACATTTTCTGAGGCGAAGAAGATCATTGGAAAGCTTGGGCTTAGTTATGTGAGAATTCATTCTTGTGAAAATAACTGCCAGCTTTATAGGAAAGAGAAAGTGAGTGATGATTTTTGTTCAGTGTCTGGAACTTCAAGGTGGAAGAACATACCAGATAAAACTAATTTGACTAAGAAGGAAAGAAGGAAGGCAATCCCAAGGAAGGTGTTATGGTACTTTCCAATTAAGCCAAGGCTTAAGAGGCTTTTCATGCACAAAGATATAGCTACAGCTTTAAGATGGCATGACGAAGAGCGCACAAAGGATGGAGCATCACGTCATATAGCTGACTCAGAGGCTTGGAAGGCCATTGATTCTAAGTATAAACACATCGCGTCAGACCCCCGGAACATGAGGTTTGGAGTAGGAGCTGATGGGTTCAATCCATTTGGGAAGATGAGTTCCAAACACAGCTGTTGGCCCGTGGTCTTAGTGCCCTATAATCTTCCTCCATGGTTATGCATGAAAGCCTCCTCTCTTCTGCTTACTTTGATTATTCTAGGTTACCCTGGAAAGAACTTCCATGTATTCATGGAACCAGTTTATGAGGAACTAGCTGAGCTGTTTGAAGTTGGAATGTTAACATATGATGCATCTCGAGCTGAGACGTTCCAACTTTATGCGGTTGTGTTGTGTACTGTGAGTGACTACCCTGGGCTTGCAATTGCTTCAGGACATAGCACCAGTTCTGAGTCCGGTTGTTCCGTGTAGTGATGAAACTTGGTCTTTATGCTTGAAACATGGGAGGAAGTTCTGTTTCATGGGACATCGCCGATTTCTGCACCCAGACCATGAGTTCCGCTATGAATTTGACTTGTTTGATGGATTGGGGGAACACAAAACAGAACCAACTCTTTATTCTAAAGTTGGAGTTTTAGATAAGATAAAATCAATTAAGAACTTCGATGATTCCAAAACTTGGAAGTTTGTTAACGGGTTTTTCTCTCATTTGACTTATTGGGACTACAATTTGCTCCGCCACAATCTAGATATTATGCACATTGAAAAGAATGTATGTGAAAATATATATGGGACACTTCTAGGAATAGAGGGCAAGTCAAAGGATAATTTAAAGGCACGACTTGACCTGCAAGACATGAAAATCAGGCCAGAGCTACATCCTCAAAAAAAACAATGACAAGTATTTTCTTCCTCCTGCTTCGTATACGTTGTCAAAGAAACAGAAGCAGCAATTTTGCAAAGTACTTCATGATATAAGAGTACCAGATGGGTATTCGGGGAACATCTCAAGATGTGTAAATGTTTCTGAAGGGAGAATTTCAGGCCTTAAAAGCCATGATTGTCATATTCTGATGCAACAACTATTGACTGTTGCATTGAGAGGCTTACTTCCAGATAATGTCACTGTACAAAATATGAGATGGCTGAATATTGTGTTGTATTGATCTGACCCGTGTAGGGGTATATATAAAGGTACAATGGAGGGAGAGAGACTTGGAATAGAGGACAAGTTAAACCTATCCTATTTCTATCTCTTATCTCTATCTTAAACGTAAATATACTTCTAACATTCCCCCTCAGTCGTAGCGGGAGTGAAGCGGACGATTACGACTGAATTTGAAGTCTTGCTCTTTTGTCGTCTTCTCTGTTGCGCCATCATCAACTGCGTCTCTGATGGGTCGGCAGTTAGGGCGGTGACTGTGTCCCCTTCTGGTGCCTTCCTGCCTTCTCCTCTATTCCCTCCCGCAGTCACAGCGGGAGTATCATGGACGCAAGTGACGAGGCGGACGCTGTTGACTGGAGTGTTGCCAGTGTGTTGGTGTAGACCAAGTCATTAATGTCGATGTCGAGTTTAGCCGATCATGGTGATGTAGCCATGGTCGATGTAGTCGTGATCGATGGTGTAGTTGTTGTGGATGATGAAGCCGCACAAAGCCAGAGGCGCAAAAAATGCGCTATGACGGAGCTGCAGACATGGACGATGCACCTTACGGATGTCAGAGGGTGCCGTCGGTGATGAGTCCACCGGTTTTGCCAAGACCGAAGGAAGCCCATCGAGCACACATCGGTTTTGCCAGAACTGTGTGGCCGTGTAGGGTCGTCAATGTAGTGACGCCGTGTCGATGCAGTCATGCCATCGTGGATGACGCAGTCGATGCCATCGTCGTGACGCGGTCATTGCCGTCGTTGAGGTCGCGTCTTGCAGAAAATCCTATCAGAGGACGCTAGGTGTCCATCTTATGGACGATGCAACGGCGGTGTGTTGAAGAAGATGTTGGTGAAGACCACATTGATGAAGACCTTGCGATGAAGTGTCGGTGATGGCGTCGCAGCGGAGTGTCGACGATAATATGTCGCTTGAAGGCGTCCCTCGCGGCGACCAAGTGTCGATGCCGTGTCGCGACGGAGAAATCGATGAAGAATTGCATCTCTTTCCACACCGGCCTGGCATGTGGATGATGCATGTTGATGTCGCTTCTTGTAGATGTACTCGACGAAGATTTTTTTAGATGATGTAGTCGTACAGCTCGGTGTCGCGGTGTGGGGTCGGTGGAGATCGTTGGCTTGGTGTAGGCGATCGTGCGGCTTGACGTAGACACGTTGAGATAGCCCCAGTGAAGATGTTTGGCCCGCACCTGTTCCGATGCGGCCACGGATGCGTGAGCTTGGAGTAGTCGATCTGCGTGGTCGCCGGATACATAGTCTTGCACTGGCCGATTAGCGCTGAAGAAGATCGCCCGCGTGTGCTGAAGGTCATGTGGGTCGATGGAGCGGGTCGTGGGGGCGTGCAGATGGAGCCACTTGTGGTCTTGTACACGTACGCAGCCCTGAGCCCACATGGAGCTTGGATTCCATGCATGTCGCCGTGGTGCATGCATGGGTGCTGCTGCGCCGGCGAGACGCGCTGCGTTGCCTGATTGAAGCCGCATGCTCCAGCACCGGGGCTCCACGCGCAGCTGCGCTCTGCATCATGCATGCGCCACCGTACCGACCGACCGCGCCCACTTGTAGGCGCAGATCGCTCTCCCGATGTCGATGCCTTCGTCCGCAGTGGATCGGCTGTAGATGTCGTGCTAGAGAGCCGCTGCGGTGCGAAGAAGCTTGAGCCGCCGCACGATCATGGGGTTTATTTGTGGCTAAAGGAATTGATCTATGGGAATTTCAAAATTCTGATCTAATCTAAGGAATTGACCTAAGCTATAAGAACCGATCTAATCTTTGGTTGATCGGGTGCCGCGCCCCCGAGGAGAGGAGGCTAATCTCCCCGGGGGCGACGCGCTGTGAAAGTGGTGGAAGGTCCTTGGATCGGTGTCGTTAGACAAACCGCTCTGATACCATGTACAAAATATGAGATGGCTGAATATTGTGTTGTATTGATCTGACCCGTGTAGGGGTATATATAGAGGTACAATGGAGGGAGAGAGACTTGGAATAGAGGAGAAGTTAAACCTATCCTATTTCTATCTCTTATCTCTATCTTAAACGTAAATACACTTCTAACAGTCACATCTGTCTTGTTTGATCTATGTGCATATTTTAGAGAAGTTAGTGCAAAGGTTCTTCATGTGAGAGATCTTGAGAAGTTAGAGCAAAGAATAAAGATAACATTATGTCGTATGGAGATGATATTTCCGCCCGGATTTTTTACTGTTATGGTGCATTTGGTTCTTCATCTAGCAACATAGGCAAAAATAGGTGGCCCTGTGGCCTACCGTTCAATGTGGTTTTTGGAAAGGTATTTTGTCAAAAATGAGACATATATATTTTCTAATTATTACAGTACTACATTCATTAACATTTTTTGTCTTCTTTTTTTATTTTTTATTTATGCAGGTATCTCTGTGTCCTGAAGTCATATGTGCGTAACAGAGCACATCTAGAAGGATCTATCACTGAAGCACATCTTGCAGACGAGTGCATGACGTTTTGCTCAAGATATATTGATGGTTTCGCCACCAAGCATAATCGGCCTTCAAGGAATGACGATGACGATGAGGTGGTTGATGTTGAACAAGGATCAACTCTGTTTCTTTCGGTAGGAAAACCACTTGGAAAGCCTAGCAATTATATTCTTAGAGGGATGACTAAATTCCAAGCACATAGATATGTGTTGTTCAACTGCTCAGATGTCAACCCATTCCTTCGGTAATACGTCAATCCTCTAAATAATATCAGTTTTTTTACATGTTTTCACAACTCTTTATCTGACTTCAAAACTAATTATAAAATTACTTTGCAGAGCTCACGCTGATGAGATCACTAGCGAGCGTGGTGTCACAAACATGGTCGAGTCCATCCAACATGATAAGTTCAACGACTGGTTCAAAGCTCATGTAAGTCCGTATTTCATATTCTTTGTATGTACAACTGAAGCCATTTACTAAACAACTTCTTAATCTACAGATAATTAAATTGGAGAAGGAAAATGGTATTGGTAGTATTAATAATGATATTAGATGGCTAGCACGTGGCCTAGTAGATGCAGCAAAAAGGTACCACACTTACAACTCCAGAGGATATCGGTTTAGGCCTAAACGGTTAGACATGATGAGTCAAAATAGTGGAGTGGTGGTACATGCCAAAACATCTACATATGTTGCACCAAGTGATGCGCCCCCTGTTTTAGGTGATGTGTCTTACTATGGCAGGATACTTGATATTATTCAGTTGAACTACTCTGGACAATTTTCGGTGGATTTATTTAAGTGTGAATGGGTTGATATTTCTGAAAAAGGAATTAAGAAGGACAAGTATGGCTACACACTTGTTAACTTCTCACATTTGATGCACAAAGGAGACAAGATTGAGCATGAGCCTTTTATTTTGCCTAACCAAGCCGATCAAGTGTTTTACCTAGAAGACAAACTGAACCCAGGTTGGTCAGTGGTGATGCAGAATAAACTACCTAGAGATAGATGTGACACTGGAAATGATGAATGCACACGAGACGTAGAAGCTGAGCCATTACATGTTTCTCACCTCACGGATATGTTTAAGGCGAAAAGGAAAGATCAACATTGGGTATGGTCTGATATTGAGGGAACAATTGTGGATGCTAATGATAATTCTTTGATCGATGAAGAACGGTGATGGTACATCATATAAAGGTATTTCTCTGTTCAAGCAACATTTTCTTGATTATATATACATTGTAGTTTTAGCTAAAATCAAAGCTGAGTTTGCAGGACATTAATAACCATTGTATGTTCTTGCAGATTGTTGGCTGAGCTTACACCCTTCTAAAAATTCGAAGGAATGAGGTCTTTCACTCAACAGATAAACCCAATTTTTGTTTTTCTTTATTGCTTTTCAGTTTCTCGTCCTATTTTCCATAGATGCTGCCATTGTGGATCCCTATATGCATTGAATTTAACTTGACTCTTTTTGATTTGTTATGAACTTTTTCTCATGCGCTTCAGTGAATCTTCTTTTTCAGAAAAATTTGCAAGTCAAGATTACAAGGATTGTTCTAAACTGCTGGATGAAGCAATGTGTTCTTTTAGAGTGCTTTTATATGTTTGCATAGTTTTTGATCTTCAAACATGAAGCTTGAAAAAATTCAGAAAATTGTTACTAAAGTTAAGCTTTATGTACGACATATTGTCATTGGAAACAGATACACTTTTGTCGAAGAAGTATTATGTCAGATTTACCATCTTGTAAACTTAGTTTACGTCTGTTTGAAATTGGCATTTTAATTTATGTGGGATGCTTGTTTGTTGTCAAAACCCGATTCAATATTTTCTTTGTTGTTGTGAACCAACCATTGCACGTGTTACTTCTGTTGCTTGCACTTGCAGGTAGGTGCTAGCTGTTCCGCCTGTTGCTTACACTTGCAGCTGGTTGCTAGCCATCTTGCCGCTCAGATCGGGTTCCTAACTATTGATGATATGCATTTGAACTGCTGATGCAATGGCCAGTAGTAGAGGATCCATGGGGATGCACTATAGCAGAGGCGCTCAAAGAAGAGCAACAGAGGCTGAGGTGCTCAAGAAAAACAGTAGCAAAGTAGCCTTGGTCGCGTGACATTCCCTTCCTTCTCGCTTTTGCCCTTATCTCTCTCTCTCTGTGAAAGCGTGTCTCCCCTTGATCTTTTTTTCGCGAGAAACTGTCAAATCTATTCAACTTCAATCATGGCAGTACAATGGACACCAGAAATAATAAAAATTACATCTAGATTCATAGACCACCTAGCGATGATTACAAGCACTGAAGCGAGCTCAAGGTGTGCCGCTGTCATCGCTCCTCCCTTGCCGGAGTCGGGCACAACTTGTTGTAGTAGACAGTCGGGAATTTGTCGTGCTAAAGACCTATAGGACCAACGCACCTTAACTGAACGAGGCCTTGGTTCCCTTTTCTCCAGTCGAACCACCGGTCCGGTTCTTAAAACTATCTTCAAATTTAAGATCTCGTTCGTTGTTGGTCTTCCACTCCTTTGTGAGTATTCACATCAAATACTTAATTTCATATGATCATTTTAGAGTTTGCATTTCACATTTATGGTTGTTGAGTTATCCTAAAATTTGTGTAAAAATATAGTTAATATGATATTCACTACAACCAGACCGAAAATAGTTTGGTATTTACCAACCAAACTGTATTCTTTTTCATACCATATTACCAAAGAATGAAAACACTATTTACCAAAACAAAAACCTATTATCATGTTGACACATGGGCCCTATGTGTCAAGGTATTTGTGATCTATGCATGCAGTTGATTTTAGTTTTTCTAGTCCCCCCTATAATAGAGCTTGTAACACTATGTATCAACCATGATTATGTGTTACTACCATTGTTGAACTACGTAACACATTTCGGTAACACATATTCCTATGTTACCACGTCAAGATCTATGTAACACACTTGACCAACACATATTTACATGTTACTATTACAATATCCCGGTAACACATTTTGAGGCCTTATATAGTATGTGTTATTGCCTGTCATTCGACAAAAAATGTTGTGTTACGGTAATTTCCCTTGTCACACATTTTTCAATCTGGTACATGATTGTGTTACTTAAAGTCTGTTTTGTTGTAGTGGTGATCAACAGATATAAATCTCAAGTGACTCAAAGAATAGAGTTATGCTCCCCGGCAACGGCGCCAAAAATTAGTCTTGATAACCCACAAGTGTAGGGGATCGCAACAGCTTTCAAGGGTAAAGTATTCAACCCAAATTTATTGATTCGACACAAGGGGAGCCAAAGAATATTATTGAGTATTAGCAGTTGAGTTGTCAATTCAACCACACCTGGATAACTTAGTATCTGCAGCAAAGTATTTAGTAGGAAAGTAGTATGATAATAAAGGTAACAGTAGCAAAAGTAATGTTTTGGGGTTTTGTAGTAATTGTAACAATAGCAACGGAAAAGTAAATAAGCAAAGAACAATATGTGAAAAGCTCATAGGCATTGGATCAGTGATGGATAATTATGTCGGATGCGATTCCTCATGTAATAGTTGTAACATAGGATGACACAGAACTAGCTCTAATTCATCAATGTAATGTAGGCATGTATTCCGAATATAGTCATATGTGCTTATGGAAAAGAACTTGCATGACATCTTTTGTCCTACCCTCCTGTGGCAGCAGGGTCCTAGTGGAAACTAAGGGATATTAAGGCCTCTTTTTAATAGAGAACCGGAACAAAGCATTAGCACATAGTGAATACATGAACTCCTCAAACTACGGTCATCACCGAGAAGTATCCCGATTATTGTCACTTCGGGGTTGTCGTATCATAACACATAATAGGTGACTATAGACTTGCAAGATAGGATCAAGAACACACATATATTCATGAAAACATAATAGGTTCAGATCTGAAATCATGGCACTCGGGCCCTAGTGACAAGTATTAAGCATAGCAAAGTCATAGCAACATCAATCTCAGAACATAGTGGATACTAGGGATCAAACCCTAACAAAACTAACTTGATTACATGGTAAATCTCATCCAGCCCATCACCGTCCAGCAAGCCTATGATGGAATTACTCACGCACGGCGGTGAGCATCATGAAATTGGTGATGGAGGATGGTTGATGATGACGACGGCGACGAATCCCCCTCTCTGGAGCCTCAAACGGACTCCAGATCAGCCCTCCCGAGAGATATTAGGTCTTGGCGGCGGCTCCGTATCGTAAAACACGATGAAACTTTATCTCTAATTTTTTCTCCGTGAAACGGAATATATGGAGTTGGAGTTGAGGTCGGTGGAGCCTCAGGGGGCCCACGAGACAGGGTGCGCACCCGAGGGGGTGGGCGTGCCCCCCACCCTCATGGATAGGGTGTGGGCCCCCTGGTCTTTATTCTTTCGCCAGTATTTTTTATATTTAACAAAAAGTGCCTCCGTGGATTTTTAGGACATTCCGAGAACTTTTGTTTTCTACACATAAAACAACATCATGGCAGTTCTGCTGAAAACAGCGTCAGTCCGGGTTAGTTTCATTCAAATCATGCAAGTTAGAGTCCAAAACAAGGGCAAAAGTGTTTGGAAAAGTAGATACATTGGAGACGTATCAATAGCGCAAAGTGGAGTTCTCGCCGCCAATCGGAAAATTTGAGCCGCTGCCAGACGAAGTTCCAACGCCGCGGTATGGCGTCAAGAAATACATTAGAGGAGGCGCATTATCTGGCCCAACAAAGCTCATCGGATAAGGCTCATTGTCCTCGGATTCTCGCTGGCGGAAGCTTGGAGACGAGTCCATGAGCGAAACCGTCGGGTGCGAATCCCCTCCCCCCCTGAAAACTGCAACAGTGCCACTCGCACGTTGTGGGGCAGTAAATGCCAGTCGCATGACCTGGGGCGCGAATCTTGAACCGCAGTATGGATTTTGGCAGGAACGTATGTTTTTGGGGCAGTCTTATGTCTGGGAAATTTCAGCGAACACTGTGGCAAATATCAGACATGGCCAGCAAATAGCAGTAAAACAGAGGGGAAAACAGAGGCAAATAGCAGACATGGCCACTGCTCGCCCATGGTAGGCGCTCCCATCACTAGCTACCTCGGGTGCCACAGTGTGCTCCCGCGGAGGTGCCTTCACGTTGGAGTGATGACTCACCTCGCCTGGAAGAGCTGTCCATCCGGCCGCCGATCCGCATCCTCATCGGGGCGGCCTCTCCCTCCGCCCGCCGATCCGCGTCCTCGTCGTGGGGGGCTCTCCCTCCGGTCGCCGATCCGCATCCTCCTCGGGCGCGCTCTCCCATGGCAGCCTTCCTCTAGGACCGGCCGAGCGACGGGGTCAACGACGGAGACGACGGCGAACCAAATAAGCTGCAAAAAAAGGGAATAACCCGTCGGGGTGAGAGTACCAAAGAAAAGTTACCACAGGAGGAATAAATCTTACGGCACGTCAATGATGGGGTGGGGTGGGGTTCGATACAACCCTCTGGCTCATTCGTTCGACTCGGGTGAAGAATTGCTTATTCTTCACCCAGGGTCTTAAATAGACGTTATATATATATATATATATATATATATATATATATATATATCTGTGTGTGTGTGTGTGCGGTGGGTCTATTGTCAGTAGTGCAGAAACGGGCTATAGTCCCAGTTCGTAAGGCCCTTTAGTGTTGGTTCTGGAACCGGCACTAAAGGGTGGGGACTAAATGTCCCCCACCCCTTTAGTCATGTTTCAACACGAACCGGGACCAAAGGCCAACCACGTGGCACGAGCCCGCGCCGGGGGCTGGGAGACCTTTAGTCTCGGTTCGTGTTACCAACCGGGACTAAAAGGTTTTGGGGTTTATGGGTTTATGATTTATTTTTCATTTAATTTTGTATTTTCCATTTAATTCCATTTCATTTCAAACATATTTTACGAACTACATATTGTACACGTTATGCATATATATAAATAGAATTCCACATAGAACCGATCATATATATATCATCGAATTTCTCGCACGACCATTCACACACACACACACACACATGTATATATATACACACACACACACACACACATACAAGTTGGTATATACAATTTCTCTTACAATTTGGTGATCATTATATGGAGGCATTACTCCGATAGCGGGTAATGGAATTCTCCTTTGGAATCTATGACCTGGTCAAGCAAAAATTCTGCTATTTCCTCTTGGATTGCTCGTACGCGATTCGTTGGTACGAGCTTATCCCGCATCTCCTTCATCTTTAAATAAGCACATCAATATGCATGTATTAGTTGTGTGTATATATATTAGATAATGATATAAAAATTGTGAATAGTGTTCTGGCAAACATGCCCATTGCTCTCTATCAGTTCTGCTCCTTTCGGACGTCATCATGCGAATGTTCTCGCAAACGTAGTATGCACATAAATCAGTCATCGGTGCCTGCTTCAGGGCCTTTAATTGAATATAATTCAATTAGATAATAATTAATCAAGCATGATAATGGTATTGAAACTAGAATTAAAGAGATGTTATAGCTAGTACTACTTAATTAATTACCTTCAGTTGACGCCATATCAGTTTTTGTTTCCATGGGCCATCAACCTGTTTGATGAATTTTTCCCAAGCCCTGCCCGCCGGCAAAGAAAATGAATAAAGGAGTTATTAATTAGTTGATATCAGGAAATGATGAACTAAAGAGGCCGACGTATAGTTCGATAATGATTGAAATTACATGTCTACCATCCCCTTCACGATTTCGTAGTCAGTAACTTCTTTAAGTAATGAGTCCAGAACTTCAACTTTTCCCTCGTCAACTTGAATGATTAACAAGACCTAGTGGAAACTACATGCGCACACGTTTGTATATATAAATTAAGCGGGCATGTGCATAACTCATCAACTACCCTAAACCCTATACACTTATTAACATCTAGCTGGTAAGCAAAAACATAATTTGTAGTACAAGACAGTGTGACTTACCCGAAGTTGTAAGGAAGTAGTATATCTGAACTGGTATTTAGGCACTTCAAGAACTCTAGCAAGATTTTCTGTGTGTCTTTTCGTTCCCATTAACGCGTCCATGTCTCTTGATTAATGGTATTTGGGTTAATGAACCCAATGCCATAGCGTCCAGCTTTTTTCATTTCATAGATCTTCACTCTGCATAATACCACAGAAAAGAATATAGTGAGGATAATTACAGGTAATGATCAATGAGCACTACAGCTAGCTTGAGACTTAAATTACAGAAAGAAATCACTTACGGACGATAGCAACTGACGATAGATTTGTCGAGTGCGTCTTGATTGGATAACTAAAACAGTTCTGTGAACTCAATATACAGAGCATTCTCATGGTAGTAATGTTCTTCCTTGACTCTCACCATGAGGGACTCTCGATCGGTAGTATTGTCTTCTTTCATGTACCATTCATGCAATTCATACATTCTCGTTGATAGACACTTGATCTCCTTTGTCTTGACCATTGGTTGGCCGCAGGCAAATTTCCGTTTTACTTCATCCTCTTTAATCGTATCCATGGGCTCGAGCTCTAGGAGTTGATAAACAGTGACACCGGCCTCTTCAGCCATCCTTCTATGAGTGTTGGTTATTACCAGTTGATCGGCGCCCGTACTCACATGTGTTGGTGGTACAATGAGCGGGAGGATCGATTGCACATCCTGCTCTCCCTGCTGGGGAGCAGTTTTCTTGCTTTTTTGGCAGCTACTTGGCTTGAGCTTGAGCTCAACTCCTTTTTTTGTGCTTGATATGACTTCTTGATTTGGCGCTCATAGTTTGAGTCAACATGCTTGGGAGTTGGTGCTTCAGCCATACGAATAAAGTGGTCAATGAGATGATTAGGTACTTTCTCCTTTGGCGGCGGTGGCGGTTTTGGTCCAAAATGGGCCCTCAATTGGGCTTGCACTTCGGCTTTGTTTTCCTCCTTAGTCAGATCGCAAGGCTGACGAGGAAGGGGCTTGAGGCTTGGACCAAATTGGTATCTCTTGCCTCATGTACTTGTACCGCTAGCCGTCGTAGTTGTGGCGACTCTCTTTCTTTGTTGCTTAGGCGGCGGAGATGGCTAACGCGGTGCCTTACTTGCAGGAGGAGGACTGGGCTGACGAGGTGCCGGATTTGGAGGAGTGGGCTGACACAGTGCCAGACTTGGAGGAGGAGGAGTGGGCTGACGCGTTGGCAGACTTGGACGAGCAGGAGTCTGCAGAGGTGGTGGCTGACTTGGAGGAGCTAGAGTCTGCTGACGCGGTGGCGGACTTGGAGGAGGAGCCGGCTGACGCGGTGTCGGTGGCCTTGGAAAGATGATGCAATCCTTTCTCCATAGAATGATACGATGTATGGCCTCTCCCAGTGTGCGCTCGTCGTCACCTCCAGGAATGTCAAGCTCTAGCCCCGAATATTGTGCCACCACTTCATCAACCGCGGCACGAGCATAGCTAGCTGGAATCGGATTGCAATGGAAGGTTGCTTCAGGGGGATTTTGCTACCTCCTGAGCACTACGTTGGATTTCCCCGAAGAGGAGAGGATGATGCAGCAAAGTAGCCTAAGTATTTCCCTCAGTTTTTGAGAACCAAGGTATCAATCCAGTAGGAGACCACGCACAAGTCCCTCGTACCTACACAAAACGATAGCTACTCGCAACCAACGCGATTAGGGGTTGTCAATCCCTTCACGGTCACTTACGAGAGTGAGATCTGATAGAGATGATAAATAATATTTTTGGTATTTTTGATAGATAGATGCAAAGTGAAAAGTAAAAGGCAAAGTAAAAACAAAGCAAGTAAATAAAGTGATAGAGATTGATATGATGAGAATAGACCCCGGGGCCATAGGTTTCACTAGTGGCTTCTCTCAAGAGCATAGATATTCTACGGTGGGTGAACAAATTACTGTTGAGCAATTGACAGAATTGAGCATAGTTGTGAGCATATCTAGGTAATGATCATGTATATAGGCATCACGTCCGAGACAAGTAGATCAAAACGATTCTGCATCTACTACTATTACTCCACTCATCGACTGCTATCCAGCATGCATCTAGAGTATTAAGTTAAAAATAGAGTAACACCTTAAGCAAGATGACATGATGTAGAGGGATAAATTCATGCAATAAGATAAAAAAAACATCTTGTTATCCTCGATGACAACAATACAATACGTGCCTTGCTGCCCCTGCTGTCACTAGGAAAGGACACCGCAAGATTGAACCCAAAGCTAAGCACTTCTCCCATTGCAAGAACTACCAATCTAGTTGGCCAAACCAAAAAGGATAATTCGAAGAGACTTGCAAAGATAACTCAATCATACATAAAAGAATTCAGAGAAGATTCAAATATTTTCCTTAGATAATACTGGATCATAAACCCATAATTCATCGGTCTCAACAAACACACCGCAAAAAGAAGATTACATCGAATAGATCTCCACAAGAGAGGGGGAGAACATTGTATTGAGATCTAAAAAGAGAGAAGAAGCCATCTAGCTACTAGCTCTGGACCCGAAGGTCTGAAGTAAATTACTCACACTTCATCGGAGGGGCTATGGTGTTGATGTAGAAGCCCTCCGTGGTGGATGCCCCCTCCGGCGGAGCTCCAGAATAGGCCCCAAGATGGGATCTCGTGGATACAGAAGGTTGCGGCGGTGGAATTAGGTTTTTGGCTCCTTTTCTGATCGTTTGGGGATACGTAGGTATATATAGGAGGAAGGAGTACATCGGTGGAGCAACAGGGGGGCCACGAGGCAGGGGGCGCGCCCTAGGGGAGCGCCCCCCACCCTCGTGACCAACTCTTCTGCTTCTTGGAGTAGGGTCCAAGTCTCCTGGATCACGTTCGATGAGAAAATCACGTTCCCGAAGGTTTCATTCCGTTTGGACTCCGTTTGATATTCCGTTTCTTCGAAACACTGAAATAGGCAAAAAAACGGCAATTCTGGGTTGGGCCTCCGGTTAATAGGTTAGTCCCAAAAATAATATAAAAGTGGAAAATAAAGCCCAATATAGTCCAAAACAAAAGATAAAGTAGCATGGAGCAATTGAAAATTATAGATACGTTGGAGACGTATCAGGCATGTTGGGTTTCGTAGTAATTTCAAAAATTTTCCTACGCGCACACAGGATCATGTGATGCATAGCAACGAGAGGAGAGTGTTGTCTACGTACCCAACGCAGACCGACTGCGGAAGCAATGACACGACGTAGAGGAAGTAGTCGTACGTCTTCACGATCCAACCGATCAAGCACCGAAACTACGGCACCTCCGAGTTCGAGCACACGTTCAGCTCGATGACGATCCCCGGACTCCGATCCAGCAAAGTGTCGGGGAAGAGTTTCGTCAGCATGGCGGCGTGGTGACGATCTTGATGAACTACAGCAGCAGGGCTTCGCCTAAACTCCGCTACAGTATTATCGAGGAATATGGTGGCAGGGGGCACCGCACACGGCTAAGGAATCGATCATGTGGATCAACTTGTGTCAACTTGTGTGTTTAGAGGTGCCCCTGCCTCCGTATATAAAGGAGGAGAGGAGGGGAGGCTGGCCGGCCAAAGAGGGAGGCGCAGGAGAGTCCTACTCCCTCTGGGAGTAGGATTCCTCCCCCCAATCCTAGTCCAACTAGGATTCCTCGGAGGGGAAGGGAGAGAGGGGGACCGGCCACCTTCTCCTAGTCCTAATAGGACTAGGGGAGGGGAAAGAGGCGCAGCCACCTTGGGCTGCCCCTTTCTCCTTTCCACTAAGGCCCATGATGGCCCATATGGCTCCCGGGGGGTTCCGGTAACCTCCCGGTAACCCGGTAAAATCCCGATTTCACCCGGAACACTTCCGATGTCCAAACATAGGCTTCCAATATATCAATCTTTACGTCTCGACCATTTCGAGACTCCTCGTCATGTCCGTGATCACATCCGGGACTCCGAACAACCTTCGGTACATCAAAATGCATAAACTCATAATATAACTGTCATCGTAACCTTAAGCGTGCGGACCCTACGGGTTCGAGAACAATGTAGACATGACCGAGACATGTCTCTGGTCAATAACCAATAGCGGGACCTGGATACCCATATTGGCTCCTACATATTCTACGAAGATCTTTATCGGTCAGACCGCATAACAACATACGTTGTTCCCTTTGTCATCGGTATGTTACTTGCCCGAGATTCGATCGTCGGTATCCAATACCTAGTTCAATCTCGTTAACGGCAAGTCTCTTTACTCGTTCCGTAATACATCATCTCATAACTAACATATTAGTTGTAATGCTTGCAAGGCTTATGTGATGTGTATTACCGAGAGGGCCCAGAGATACCTCTCCGACAATCGGAGTGACAAATCCTAATCTCGAAATACGCCAACCCAACATCGACCATTGGAGACACCTGTAGTACTCCTTTATAATCACCCATTTACGTTGTGACGTTTGGTAGTACCCAAAGTGTTCCTCCGGTAAACGGGAGTTGCATAATCTCATAGTCGTAGGAACATGTATAAGTCATGAAGAAAGCAATAGCAACATACTAAACGATCAGGTGCTAAGCTAATGGAATGGGTCATGTCAATCAGATCATTCTACTAATGATGTGACCTCGTTAATCAAATAACAACTCATTGTTCATGGTTAGGAAACATAACCATCTTTGATTAACGAGCTAGTCAAGTAGAGGCATACTAGTGACACTCTGTTTGTCTATGTATTCACACATGTATTATGTTTTCGGAAAATACAATTCTACCATGAATAATAAACATTTATCATGATTATAAGGAAATAAATAATAACTTTATTATTGCCTCTAGGGCATATTTCCTTCAGTCTCCCACTTGCACTAGAGTCAATAATCTAGATTACACTGTAATGAATCTAACACCCATGGAGCTTTGGTGCTGATCATGTTTTGCTCGTGGAAGAGGCTTAGTCAACGGGTCTGCAATATTCAGATCCGTATGTATCTTGCAAATCTCTATGTCTCCCACCTGGACTAGATCCCGGATGGAGTTGAAGCGTCTCTTGATGTGTTTGGTCCTTTTGTGAAATCTGGATTCCTTTGCCAAGGCAATTGCACCAGTATTGTCACAAAAGATTTTCATTGGACCCGATGCACTAGGTATGACACCTAGATCGGATATGAACTCCTTCATCCAAACTCCTTCATTTGCTGCTTCCGAAGCAGCTATGTATTCCGCTTCACATGTAGATCCCGCTACGACGCTTTGTTTAGAACTGCACCAACTGACATCTCCACCGTTTAATGTAAACACGTATCCGGTTTGCGATTTAGAATCGTCCGGATCAGTGTCAAAGCTTGCATCAACGTAACCTTTTACGATGAGCTCTTTGTCACTTCCATATACGAGAAACATATCCTTAGTCCTTTTCAGGTATTTCAGGATGTTCTTGACCGCTGTCCAGTGATCCATTCCTGGATTACTTTGGTACCTCCCTGCTAAACTTATAGCAAGGCACACATCAGGTCTGGTACACAGCATTGCATACATGATAGAGCCTATGGCTGATGCATAGGGAACATCTTTCATATTCTCTCTATCTTCTGCAGTGGTCGGGCATTGAGTCTTACTCAATTTCACACCTTGTAACACAGGCAAGAACCCTTTCTTTGCTTGATCCATTTTGAATTTCTTCAAAATTTTGTCAAGGTATGTGCTTTGTGAAAGTCCAATTAAGCGTCTTGATCTGTCTCTATAGATCTTAATGCCTAATATGTAAGCAGCTTCACCGAGTTCTTTCATTGAAAAACTTTTATTCAAGTATCCCTTTATGCTATCCAGAAATTCTATATCATTTCCAATCAGTAATATGTCATCCACATATAATATCAGAAATGCTACAGAGCTCCCACTCACTTTCTTGTAAATACAGGCTTCTCCAAAAGTCTGTATAAAACCAAATGCTTTGATCACACTATCAAAACGTTTATTCCAACTCCGAGAGGCTTGCACCAGTCCATAAATGGATCGCTGGAGCTTGCACACTTTGTTAGCTCCCTTTGGATCGACAAAACCTTCTGGTTGCATCATATACAACTCTTCTTCCAGGAATCCATTCAGGAATGCAGTTTTGACATCCATTTGCCAAATTTCATAATCATAAAATGCGGCAATTGCTAACATGATTCGGACGGACTTAAGCATCGCTACGGGTGAGAAGGTCTCATCGTAGTCAATTCCTTGAACTTGCCGAAAACCTTTTTGCGACAAGTCGAGCTTTGTAGACAGTAACATTACCATCAGCGTCAGTCTTCTTCTTAAAGATCCATTTATTCTCAATCGCTTGCCGATCATCGGGCAAGTCAACCAAAGTCCATACTTTGTTCTCATACATGGATCCCATCTCAGATTTCATGGCTTCTAGCCACTTTGCGGAATCTGGGCTCACCATCGCTTCTTCATAGTTCGTAGATTCATCATGATCTAGTAGCATGACCTCCAGAACAGGATTACCGTACCACTCTGGTGCGGATCTTACTCTGGTTGATCTACGAAGTTCAGTAGTATCTTGATCTGAAGTTTCATGATCATTATCATTGGCTTCCTCACTAACTGGTGTAGGTGTCACTGAAACAGTTTTCTGTGATGAACTACTTTCCAGTAAGGGAGCAGGTACAGTTACCTCGTCAAGTTCTACTTTCCTCCCACTCACTTCTTTCGAGAGAAACTCCTTCTCTAGAAATGATCCATTCTTAGCAACAAATGTTTTGCCTTCGGATCTGTGATAGAAGGTGTACCCAACAGTTTCCTTTGGGTATCCTATGAATACACATTTCTCCGATTTGGGTTCGAGCTTATCAGGTTGAAGCTTTTTCACATAAGCATCGCAGCCCCAAACTTTAAGAAACGACAACTTTGGTTTCTTGCCAAACCATAGTTCATAAGGCGTCGTCTCAACGGATTTTGATGGTGCCCTATTTAACGTGAATGCGGCCGTCTCTAAAGCATATCCCCAAAATGGTAGCGGTAAATCTGTAAGAGACATCATAGATCGCACCATATCTAGTAAAGTACGATTACGACGTTCGGACACACCATTACGCTGTGGTGTTCCGGGGGGCGTGAGTTGCGAAACTATTCCACAGTTTTTCAAATGTATACCAAACTCGTAACTCAAATATTCTCCTCCACGATCAGATCGTAGAAACTTTATTTTCTTGTTACGATGATTTTCAACTTCACTCTGAAATTCTTTGAACTTTTCAAATGTTTCAGACTTATGCTTCATTAAGTAGATATATCCATATCTGCTCAAATCATCTGTGAAGGTGAGAAAATAACGATATCCGCCACGAGCCTCAATATTCATCGGACCACATACATCGGTATGTATGATTTCCAACAAATCTGTTGCTCTCTCCATAGTACCGGAGAACGGTGTTTTAGTCATCTTGCCCATGAGGCACGGTTCGCAAGTACCAAGTGATTCATAATCAAGTGGTTCCAAAAGTCCATTAGTATGGAGTTTCTTCATGCGTTTTACACCGATATGACCTAAACGACAGTGCCACAAATAAGTTGCACTTTCATTATCAACTCTGTATCTTTTGGTTTCAACATTATGAATATGTGTATTACTACTATCGATATTTAGTAAGAATAGACCACTCTTCAAGGGTGCATGACCATAAAAGATATTACTCATATAAATAGAACAACCATTATTCTCTGATTTAAATGAATAACCGTCTCGCATTAAACAAGATCCAGATATAATGTTCATGCTCAACGCTGGCACCAAATAACAATTATTTAGGTCTAATATTAATCCCGAAGGTAGATGTAGAGGTAGCGTGCCGACCGCGATCACATCGACTTTGGAACCGTTTCCCACGCGCATCGTCACCTCGTCCTTTGCCAGTGCCCGCTTATTCTGTAGTCCCTGTTTCGAGTTGCAAATATTAGCAACAGAACCAGTATCAAATACCCAGGTGCTACTGCGAGCATTGGTAAGGTACACATCAATAACATGTATATCACATATACCTTTGTTCACCTTGCCATCCTTCTTATCCGCCAAATACTTGGGGCAGCTCCGCTTCCAGTGACCAGTCTGCTTGCAGTAGAAGCACTCAGTTTCAGGCTTAGGTCTAGACTTGGGTTTCTTCTCTTGAGTAGCAACTTGCTTGCCGTTCTTTTTGAAGTTCCCCTTTTTCTTCCCTTTGCCCTTTTTCTTGAAACTAGTGGTCTTGTTAACCATCAACACTTGATGCTCCTTCTTGATTTCTACCTCCGCAGCTTTTAGCATTGCGAAGAGCTCGGGAATAGTCTTGTTCATCCCTTGCATATTATAGTTCATCACGAAGCTCTTGTAGCTTGGTGGCAGTGATTGGAGAATTCTGTCAATGACGCAATCATCTGGAAGATTAACTCCCAATTGAATCAAGTGATTATTATACCCAGACATTTTGAGTATATGCTCACTGACAGAACTGTTCTCTTCCATCTTGCAGCTATAGAACTTATTGGAGACTTCATATCTCTCAATCCGGGCATTTGCTTGAAATATTAACTTCAACTCCTGGAACATCTCATATGCTCCATGACGTTCAAAACGTCGTTGAAGTCCCGATTCTAAGCCCTAAAGCATGGCACACTGAACTATCGAGTAGTCATCAGCTTTGCTCTGCCAGACGTTCATAACATCTGGCGTTGCTCCAGCAGCAGGCCTGGCACCCAGCGGTGCTTCCAGGACGTAATTCTTCTGTGCAGCAATGAGGATAATCCTCAAGTTACGGACCCAGTCCGTGTAATTGCTACCATCATCTTTCAACTTTGCTTTCTCAAGGAACGCATTAAAATTTAACGGAACAACAGCACGAGCCATCTATCTACAATCAACATAAACAAGCAAGATACTATCAGGAACTAAGTTCATGATAAATTTTAAGTTCAATTAATCATATTATTAAAGAACTCCCACTTAGATAGACATCCCTCTAATCCTCTAAGTGATCACGTGATCCAAATCAACTAAACCATGTCCGATCATCACGTGAGATGGAGTAGTTTCATCGGTGAACATCATTATGTTGATCATATCTACTATATGATTCACGCTCGACCTTTCGGTCTCCGTGTTCCGAGGCCATATCTGCATATGCTAGGCTCGTCAAGTTTAACCTGAGTATTCTGCGTGCGCAACTGTTTTGCACCCGTTGTATTTGAACGTAGAGCCTATCACACCCGATCATCACGTGGTGTCTCAGCACGAAGAACTTTTGCAACGGTGCATACTCAGGGAGAACACTTCTTGATAATTTAGTGAGAGATCATCTTATAATGCTACTGTCAATCAAAGCAAGATAAGATGCATAAAAAGATAAACATCACATGCAATCAATATAAGTGATATGATATGGCCATCATCATCTTGTGCTTGTGATCTCCATCTCCGAAGCACCGTCATGATCACCATCGTCACCGGCGCGACACCTTGATCTCCATCGTAGCATCGTTGTCGTCTCGCCAATCTTATGCTTCCACGACTATCACTACCGTTTAGTAATAAAGTAAAGCATTACATCGCGATTGCATTGCATACAATAAAGCGACAACCATATGGCTCCTGCCAGTTGCCGATAACTTGGTTACAAAACATGATCATCTCATACAATAAAATTCAGCATCATGCCTAGACCATATCACATCACAACATGCCCTGCAAAAACAAGTTAGACGTCCTCTACTTTGTTGTTGCATGTTTTACGTGGCTGCTACGGGCTTAAGTAAGAACCAATCTCACCTACGCATCAAAACCACAACGATAGTTTGTCAAATAGACTCCGTTTTAACCTTCGCAAGGACCGGGCGTAGCCATACTTGGTTCAACTAAAGTTGGAGAGGCAGTCGCCCGCAAGCCATCTCTGTGCAAAGCACGTCGAGGGAACCGGTCTCGCGTAAGCGTACGCGTAAGGTTGGTCCGGGTCGTCTCGTCCAACAATACCGCTGAACCAAAATATGACATGCTGGTAGGCAGTATGACTTGTATCGTCCACAACTCACTTGTGTTCTACTCGTGCATATAACATCAACATCATTAACCTAGGCTCTGATACCATTGTTGGGTTTCGGAGTAATTTCAAAAAATTTCCTACGCGCACACAGGATCATGTGATGCATAGCAACGAGAGGAGAGTGTTGTCTACGTACCCAACGCAGACCGACTGCGGAAGCAATGACACGACGTAGAGGAAGTAGTCGTACGTCTTCACGATCCAACCGATCAAGCACCGAAACTACGGCACCTCCGAGTTCGAGCACACGTTCAGCTCGATGACGATCCCCGGACTCCGATCCAGCAAAGTGTCGGGGAAGAGTTTCGTCAGCACGACGGCGTGGTGACGATCTTGATGAACTACAGCAGCAGGGCTTCGCCTAAACTCCGCTACAGTATTATCGAGGAATATGGTGGCAGGGGGCACCGCACACGGCTAAGGAATCGATCACGTGGATCAACTTGTGTCAACTTGTGTGTTTAGAGGTGCCCCTGCCTCCGTATATAAAGGAGAAGAGGAGGGGAGGCTGGCCGGCCAAAGAGCGAGGCGCAGGAGAGTCCTACTCCCTCTGGGAGTAGGATTCCTCCCCCCAATCCTAGTCCAACTAGGATTCCTCGGAGGGGAAGGGAGAGAGGGGGGCCGGCCACCTTCTCCTAGTCCTAATAGGACTAGGGGAGGGGAAGGAGGCGCAGCCACTTTGGGCTGCCCCTTTCTCCTTTCCACTAAGGCCCATGATGGCCCATATGGCTCCCGGGGGGTTCCGGTAACCTCCCGGTAACCCGGTAAAATCCCGATTTCACCCGGAACACTTCCGATGTCCAAATATAGGCTCCCAATATATCAATATTTACGTCTCGACCATTTCGAGACTCCTCGTCATGTCCGTGATCACATCCGGGACTCCGAACAACCTTCGGTACATCAAAATGCATAAACTCATAATATAACTGTCATCGTAACCTTAAGCGTGCGGACCCTACGGGTTCGAGAACAATGTAGACATGACCGAGACATGTCTCTGGTCAATAACCAATAGCGGGACCTGGATGCCCATATTGGCTCCTACATATTCTACGAAGATCTTTATCGGTCAGACCGCATAACAACATACGTTGTTCCCTTTGTCATCGGTATGTTACTTGCCCGAGATTCGATCGTCGGTATCCAATACCTAGTTCAATCTCGTTAACGGCAAGTCTCTTTACTCGTTCCGTAATACATCATCTCACAACTAACATATTAGTTGTAATGCTTGCAAGGCTTATGTGATGTGTATTACCGAGAGGGCCCAGAGATACCTCTCCGACAATCGGAGTGACAAATCCTAATCTCGAAATACGCCAACCTAACATCGACCATTGGAGACACCTGTAGTACTCCTTTATAATCACCCATTTACGTTGTGACGTTTGGTAGTACCCAAAGTGTTCCTCCGGTAAACGGGAGTTGCATAATC
Organism: Triticum dicoccoides; assembly: GCF_002162155.2. NCBI lineage: Eukaryota > Viridiplantae > Streptophyta > Magnoliopsida > Poales > Poaceae > Triticum > Triticum dicoccoides. The sequence continues at coordinate 667,827,719 of NC_041391.1, read as the reverse complement.
TCATAGTCGTAGGAACATGTATAAGTCATGAAGAAAGCAATAGCAACATACTAAACGATCAGGTGCTAAGCTAATGGAATGGGTCATGTCAATCAGATCATTCTACTAATGATGTGACCTCGTTAATCAAATAACAACTCATTGTTCATGGTTAGGAAACATAACCATCTTTGATTAACGAGCTAGTCAAGTAGAGGCATACTAGTGACACTCTGTTTGTCTATGTATTCACACATGTATTATGTTTCCGGAAAATACAATTCTAGCATGAATAATAAACATTTATCATGATTATAAGGAAATAAATAATAACTTTATTATTGCCTCTAGGGCATATTTCCTTCAAGGCATCCCCAAGCTTAATTCCTGCTCGTCCTCGAGTAGGTAAATGATAAAAAAAGAATTTTTGATGCGGAGTGATACTTTGGCATAATTTCAATGTATATCTTCTTAATTGTGATATGAATATTCAGATCCGAAAGATTCAAGACAAAAGTTCATATTGACACAAAAATAATAACACTTCAAGCATACTAATCAAAGCAATCATGTCTTCTCAAAATAGCATGGCAAAAGAAAGTTCATCCCTACAAAATAATATAGTTAGGCTATGCTTCATTTTCGTCACACAAAGATGTTCCCAACTTCTATACCCCCGATGACAAGCCAAGCAATTGTTTCATACTTAAATAATCTCAAACTTTTTCAACCTTCACGCAATACATGAGCGTGAGCCATGGATATAGCACTATGGGTGGAATAGAATATGATGATGGGGATTGTGTGGAGAAGACAAAAAAGGAGAAAGTCTCACATTGACGAGGCTAATCAACGGGCTATGGAGATGCCCATCAATTGATGTCAACATGAGGAGTAGGGATTGCCATGCAACGGATGCACTAGAGCTATGAATGCTCAACAAAAGAAAACTAGTGGGTGTGCATCCAACTCGCTTGCTCATGAAGACCTAGGGCATTTGAGGAAGCCCATCGTAGGAATATACAAGCCAAGTTCTACAATGAAAGATTCCCACTATTATAAAAAAAGACAACTTATGAGACTCACCACATGAAGAACAAGGTGCTACTTTGAAGCACAATATATGAGACTCACTACATGAAAGATAAGGTGCAACTTTGAAGCACAAGTGTGGAAAAAGAGATAGTAGCATTGCCCTTTTTTTCTTTTCTTTTTTTTTCTTTTTTTGGGCCTTTCTCCTTTTTTTTCTTTTTTTTCTTTTTGGGCAATGCTCTAATAATGATGATCATCACACTTCTATTGATTACAACATAAGGATTACAACTCGAAACTTAGAACAAGATATGACTCTATATGAATGCCTCCGGCGGTGTACCGGGATGGTGCAATGAATCAAGAGTGACATGTATGAAAAATAATGCATGGTGGCCTTGCCACAAATACAATGTCAACTACGTGATCATGGAATGGCAATATGACAAAAGTAATGTATGTCATGATGATGATGGTGGAAGTTGCATGGCAATATATCTCGGAATGGCTATGGAAATGCCATAATAGGTAGGTATGGTGGCTGTTTTGAGGAAGATATAAGGAGGTTTATGTGTGATAGAGTGTATCGTATCACGGGGTTTGGATGCACCGGCGAAGTTTGCACCAACTCTCAAGGTGAGAAAGGGCAATGCACGGTACCGAAGAGGCTAGCAAAGGCGGAAAGGTGAGAGTGCGTATAATCCATGGACTCAACATTAGTCAAAAGAACTCATATACTTATTGCAAAAATTTAGAAGTCATCAAAAATCAAGTACTACGCGCATGCTCCTAGGGGGATAGATTGGTAGGAAAAGACCATCGCTCGTCCCCGACCGCCACTCATAAGGATTCACAAGCCAGGTACACTTCATGTTTCAAATTTGTTACACAACTTTAACCATACGTGCATGCTACGGGACTTGCAAACTTCAACACAAGCATTTCTCAAATTCATAATCACCCAACTAGCACGACTTTGATATTATCACCTCCATATCTCAAAACAATTATCAAGCATCAAACTTATCTTAGTATTCAATTCACTCAAAAGAAAGTTTCACATATCTTGAATACCAAGTATATTAACATTAAGCAAATTACCATGCTATTAACGACTCTCAAAGTAATCTAAGTGAAGCATGAGAGATCAATAGTTTCTTTAAAACAAATCCACCACCATGCTCTAAAAGATAAAAGTGAAGCACTAGAGCAAAAATTATCACGCTCAAAAGATATAAGTGAAGTACATAGAGTATTCTAACAAATTCCAATTCATGTATGGCTCTCTCAAAAGGTGTGTACAGAAAGTATGATTGTGGTATACTAACAAGCAAAGACACAAATAATACAAGACGCTCCAAGCAAAACACATATCATGTGGTGAATAAAAATATAGCTCCAAGTAAACTACCGATGGAAGTGGACGAAAGAGGGGATGCCTTCCGGGGCATCCCCAAGCTTTGACTTTTTGGTGTCCTTGGATTATCTTGGGGGTGCCATGGGCATCCCCAAGCTTAGGCTCTTGCCACTCCTTGTTCCATAATCCATCAAAAGAATTCACCCAAAACTTGAAAACTTCACAACACAAAACTCAACAGAAATCTCGTGAGCTCCGTTAGAGAAAGAAAACAAAAGACTACTTCAAGGTACTATAATGAACTCATTCTTTATTTATATTGGTGTTGAACCTACTGTATTCCAACTTCTCTATGGATTATAAACTATTTTACTAGCCATAGATTCATCAAAATAAGCAAACAACACACGTAAAACAGAATCTGTCAAAAACAGAACAGTCTGTAGCAATCTGTAACTAACGCAAACTCATGGAACTCTAAAAATTCTACCAAAATATGAAGTCTTGTACAATTTGTTTCTTGAACAGCATCAAAAATAATCAACACAAAATCACGTTCCTGTGATTTAACAAAATTATATTCGTGCATGCAAAGTTTCTGTTTTTCAGCAGAATCAAATCAACTATCATCGTAGGTTATCCTATAGGTTCTACTTGGCACAAACACTAATTAAAAGACAAAACCACATCCAAACAGAGGCTACATGAATTATTTATTCCTAAACAGAAGCAAAAACAAAAAACACAAAATAAAATTGGGTTGCCTCCCAACAAGCGCTATCGTTTAACGCCCCTAGCTAGGCATAAAAGCAAGGATAGATCTAGGTATTGCCATCTTTGGTAGGCAATCCATAAGTGGCTCTCATGATAGTTTCATATGGTGATTTTATTTTCTTTCTAGGGAAGTGTTCCATTCCCTTATTTAAGGGAAACTGGAATCTAATATTCCCTTCCTTCATATCAATAATTGCACCAATTGTTCTAAGGAAAGGTCTACCAAGAATAATAGGACATGAAGGATTGCAATCTATATCAAGAACGAAAAAATCTACGGGCACATAATTCCTATTTGCAACAATAAGAACATCATTAATTCTTCCCATAGGCTTTTTAATAGTGGAATCCACAAGATGCAAGTTTAGAGAGCCATCATCAAAGTCACGGAAATCTAGCAAATCACACAAAGCTTTGGGAATAGTAGAGACACTAGCACCCAAATCACACAAAGCATGAAACTCATAATCTTTAATTTTAATTTTAATGGTAGGTTCCCACTCATCATAGAGTTTTCTAGGGATAGAAACTTTCAACTCAAGTTTTTCTTCATAAGATTGCATCAAGGCATCAACAATGTGTTCGGTAAAGGCCTTATTTTGACTATAAGCATGAGGAGAATCTAGCACGGATTGCAACAAGGAAATACAACCAATCAAAGAGCAATTTTCATAATTAAATTCCTTGAGATCCAAAATAGTGGGTTTAGCAACATCTCGGTTTTTATTTATTTCAATCCCACTTTCATCAATTCTTAGAACGCCTTCTAGGTAAAGGAAGATCATATTCAGTTTCATCAAGATTTATATTGCAAAACAAAGGTTTAATGGGGGACACATCAATAACTTTTAGATCTTCATCTCGATTTTCATAGGAATTAGAAGAACACGCTTTAATAAAGGCATCTTTGGAAGCATGCATCCTAGTGGTTCTTTCTTTGCACTCATCAATGGAAATTCTCATGGCTTTGAGAGACTCATTGATATCATGCTTAGGAGGAATAGATCTAAGCTTTAAAGAATCAATTTCAAGAGAAATTCTATCAACGTTCCTAGCCAAATCATCAACTTTAAGAAATTTCTCTTCAAGTAAAGCATTAAAATCCTTTTATGAATTCCTAAACTCTTTAACACTACTCTCAAATTCAGAGGGCATCTTATTAAAATTTCCATAAGAGTTGTTGTAGGAATTTCCATAATTATTAGAAGGTTTACTAGGATAGGGCCTAGGATTAAAATTCCCTCTATACGCGTTGTTTCCAAAACTATTCCTACCAACAAAATTCACATCCATAGATTCATTATTATTCTCAAGCAAGGTAGACAAAGGCATATCATTTGGATCAAGGGGAGTATTTTTAGGAGCAAACATCTTCATAAGTTCATCCATCTTTTCACTCAAAACATTAATTTCTTCCATAGCATGCACTTTTTTACTAGAAGATCTTTCGGTGTGCCATTGAGAATAATTAGCCATAATGTTATCAAGCAATTTTGTAGCATCTCCTAACGTAATTTCCATAAACGTGCCTCCCGCGGCCAAATCTAAAAGATTTCTAAAAGCAAAATTCAATCTGGCATAAAAATTTTGTATGATCATCCATAAATTCAAACCATGAGTAGGGCAATTGCGAAGCATTGATTTCATTCTTTCCCAAGATTGGGCAACATGCTCATGATCAAGTTGTTTAAAATTCATGATATCGTTCCTAAGAGTGATAATCTTAGCGGGAGGAAAATACTTAGAGATAAAAGCATCTTTGCACTTGTTCCAAGAGTCAATACTATTTTTAGGCAAAGATGAAAACCAAACTTTAGCACGATCTCTAAGTGAAAACGGAAATAACTTTAACTTGACAATATTGTTATCCGTATCTTTCTTCTTTTGCATATCACACAAATCAATAAAATTGTTTAGATGAGTAGCGGCATCTTCACTAGGAAGGCCGGCGAATTGATCTTTCATAAAAAGATTCAACAAAGCGGTATTGATTTCACAAGACTCATCATTATTAAGAGGAGCAATCGGAGTACTAAGGAAATCATTATTATTGGTATTCGAGAAATCACACAATTTGGTATTATCTTGCGCCATGGCAACAAGTAATCCAACACACAAGCAAACAGAAAGGCAATGGGAAAAAGGCAAACGGGAAAGAGAGGAGGAGATTGGGAAAGAGAGGGAAATAAAATGGCAAGGGTGAAGTGGGGGAGAGGAAAACGAGAGGCAAATGGAAAATAATGTAATGCGAGAGATAGGGATTGTGATGGGTACTTGGTATTGTTGCCTTGCTTGCGAGAGCCTCCCCGGCAACGGCGCCAGAAATTCTTCTTGCTACCTCTTGAGCACTGCGTTGGATTTCCCTGAAGAGGAGAGGATGATGCAGCAAAGTAGCGTAAGTATTTCCCTCAGTTTTTGAGAACCAAGGTATCAATCCAGTAGGAGACCATGCACAAGTCCCTCGTACCTACACAAAACGATAGCTACTCGCAACCAACGCGATTAGGGGTTGTCAATCCCTTCACGGTCACTTACGAGAGTGAGATCTGATAGAGATGATAAATAATATTTTTGGTATTTTTGATAGATAGATGCAAAGTGAAAAGTAAAAGGCAAAGTAAAAACAAAGCAAGTAAATAAAGCAATAGAGATTGATATGATGAGAATAGACCCCGGGGCCATAGGTTTCACTAGTGGCTTCTCTCAAGAGCATAGATATTCTATGGTGGGTGAACAAATTACTGTTGAGAAATTGACAGAATTGAGCATAGTTATGAGCATATCTAGGTAATGATCATGTATATAGGCATAACGTCCGAGACAAGTAGATCGAAACGATTCTGCATCTACTACTATTACTCCACTCATCGACTGCTATCTAGCATGCATCTAGAGTATTAAGTTAAAAATAGAGTAACGCCTTAAGCAAGATGACATGATGTAGAGGGATAAATTCATGCAATATGATAAAAAAAACCATCTTGTTATCCTCGATGGCAACAATACAATACGTGCCTTGCTGCCCCTGTTGTCACTGGGAAAGGACACCGCAAGATTGAACCCAAAGCTAAGAACTTCTCCCATTGCAAGAACTATTAATCTAGTTGGCCAAACCAAAAAGGATAATTCGAAGAGACTTGCAAAGATAACTCAATCATACATAAAAGAATTCAGAGAAGATTCAAATATTTTCAGTAGATAATACTGGATCATAAACCCACAATTCATCGGTCTCAACAAACACACTGCAAAAAGAAGATTACATCGAATAGATCTCCACAAAAGAGGGGGAGAACATTGTATTGAGATCCAAAAAGAGAGAAGAAGCCATCTAGCTACAAGCTATGGACCCGAAGGTCTGAAGTAAACTACTCACACTTCATCGGAGGGGCTATGGTGTTGATGTAGAAGCCCTCCGTGGTGGATGCCCCCTCCGGCGGAGCTCCGGAACAGGCCCCAAGATGGGATCTCGTGGATACAGAAGGTTGCGGCGGTGGAATTAGGTTTTTGGCTCCCCTTCTGATCGCTTGGGAATACGTAGGTATATATAGGAGGAAGGAGTATGTCGGTGGAGCAGCAGGGGGGCCATGAGGTAGGGGGGGCGCGCCCAGGAGGGCGCCCTCCACCCTCGTGACCGCCTCTGGCACTTCTTGGAGTAGGGTCCAAGTCTCCTGGATCACGTTCGGTGAGAAAATCACGTTCCTGAAGGTTTCATTCCGTTTGGACTCCATTTGATATTCTGTTTCTTCGAAACACTGAAATAGGCAAAAAAACAGCAATTCTGGGCTGGGCCTCCGGTTAATAGGTTAGTCCCAAAAATAATATAAAAGTGGAAAATAAAGCCCAATATTGTCCAAAACGGTACATAAAGTAGCATGGTGCAATCAAAAATTATAGATACGTTGGAGACGTATCAGATTTCTATAAGCAACGTTGTCCGCCACCTTCATGGATATGTTCTTCATTTTAAAGTGTAGCTCACAATTAGTGTTATCCATGATGTCATCCACAGGGTATATCTATCCAGCAGTGCCTCATCGCCCGGGGCAGAACCCACGCTGCTTCTCGACATGGATGGGACGGTGCTATCTAATGTTGGAACTGCTAGCTGCTGCCGCTGTTGAGACCCCCCTTTCCTGGCTAAGTGAGTCGATATGCTGCTGCTGCCGCTGGAAAGCAAGTGCCAACTCTGCGTGCCTTGATTCTAGGCCTTGAAGGCGGTCTGCTTCCTTCTTCCTCTGCTCCTCCTCCAGCTTCCTCTTCTTCTCCTCCTCCATCTTCTTTCTCACACGGCTTCTGTAGTCGGCATTCCAGTCTGCAAAGCCCTCAAACCACGGAACAACGCCTTTACCTCGTATTCTTCCCGGGTGTTCAGGGTTCTTCAGGGCGCGCGTAAGCTTGTCGTTCTCTTTGTTGGGCGTGAAAACCCCCGTTCAAGCCTCTTCTATTGCAACAATTAAATCGAGGTCGGCTCCTTTAAGACTTGCCCGCTCCAAAACCTTGCCTGTATTTGGGTCCAACATCCCCCCATGCGCATAGAACCAAGTCCTACACCTGGGGGGCCAGCTCAATGTAACTGGAGTGACCCCTGCATCCATCATCTGTTGCTTAGAGAGATCCCACTTAGGTCGGGCCACCTCGTAGCCACCTGTCCCCGGCTTATGGTGCCATATCTTTTCGCGGCATTGATCTTGTTTATTATCGACCGTTCCTGAGCTACTTCCGATTCCTTGAATTTCACGAAAGTGTCCCAGTGATCTCTTACCTTCTCCAGTGTTCCCTTGAATTCTTGAGCCTTCTTTCCTCCTTCGACGTACTTGTTCCATATAGTTCTCTTGTGGTTGTTGAATGTTATCGCCATCTTCCTAAGAGTAGCGTTCTTGACTTTCTCCACATCTGCATCTGTGAAGTGATCTGGTAGCGTGAAATGTGACATGAGAGATTCCTAAAGCCAATCTTTTGCTCTTTGGTCAACAAAAGTAAGATCTGGACGTTCCTTTGATGGCTTCTTCCATTCTTGAATGGAGATCGGGATTTGGTCCTTCACAAGAACTCCGCACTAACGAATGAACTTGCCCGCATTCTTCTTAGGCTCGCGCGGTTCGCCATTAGATTTGATGGCATCGATGTTGTGCTTTATGCCATCTTTCAACTCTTTGGCCGGACCTCGCACTGTCCTGCTGCCTGTAGAAGATCTGCTCGATCCGGAGGGATGAAAGAAGAAAGATCGATCCGTTAATATATATATATGCAAAAAAAATTAAAACATGTGATGATCGCCTGCTTCTATAAATATACCTTGCCGGTATTTGCTATTTGAAGATCATCATAGTTCTGGACTTCATCTATTCGTTCGTCTTCATTGAATATCATATCACCCTCCCCGGTATTGTTCAGATATTGTGAGCCTTCATCTTCTTCATTCTCATCTGGTCGGCTTGGGGAGCGTATGATCTCGAACAGGGCCTCTTCTACTTCTCTACCGGTATTGTCCGCCATAGTTTTTATTTAACTAATCCAGAAGAAATATAAAATAATTTAGTATTCAAATTAGAATGCATGCACCCAATCAATAAGGAAAAACTGAATCATAGTACATAATATGCATCTCGAATAATCCAGCTAACTAATATGCATCATCGAATATAATCTCGAATACGTACATCGTCTCGAATATTATCGGATAATATAATCTTGAATACATCGTCTCGAATACATCGGTAGCTAATACATATCAAATACTATCGAATAATCTAGTTCACCCGCGGTTCCTGAGGCGCGAGCGGTGGACACCTAAAGAGAAGGAACCATCACAGTATCATAGTTTGGGTGAGATCCCCGGAGAACTTGCCACGTATTGGAGAACCTGACGTCCAACGCAACCATGTAGCGATGGACATGCTCGTCCTCCTCCCTGACACGGTGACGTATCACCTCCGGTGGGGTCGGCTGCCTTCGCATCGAAAGTGTCCCAAGCAAACACCACCAAAGGAGCTCCGGGTCGACGACGGGACCCGGGGCCTGGTTCCTCACCAAGCGGCACGCCCCTGAAGGTAGCACCTCCTAGTGCCAGCCCGGCGAAGCCTAGTCCCGGACATCGCTCCTCTGAAGCAGGACGTCATCGCGAACGGGTTGACGGCGAGCATGCAGGCCGGGCATCGTTGACGTCGAAAATAAATTCTATGCAAATGTAACATTTTTTAAATGATTGGATTGTGATTTCTTATATACGAGGAAAACTTTTGGTCCTTGGCTATAGGAACAGGATTCAGAATCATAACAGATTCTCTTAACCTTTAAGGGATTTAACAAAATGGCTCCATGCAGGATGTGCAGAAAATGGTCCATATTTTTCCTGATCTCATCTACCTTTCTATATGTCACGTTGTCTAGCGTCAAAGGATTCAAGAAAACCATGGCTTCATCATTAGCCGGAAGTAACAGGCGCATAATGGTACGAAGCACTCCAAGTTGTTTTGGAACGGAGTCCCGGATAGGATAATTAGCTTTTTGGTACGAACTTCAGCAAGAGCCTTCCGAATATCGCTATTTGGAAGGCCTTTGCTGAAATTCGTACCAAAAAGCGAATTATTCAATCCGGATCTCCGTTCCAAAAACAACTTTGAAGAGCTTCGTAGCATCATACGCCTGTTACTTCCGGCTAATGATGAAGCCATGGATTTCTTCAGTACTTTGACAGACAATGTGACATATAGAAGAATATATATATATATATATATATATATATATATATATATATATATATATATATATATATATATATATATATATATGACTGGGCTATTCTGTTACCCCTCGGCCCTATATAGAGTAGCGACCGAACCGGCGGTACTGGAGTGAAAGAAAAGAAAACATGGGAGCCCAACTCCTCAAGCCCATCATCGTCCTCATCCACAACCCCACGACCCGCCTCGCACCTTCTCCCTCCCGGCCGCCGCGCGCGTCCCAGCCCCAGCCGCCGTGCGCCTCCGACCTCCCGGCCGCCGCGCGCCTCCACCTTCTGTCCACCGGCATGCCTCCACCTCCCGTCCGCCGCCGCACCTCGACCTCCCGACCACCGCGCGCGTCCATCCCTGACTGTCGGCACGCCTCCACCTCCTACATGTCGCCATGGACCTCCATCCCTGGTGCGCCGGCCCCCTTTTCCCCACCGCGCCACCGCCCCCTCTACCTCACCGGGTCGCACTGCGTCCCCCCTCCTCCGCCTCACCGCGCCTTCCCCAAGCGCAACGCCGTCGACACAATTGCAGGGCCAACTTGCCGCTGACCACGCAATCTTCCTCAAGGAGCTCGTGTCCAACGAGACTGTAAGGAACAACTACTCGAGTTCTGAACTTCTTACTCAGTCAAGCTAGTACTGAGGGAAAATTGACTGAAATGTATTGCAAATTATCTCTCCGAGACCCTGACAATTATTCAGTCCACGCCGCCACGCAGTCCAACTGCATCCGCCATCTCAGCGCGACCTCTTATACCTTTGCAACCCTGTGTCCTGCCATCCACCGAGTAGTCCAACCTCAGGTGCGGCCTTGTGAGCAGCATGTTGGGGGTCCTCTATTTCTCTTATTGTTGCTCCAATCCGCAACACCTCATGCCATCTTCATCTCTGCAGGGCCATGTTCTGAGAAAATCCCCTGAAGCGAAATTGTTGTCGATAGCCATTGACCATGAAGCTTCTCTGCCCTGCTGCTACTACTACATGAGGTGATCGTAGTGCTCAGTTATTTTCGTGTGATGCCGCTGCTTTAGCCAACTCTGAATGCATAGGTGCCGAGTGTGCTGCATTAGCCATTTTTATTATTAACACGTACATCTAGCTTGTCTTGAAGCTTCATGATGTGGAAAAAACATTGGGGAAACTTCATGTTCTACATAGATGGAGTTCTGTTCGGCTCCAATTTGTGTCATTTAGGTTGTTCTCTAGCTAGTATCTAACAAAAACGAATTAGTCACTTGAGCGTTTTAGAAGAAAAAACTGAAGCTGAAATATCCCTCATGTTTTGTCTGTGCTTACGTATGTAGACATGATTTGTATGACAAAGAAGCTCTGCTAACTTAAATAGATTCAGTCGCATATATCTTTGTATGAAAGTACAAGCATCGGTCAGGACTTCTTTTACAATGTTGCTTATGCTGAGTTCCACTACAAAAATGTATACTTTTTCTCTGAAAAAAGTTACTAATATAAAGTTTCCCTTCCTGTCTATTATAATCAGTACTGATGGACATATGAGGTCGTGTGGCCACACTTTTTTTGAAGGCGTATCTCCATGCAATTGCACCTTTTTCCCTGGTCCTTTGAGAGGTGACTGACCTGTTGTCTATGCTGCTCTTTCAGTAACTGGAATGTTTTCATGTGGAACTATTGCAAACCAAACATGCCCTAAGCTTGGTGCATATCACGACTAATGGCAGAACTAGGATATTGTGCACATTACAGTGTTGAGAAAGAGAAGTAGCTGGTTGAACACTCCAGCAAAGGTCAGGAATCCACTATGGAAGCTTAATCAGAGCTTGCCTTAGTATCTGGAATCTTGACTGTAGTAGTGGACCATGACATGAGTGTCCATGGTTGAAAAACCTTGACTGAACCATGACATTGTCGTATTTGTGCTACTTTTAAGTTATGCATTGCTCAGTGTTTCAACCACAGTGGGCACTAGTGCTCCCTTTCTTAAGAATTATCATCAATTATAGGTTTTTTGCACCACAAAATTTTGATTATATTGATACCTAATAATAGCATGTGCTCATTTTTGAATTGAAACAAAAAGAGTCTCTCTAATAATAAATGGGCTCTCTAATAATAAGTTCTAAGGAAATAAATATAGAAGTTCATATTTCAAAACAAATGAAGTATTTTGGAAGTAAAACAAACTATTTCAAAGTACATAAATTATATTTAGGTATCTTTGTGTACTTCAACATTACTGTACATGAACTTGTTCTTCAATGTTAAATATAGAAGCGCTGCAGGGGCGTTTGCCGGCGGAGGGCGGAGTGTCGACAACAACCACCTCTGCCCATCCTGCTCCTCCTCATCGTGTGACCGTCTCCTTGGCCGCCCTGCACCTCGACGTCAAGCACTGCCCTCCCATGAGAGATCGGACGGACAAGGTGCTCCTGCCATATTCTTCCCGTGGATCCAGCTCCTGTTCCCTGCCGACAGTAGGAGACATGAGGTCACCTCCGGCGCTGCTGGTGGCATGAAGGCCGTCAAATGGTAAATTTTCTGACCCTTGTAACCTCAGGTACTACTACAAAGCAGAAATGATCTCTGTAAGTTAGTTAATAGCACCATGATGTGCCTGTTGTGCTGCAAGACTGCTAGTTCTTCAACTAAAAATAAATATACATTTCGCTTGGCATGCTTTCTGGATGTGGTATTACATGATACAGTCCCAAAAAAGTATAAATTTCTTCTATTGTCAGTTCAATTTTCTCTAGTATGTATGTTCTGAAGATGATGAGAGAATGGTCTGGTGGAGATGATGCATGTTTGTTTGCTTTTTATCATGATATATAAAAAGATGCTGGTAGCTCTAGTACCTATACTACAACAGCTCATTGAAAAAAAAATCAGTTCGATACATACTTGGAAAAAAGTTCAATACTAAGTGTTCTCTGCCTATCCTTACATTAGCTAGTCTTCACCATGTCCAGATAGTGCCTAGAAGAAGTTAACTCATACATTTCCATAAAACTATGTACTGATAAATCAGAACTCGTGCATTTCCATAAAATTCTGTAAGTATCGTGTGTGTGCTGTTACAAATCTGAAATATTTTTCCAATCATACTATTGATGCAATCACCTAAAAATGTTGAAGAAAAACTCTGCAAGTTTGGTGCATGTGCTGCTACAAATCTAAACTTCTTGTCCAGTCATTCTAGTACTGATGAAGATCGAGTTGACTGAAATAATGTAGTCGATTCCTGAGACCCTTACTAATCCTTCTATATATAGAAGTTGTGCATGATAGCCATACATGACTTTTGTCTTTGTTCCCTGCTTGTTTTATGTAAAATTCTTTGAACTGATTTAGGTGATATATTTGGACCCTTGCCTCGTTAGTACAACAGCACGCTCCACAGCCCGTCAGGAGAAGAGTTGCATGCAGGCCACCCTCTGCTCCGTCCTCGATCCGGCGTAGTCATCTCCCTCTCATCCTCTCTCTGCTCCGTGTGTGTGTGCAGGGAGTGGAAGGAGATAGTGCAGGGGAGTGGGAGGTCCTTCCATGGTGAATTCATAGGCATCTTCCATGAAGATTGTGAACTCTCTCGATTATTGCTTGAGGATTTATGTTGGTCTGTTCACTGTAGTTCCTGTATAGCGGCGTCCTCTTTTTCTAGTGTTCCTCTTTTGATGTTGTTGCAGGTGTTTAATAACCCACTGATATGATTTCTGGAAACAAGCTTCAGTACAGAGAAGCTTCGGTATGAGAAAAAATGGGTCGTCACTTCATCCATATGCAACCTCCTGCGTGGTCGTACGTTTTTATTTGGAGCTACTTGCTGTGTGGTCATCCATATGTGTATTGTGTTGTCAGGTCATGTGCAAGTTTGTTACAAGTTCATTTATATGTTGGTAACCACTGTTATTGCTGCTAGCTATCGATCTGACTGTTGTATTACTGTAGCCCCTTCGCTGGCTTAATCTCCTACTATTTGCTAGCTTGGCATTGTAAAAACATGACAAGTTCACAACTACAAAAGTTGTAAGTTCAAACATGGCATACTACATAACTTTGGGAAAAAAGCTCAGACGAAAAGAAAACACAGAAATTCAAATGGTAAAAGTTCCAGTCGCAAAATGAGAGAAGTTCAAAACATTGTTGCAAAAAATATTGAGTTCAACAAAAAAAGGAAACACACATGATTTATTTTTTTGAAAAAATATCATTCAGTTCAATGATATAAAACATCCATGCTCAAACTGTTGACGAAGTTACGGGATAAACAAATTTTCCTATTCAAGTGGAAGCTCCCAGTATATGATGGATGTGGGAGTTATTTTTACATTCACTGTTCGATGCTTCTCTTTATGCAATGTTTTATGTTTTCAAGTGCTCGATGAAAATTTATGTTCCTAGTAGTTCATGTATTATTGCCTGAGGAGTTCATGTGTTACTGGCCAGTAAGTAAACTTATTAATCACTCTCTCAAGTGTGATGAAAAAAATGCTTGAAAAATTGTGAATGCCTCTCGCCCTAATAGAGCGTGATATTCGCTACTAAACGGGGCCACTTGGAACGTGATCTCTTCGGACCTGTAATTATCCGCGTGCGGAATACCACATCCAGTGTGATTTTTCCTGTACAGCATGCTTCCCGACTGGGGATTATTCCTCTAAAGGTTGTGCTGCTTCGCTCAATGCGGCTCCACTCTATTTCCATTTTTCGAAGGGTTTCCTCGTAAATGAGGTTCAATCCGCTGCCACCGTCCATGAGTACCTTTGTGAGGCGAAAGCCGTCCACTATTGGACTGAGGACCAGTGCGGCTGGTGCTCGTGCTGTTCGGAATTTAGGTTCGTCACTGGCATTAAAGGTAATAGCCGTGTCACTCCATGGGTTTATTGTTGCTATTTGGTAGACTTCGGCAAGGCTGCGGGGTGTTCGTTTCCGCATATTATTTGATGCAAACATCTCGAAGACTGTTAATACCGTACTGGTATCCTTAGGCTGATGCTCTGGAGCTAGAAGCTCTTCGCCACTTTTGGCCACCTGCCGTAGTATCGAACATGCTCTAAGGCTATGAGTTGGAGTGGCGCCCTCTGTACTATGAATTTTGTAGGGTTCATTGAGCCATCCCTCCAGTACGGTTCCATGCCCTATAGAGGGTTTCTGCTTTTTGGTATTTAACCCAGGTGCCTGGCGATGATGCATCCTTTTATTTTGGACTGGGATTGTATTCAGGGCCGGATTGTCCCAAAAATTGATTTCGGTTTTCCAGGCGCTTTCCATCTCACGGTACTTTCGTACTATGGATGCCAAGTCAGCGAAGCGT
The DNA here is from genome assembly GCF_002162155.2 of Triticum dicoccoides. Taxonomy (NCBI): domain Eukaryota; kingdom Viridiplantae; phylum Streptophyta; class Magnoliopsida; order Poales; family Poaceae; genus Triticum; species Triticum dicoccoides. The sequence goes on along the minus strand of NC_041391.1, from coordinate 667,812,551 downwards.
GTAATTTCACGACGACTTACGGCATTGAGGATTCCCTTGTCCGTGCAATTATTGCAGAAGAATGTAATCGCGTCCTCCTCGCGGCAGTCCTTTATCCTGTTCATAACCAGGAGGAATCTGGCCCAGTAATGGTGTACTGTTTCTGCGGGCTCTTGCCGGATTTGGGATATATCGCTTATGTTTGGGTGGGCGGGTGGAATTAAATCCGGAACCCCGTCCAATCTCAGGCTTAGGGGCCAAGAAGTTTCTGAATTCGGAAGCTTGGATTCTTGGATGTTGTCCAATGCATCTAGCCTGCTGCCTGACTTTAGGTTCAGGGCTTGAGTTACGTCCTCCCCTCCGCAGGAATCCGGCATGGAGGGATCGGGAATCCGGACATAGATAGTCCTTAAACTAGAGGAAGGGTCGCTGTATTGCTCCTCAACCACGGCAACGCGGTGGGTAACCTGGGGAGAATTGATCTCTCTCAAATTGGTTTTAGGCCCAATCTGATCGTAGTCTGTAGCGACTCCCAGGGCGGCGATGCGATCCAAAAGCTCGTTTACGGAAGAGAGCTCCGTCGGATCTAACTCCTTGGAAAGTTCGGAGCTAACGTGAAGATTGCTTTCGATGACCCGAGAAGTCATCGTCGGCGCAGTGGCCGGACAGGCGGTCATAAGGAAATCGCATAGCCGGAGAGTTTGGCCGATAGCCAAAGCTCCTTTAGCAACAGTGTCGTCTTTAAAGACGGGATGAGGCATCCTTTCTGATGGCGACGACACAGAGGAACTCTCAATGAAAGCACCAATGTCAGTGTCAAAACCGGCGGATCTTGGGTAGGGGGTCCCGAACTATGCGTCTAGGCGGATGGTAACAGGACACAAGGGACACGATGTTTTTACCCAGGTTCGGGCCCTCTCGATGGAGGTAAAACCCTACTCCTGCTTGATTAATATTGATGATATGGGTAGTACAAGAGTAGATCTACCACGAGATCATAGAGGCTAAACCCTAGAAGCTAGCCTATGGTATGATTGTTGTTCGTCCTACGGACTAAAACCCTCCGGTTTATATAGGCACCGAAGAGGGTTAGGGTTACACAGAGTCGGTTACAATGGTAGGAGATCTACATATCCGTATCGCCAAGCTTACCTTCCACGCCAAGGAAAGTCCCATCCGAACACGGGACGAAGTCTTCAATCTTGTATCTTCATAGTCCAGGAGTCCGACCAACGGTGATAGTTTGGCTATCCGGACACCCCCTAATCCGGGACTTTATCGCGAGCTTTGCTATTATAGTTGGATCTTATGATGTTTCTCCCCCTCTACTCTCTTGTGATGAATTGAGTTTCCCCTTTGAAGTTATCTTATCGGATTGAGTCTTTAAGGATTTGAGAACACTTGATGTATGTCTTGCCATGTTTATCTGTGGTGACAATGGGATATCACGTGCCACTTGATGTATGTTTTGGTGATCAACTTGCGGGTTCCGCCCATGAACCTATACATAGGGGTTGGCACACGTTTTCGTCTTGACTCTCCGGTAGAAACTTTGGGGCACTCTTTGAAGTACTTTGTGTTGGTTGGATGAATATGAGATTGTGTGATGCATATCGTATAATCATGCCCACAGATACTTGAGGTGACAATGGAGTATCTAGGTGACATTAGGGTTTTGGTTGATTTGTGTCTTAAGGTGTTATTCTAGTACGAACCCTTGAATAGATCGATCCGAAAGAATAACTTTGAGGTGGTTTCGTACCCTACCATAATCTCTTCGTTTGTTCTCCGCTATTAGTGGCTTTGGAGTGACTCTTTGTTGCATGTTGAGGGATTGTTATATGATCTATCTATGTTATTATTGTTGAGAGAACTTGCACTAGTGAAAGTAGGAACCCTATGCCTTGTTTCCTACCATTGCAATACCGTTTACGCTCACTTTTATCATTAGTTACCTTGCTGTTTTTATATTTTTCAGATTACAAAAACCCATATCTACCTTCCATATTGCACTTGTATCACCATCTCTTCGCCGAACTAGTGCACCTATACAATTTACCATTGTATTGGGTGTGTTGGGGACACAAGAGACTCTTTGTTATTTGGTTGCAGGGTTGTTTGAGAGAGACCATCTTCATCCTACGCCTCCCATGGATTGATAAACCTTAGGTCACCCACTTGAGGGAAATTTGCTACTGTCCTACAAACCTGTGCACTTGCAGGCCCAACAACGTCTACAAGAAAAAGGTTGTGTAGTACACATCATAGGTCAACTTTCAACCTTTTCAGAAATTATTTGTAGTGCTTTTCAATTTCAGGGTCATTTAGTTCAAAAAATCAATAAATGCATGAAAAGTAACAAATGAAGTCAAAAAGTGTTGAAAATCGATGACGTGGCTTTCAATGGTGCATACTAAACGCACAAAAAGTCTGGAGTTGAAATAAGTTTAAAAAATGAAATGCCTTTGTAACAGATGAGTTTTCATCCGAAACCTTGATACTTCGAAAGAGATTGTCCATTTTGTACATGAAGTGGATCCAGTTTTCACCGTAACCCTCTCAAATTTTTAGCACATTCTATGTGGGTGAAATGATGATACCATGCCATCTTTCAACCTTTTCAGAGTTCATTTGTACTGCTTTTCAATTTCAGGGTCATTTAGCTCAAAAAATCAGTAGATGCATGAAAAATAGCAAATGAAGTCAGAAAGGGTTGAAAATTGATGACGTGGCTTTGAATGGTGCACACTTAACGCACAAAAAGTCTGGAGTTGAAATAAGTTTAAAAATGAAATGCCTTTGTAACAGATGAGTTTTCGTCCGAAACCCTGATATTTCGAAAGAGAATGTCCATTTTGTACACGAAGTGCATCCAGCTTTGTCGTAACCCTCTCAACTTTTTAGCACATGCTATGTGGGTGAAATGATGATACCATGCCAACTTTCAACATTTTCAGAGTTCATTTGTAGTGCTTTTCAATTTCAAGGTCATTTAGCTCAAAAAATCAGTAAATGCATGAAAAATAGCTAATGAAGTCAGGAAGGGTTGAAAATTGATGACGTGGCTTTGAATGGTGCACACTTCACGCACAAAAAGTCTGGAGTGGAAATAAGTTCTAAAAAATGAAATGCCTTTGTAACAGATGAGTTTTCGTCCGAAACCCTGATACTTTGAAAGAGATTGTCCATTTTGTACACGAAGTGCATCCAGCTTTGTCGTAACCCTCTCAACTTTTTAGCACATGCTATGTGGGTAAAATGAGGATACCATGCCAACTTTCAACCTTTTTAGAGTTCATTTGTAGTGCTTTTCAATTTCAGGGTCATTTAGCTCAAAAAAATCAGTAAATGCATGAAAAATAGCTAATGAAGTCAGAAAGGGTTGAAAATTGATGACGTGGCTTTGAATGGTGCATACTAAATGCACAAAAAGTCTGGAGTTGAAATAAGTTTAAAAAATGTAATTAATTTGTAACAGATGAGTTTTCATCCGAAGCCCTGATACTTCGAAAGAGATTGTCCATTTTGTACACGAAGTGCATCCAGTTTTTGTCGTAACCCTTTCAACTTTTCAGCACATCCTATGTGGGTGAAATGATGATACCATGCCAACTTTCAACCTTTTCAGAGTTCATTTGTAGTGCTTTTCAATTTCAAGGTCATTTAGCTCAAAAAAATCAGTAAATGCATGAAAAATAGCAAATGAAGTCAGAAAGGGTTGAAAATTGATGATGTGGCTTTGAATGGTGCATATTGAATGCACAAAAAGTCTGGAGTTGAAATAAGTTTTAAAAAATGAAATGCCTTTGTAACAGATGAGTTTTCATCTAAAATCGTGATACTTCGAAAGAGATTGTCCATTTTGTACATGAAGTGCATCCAGTTTTTGCCGTAACCCTTTCAACTTTTCAGCACATCCTATGTGGGTGAAATGATGATACCATGCCAACTGTCAACCTTTTCAGAGTTCATTTGTAGTGCTTTTCAATTTCAAAGTCATTTAGCTCAAAAAATCAGTAAATGCATGAAAAATAGCAAATGAAGTCAGAAAGGGTTGAAATTGATGACGTGGCTTTGAATAGTGCATACTGAACGCACAAAAAGTATGGAGTTGAAATAAGTTTTAAAAAATGAAATGCCTTTGTAACAGATGAGTTTTCGTGCGAATCCCTGATACTTCGAAAGAGATTGTCCATTTTGTACATGAAGTGCATCCATTTTTTGTCATAACCCTCTCAACTTTTTAGCACATGCTATGTGGGTGAAATGATGATACCATGCCAACTTTCAACCTTTTCAGAGTTTATTTGTAGTGCTTTTCAATTTCAGGGTCATTTAACTCAAAAAAATCAGTAAATGCATGAAAAATAGCTAATGAAGTGAGAAAGGGTTGAAAATTGATGACACGGCTTTGAATGGTGCATACTGAATGCAAAAAATGTCTCGAGTTGAAATAAGTTTAAAAAATAAAATGCCTTTGTAACAGATGAGTTTTTGTATGAAACCATGATACTTCGAAAGAGATTGTCCATTTTGTACACGAAGTGCATCCAGTTTTTGCAGTAACCCTCTAAACTTTTTAGCACATCCTATGTGGGTGAAATGATGATACCATGCCAACTTTCAACCTTTCCATAGTTTATTTGTAGTGCTTTTCAATTTCAGGGTCATTTAGCTAAAAAAACAGTAAGTGCATGAAAAATAGCAAATGAAGTTAGAAAGGGTTGAAAATTGATGACGTGGCTTCGAATGGTGCATACTGAACGCACAAAAAGTCTGGAGTTGAAATAGGTTTAAAAATGAAATGCCTTTGTAACAGATGAGTTTTCGTCCAAAACCGTGATACTTCGAAAGAGATTGTCCATTTTGTACATGAAGTGCATCCAGTTTTTGCCGTAACCCTCTGAAATTTTTAGCACATGCTATGTGGGTGAAATCATGATACCATGCCAACTTTCAACCTTTTCAGAGTTCATTTTGTAGTGGTTTTCAATTTCAGGGTCATTTAGCTCAAAAATATAAGTAAATGAGCTGAAAAATACCAAATGAAGTCAAAAAGGGTTGAAAAATTGATGACGCTTGTCCGAAGGACAAAAGTACACGTTTCCAATGCCAAAACACATAAGCACCCTAACTATTACAAAGATTCCCTACGGTTTGTCCAAAGTGGGACTTTCCAGATATATAAGTCCGGAAACTCACTAGAGAAGAAAGTGATGATAGTAAGGCCGATCACATCCCAGAGTGGGATGTTTGGGTGTGAAACTTTTTCTTCGCGTGTGTCCCTCTGCGCCATAACCATGGACAATCTTCATCATTTAACTAGATGCTCGGGTCAATATTCACTGTGAGGGAGCAATTTCATGAAACTTTTCATAATCTTTTGACATGTCTGTCTTGTCATCCACTCCCACGATGTTTATTTTCCCTGAAAGAACTATGTGGCGCTTTGGCCAATCATATGATGTATTCGCTTCCTTATCTTTTATTTTTATTGGCTTGGTAGACATGTCCTTCACATAGAAAACCTGCGCCACATCATTGGCCAGGACGAATGGTTCATCTACGTATGCAAGATTGTTGAGATCCACTGTTGTCATTCCGTACTACGGGTCTTCTGTTACCCCGCCTTGTGTCAGATTGACCCATTTGCACTGAAACAAAGGGACCTTCAAACCACGTCCATAGTCAAGTTCCCATATGTAGCGACCATGATCCGAATGGACCAAAGTCTCTGTGCATCAGTGTCATCCCTGGACCGGCAATGCTGACACGCACAATACTCGAGGAATTATAACAGAGTTCAATCACACACTTATTACATCGAGTCCTCATAAAGAGTATGATTACACAAAAATATCATGGCTGAAGGCCATCTAAACTAAATAATTATGGAAGCTTCGAAGGTAAATGAGTCCATCAACTCCAACAGCATAGCTGAGTGCAAAACAACGACCTATCGCACCTTATTCGTCATCTGAGTAGTCTACAACATGAGACGTTGCAGCCGTGTAGGTCAGCACATGGAATATGCTGGCAGAGTTACACTGTAAAGCAATGAAATGCAAGAACTATATCTACATGCAATATTTGGCTAGTGGAGGCTGTAAGTTCATGGTTTTGCATAAAGCTAGTTTTTTCCTACAACAAAGGAATAAATTTATTTAACTACTCCCAAGTTGCCCAATATTTGAGAAGGTAACCCCAACTCAAATCCCAATTAAAAGTATCATCATTAAACCCAATTCGATTCATTAAGTAAAGTGATGAGATCACGTCAATAATTAAAGTACCAGATACTCAAGATGTCCATAACAGGGGACATGGCTAACCATGATTAGTTTATACACTCTGCAGAGGTTTGCGCACTTGTCCCCACAAGACTCGATCGCCTCCCTTGAAGTCCTCGCACTGCCTAGTGTTTGAGAACGGGATGACCGAGACACAGTCTTTCAGAAGCATTTACTCTCTACTCCGAGCGGACCAGTACACCTACAATCCCCCTACATCTACTAGTCCACCTCTTCAAGAGCTCACACAACTTACTCAACTATGCCAGAGCCCATAATGGCTTGTGGCTGCACACGGAAGTTTCTAGTTATGAAATATAATATGATCCCTTTGAGTCTGGGTGGCATTCCATAGGATGATCACACGGGTTCCCCGGGATCTCCTAGGACAGCACTGGATTCCCCAGGTGTCCGGCCAAGCCACTGGTATATCCCTAGGGTGCCCCAACCATTCCACCCAGATGTATACTAAAGTTGCCACCTTAATGTTCTCCCAGATTAATAACTCTCACAACTTCCATGAGTATCTCGATCCAATCCCCGTCTACGAGCATGGCTAAGCAATATATGACATAACGAATAAACCCGGGGTGAATCAAAAAGGCAATAGGTACCTACCTCATCAACTACATAGCAATACCCACATATTCCCAATCCTACTCATGCAATCTTTGAGAGGTGAGGAACTTGTCCTTCCAGCTGAGACGTCATTCTGGACATGAGTTGGTTCTTGGCAAATCAAACCTTGATTGATTGCCCATCAAATTCTATTCAACTTACTACTCTTTTGATTAGGGTGTCTGCTTCTGATCTTCTAATTTGAAACCATATATTCCTTAGTATTTAAGCCTTGAATTATTCGGATAATTCAATAATTTGATGCCTTTTGCATTCTTTATTCTTCAGGTAGAGTACCGTTACTCACATCAGATCCTTTGTGGTCCGCTATATCCTTTTGTGTATCATTATCCAACAGTTCCGCATATTCTAAATCCTTAAGAGTTCTTCCTCTATCACAAATGCCTTCGGCAATGTGGTATCATTTAAATCTTGTTGTCTATATTCTGCTTTGAGATGTTATCTGTTGCTTATGTAAGTGTTTGGTATAGATTCGTAAAATACCCCTACGGGTTGAACCTATGCCTTCCCTGATCTATGTGACTGAAAGTTTTCACGATTCATACTCTTCTGGTGTTTTTCCAGATAAAATTTCAACACTACAACTTCATCAAATGCGAGAAGTGAATGAAGGGTTATGCGTTGAAGAAGTGAGAGTCGACCTTGAACTTTGCGTTCATGCTCATGGACATGATGTAGATATTATCATGGAAGCTTCTCTTAGAGTTAATAAATCCCCTTGGTATAAGTTCATCTTATATCTGGAATCTGGTCTTTTGCAATCTTGGTTTCGACCATGTTGTTCTACTTTGATTTCATTCTCAGACAAGTTAAAGTGCTTGTCTTCCACAGATCTATACACTAGTCTAACCTCTATTCTGATCTACCTTCAGGTTTTCCCTCTGGTATCTCGAAACTATCACGGAACTATATAACTTCTTATGAGTTCTTCATTAATTATTATTTCTCACCAATTCCAATTTTTCCTGGGTTCTGAGTTGTTAGTCACTCGAGGACACTGGTAAGTGAACTGAGACCGCACTACGATTCAACAACTCTTAGTAATCTTCATTGCTTTTGAGTTTATACTCAATCATGTCATTTTTTCTAGTCGATTGACTACATCATCATCATCATGCTAAAGCTTGATAGTGCTACCTATGTCTTTGATCCCTGGAACACAATCCCGACAATGCGCTAAGCTACATCAAGCTTTTAACATCATATTGTTTGTCTCGAAAGGCAACTCTAAATCTGAGGTTGCATCTTGCATGTGGTTCTAATAACCTTTTACTTCACCATTCCTTTGGCTTGATGTCATCGCCGATCGATTACATCTTCATGGAACCCTCGACAAAATTTGTCGTGATCATCGCCAATATTTTGACTTCTTCCAAGATATGAATAGAATTCATGATGTGAAATATCATCCTTGCCCCTCGATGATTTGTGTTACCATCAACAGCATTCTTGCCTTCCCTCCAACACAAACTTGTTCATGTTTTGTGTTGTACATTGAGTTCCTTACTATCCAACTTATGTTATGTTCTACCTTGGAGTATTACCATATTTTATGTCAAGGATGTTGTGAGAATTTCTCCACCTATTAATTCCTGATACAGCAATACTTCTTGCCATCTCCATTCATTTCTTGGTCCCCGTGTTGTTTCTAACCGGGATACCGACAATTGAACTATGATGTGTGAATTCAAAACTTCTAGCAACCATATTGCTTTGAAGTGAATGGTCGATAGTTTCATTCTAAGTCTTTGGTTATTGAATCACCATTCTAACATTGAGCATGCTACTTGGTCGTTATTTCCAGGTGCACTCTCGTTCAATGTTTAGTTGTTGATGTTCTCCTCAAACATACTTCATTTTATACTTTGGTGTGTCCAATGCTATCACCTTGTTCATTAAAATGTGGAATCCATGTTTATGAAATGTCGATGAATTATTGTTGAGCCCATGGGCCACATCCTCATCTTCTCTGTGGTTCATGATGAACATTTAAGCTAGTGTTGGAAACTTTTGAAAGCATTATCCTTGTGCCTAGCTCATGAAGAATATGTATGTTGCAAGAAGTATCCTCTCTAAGTTTGCATGCATTGGGTGCAAGTTACTTCCGTGAATACGAGAAAAGTTGTTTCGCTTCCTCTGGGATCATCTCAATTCAATCATGCATGTGCGAAGTATTCTAGGATTGATAGATTTGCTACCTTCACTCCATATGTATTACCTAGCACGCCAAGCCATTGATTGATTTGTTCAAGGGAAAAGAAGTTCCTTTGTAATAGCTAATCCGGACTTACACATGGACTTTGATATCCTCGATGATGGTTCCTAACCAGAACTCAGTTACCCTTTTCGATGTAAGACTTTCATGTGGACACGAATGTCTTGACATTGTGTTCATGTGTCTTGCAATCCAACTCATGTTTCAGAACTTACTTCCATAGATCATTTCCCAAAAAATTTGCAACTTCATCTCATTGATTTGTGTTGCACCCTTGTCTTCTCAAGCATCGTGAGTCTGTGGTATCCTGACACCAATCGGATCTGAATCTCGTGCAGATATAAGGTTGGAACATTTTCCAAGAATTATAACATTGTTCTATATGTAACCCGTAAGGTGATGTCATGTCAAACACACCTGCCCGGAGGACCTATTGTTATAATACCTTCTGTATCAAGGTTAGCCATTCTTCCATGGGGAAATTGTATGACTTATTTTATAAGTTGTTCCTGATGGATCCTTTGTGTATTCAAAGTTTGACCTTTACCTGATGACCATGTCAATGCTATCCTAAAGCATGTTGGTGATACTCTGATCATCAACAAGAACATTGGAAGTGCAATACTAATTTTTTTTCTTGATCAATTATCCAAACACTGGTGTGTGGATAACGTCATGAATTTCCTCACCCCTTTACCGAAGTGGTTATCTACTTGCTGTCCTGCCATGTATATCATGCTCTGCTTGTTCTTGTGAAGGATATACTCCTAATACTTGTGTGTAAACACATTTTCCTTTCTATTGGTCTGATTAATTTGATAATCACATTTTCCTTTCCATTGTTTTGTTTAACCTTTCTTGTGATCTCTATGATATAAGCAGTAATATTTCCCTGCTTATGTAAATGCCTCGATTTTACAACTCTGTCAGCAAGTCCCGGTTACTATTATTGATAACATTCCAGTGACCGCTGAGGAAGAGAACTTTGCCTAATTGTCCGCCTTGTTTCAATGAGCAGGATTGAAACCTGACTATCCTGTACATCCCTATTGCCAAAGTTATTCCTCGCGCTCGTATGTAATTCACTGGCTACCTTCTAAGTGATCTATTCTGGTATCAGGCACAATACTTATTCTCGTTGCTTTGGACCCCTTTCACACTTTGTTTCAGACATCAAACGATTGTCTATATGTTTGAAACTTCTTATTGTACCTTCTTACTTTGCTCTCGATGTGTTTTATTTGTTCAACTCGAGAGATACTCATGTGTTCATTCATGGGATAACCGCAAATGATTACCCCTTATAGCATTCTATAGTTGTCAACCTGCCCCTTACCTATTCGTAAGTACGATGGAATTCCCGAAGAAAGGATGTCGACTTCATCATGATGACCTGAAGCAGAGAAATGAAGACATCAACATAATGGATCGACCTCCTCGAGAAGAACAACCAAGACCGAGAACACTCGCTAGAATTTCGTAACCAAAACCTTCCCCCTTTACTCCGCTTCTTAAATCTCGGGATGAGATTTCTTCTAGTGGAGGAGATTTGTAACACCCCGGTAGTTAAGCTACAGTAACCGCACACTAATGGTGCCATGTCATCGCAATCAAATTGCTAAACCTCACTTTGTTCCAAACCAAGTTCAAATTCAAACCTCACTTTGAAGAAGAAGAAGAAGAAGAGGAGGAGGAGGAGGAGGACGACGAGTCCTCCTCCTTCATTTACTCTGTTTCGGTCTTCGTGTCGATGATACTTGCTAGCTATAGGTAGATTCAATCATCAGTATGCGTGACTAGTATGCGTCTCCCGTTCGAAAGGGTTACAGTTATAAATATGCATGCATTTGCATATTTATAACTGTGATTCTTTCGAATTGTCCAACATTATCCATGGACAGCCCGAGTATGTGTAGATTGAATTCGTTTTTCCATGCTCTATTCCGGATCCGATGCAGAATTTCGTTAGAGCCTCTCTGTTGTTCTCCAGGTATACATCCTCTCTGTTTATTGCCGAGACGTGTATCAGGAGAACATCACGGAGGTGATGCCAAAATTTTGCGTTGGATCAGCGCAGAGCATGGAAAAATAAAACCAATCTACACATACTCGGATGAGATTATGACCTATCTTTACCTATTAGCGTGTAGGTTGCATGGACATAATAAAATTGACAAACTTGATTAACTTGTGTTTAGTAGGTAGGCAAGATGAGTGATCGTGTGTTGATGTACATCCGTCACACTCAGAAAGACATGACCAATGAATGGTAGAACAACGCAAGCAGTCTTGTGTCGTGATCATGATGCAAATCCAAATCGACTAGGCTTTTGACTCGAAAACTTTTTTGTCAAGATTCCAACTAAAAAACTTACTGGTCAGGAAATCAAAAGCAAGCAAAAGAAAATCATGCTCCTACAAAGGCGCAGACCAAATTTCAACGGACCATTCATGTCGCATGTCGCATGCTCACGTCCAGTGAGGCAAGCGTGCACGTGTTGTGTTCTCTTTCTCTTTTCGTACCCATCGTTTAACGGAGTGGAGAGACTCCACGTATAAGTTGGCTTCACACCACCTTCAGTTCTTGGATGGGGCTAAAATTGCACCTATACTCTTGTCATTTATTCACGAGCCTTTAAATTTATTTGAAATTATCTATTGGACCAAATACAAACATACTATCACGTTAGCTTTTCTAAAGAAAAAAACATGACATGTCACGCTTCATCATCTTTGTCTAGAGTTTTCTTTAAGAGATGGTTAGAGCATCTACAGTCGGGCACCCCAAACCGGCCTTAAACACCCGGGCGGCCGGCACGGTCACTGACCGGTCATGAAAATCTGACCCAGACGGGCACCTCAAACGGGCCTTAAACGTCCGGGCTGACTGGCACCCCTCATATCCAGCCCAAATATGAGGCTGATATGGGGCGCCCTGGAGCGCCCGGGTGCGTCCACCACGTAGGACTAAAGATGGATTCCACGTGAAGTCGCCCAGAAACCCGGTGGTTTGACGAACGCCTCCTCCACCGCTGCAATGTGAACGTCGCGTGGCGCCGCTCTGACTCGCCGCCCGAGGCCAAATCCAGCTATTTAAGTCGACCGACGCCCCCCAACCCTAGCCCATCCACTTCCTCCCTCTCCGCGCCACCACCCGAGCCCGTCTGCCTCCTCTCCCCCGCTCTCCCACACTCTCTAGCATCTCCATGGTCTGACAGAAGATCACCACGTGCGCTATGCTCACGCCGGAGCGCTAGAGGCAGATCGTGGAGGAGATCCAGGCCAAGCGCGCCACCTGCATCGCTGTCGGGCTGCCTCTGGACTCGCTGGAGCCAGAGGAGGAGGAGGAGGAGGAGGAGGAGGAGGAGCTGCCGAAGTCGATGGAGGTGGCGGGTCCGGAGGAGGACGAGACGGAGCAGCCTGCTCCGGGGTTCAACATGGAGGAGGCGGAGGCGGAGTTCGCCATCGCCCCTGCCACGGAGACGGCCGAACAACATGCGATCCCGGAGTCCATCCAGGATGAGGCCTATGTGGGGACCAACCGGCAGTTTCTCTGGTAGGACCAGGCGGCGACCGACGCACTCTTCGCCGAACTCGACGTGAAGATAGAGGAGGAGGCTGGAGCGGAGTAGTCGGAGCTGCAGCTACCGCCCATGTACCCGGAGCCGGGCACGGAGATAGTCGACATCTCTGACGAGGAGTAGCTAGATGATCTACATAGTACGTAGATTTTTTCTTTTGCGCGCTTTTATATGAATTTAAGAATTTAGTATGAGGTGTTCAAATGCACTTGTGTTAATTTGAGGAGTGCTCGGTCACTGTCTATAGACGCGGCGTCAACGGACATTTTTAGGGGTCATATTTGTCATATGCGGCTCTAGATGCTCTAAGATGGGTTGTGTATTTGTTTTTTAGTCTGCGTAACCGATGCAGTTGCATCATTCTAGGCCATGGGAGACCAACATTCATGGTCACGGCTTCTACTGGGCCGGAAGTTTCGGCCCGCGATATATACCGAAACCGCGATCGCACTCTCCAGGTCCATCCAGCGCGCCCTCCCTCCCTCCTCCCACCAAGCGAGCCAGGAAGGAAAGTCGCCCAGCAGCGCTTGCACCTTCAGCAAGAGATTTGTTTATTCACCACAAGCGACTCATTTGTTTATCAAAAGATTTATATCTGAGCTTGACATGTGCAAGGAAAGTCGCCCAACAACGCTTGCACCTTCAGCAAGAGGGCCAAGACGATCACCAAGAATACCCCACCGGGTTTTGCAAAGATCCATGTGAACGCGGGAGTTCGCTTGGGTAGAAGAGGATCAGCGGCGGCAGTCTGCAGGGATAGACAAGGGAATTTCTTAACAAGTTCATCATTGGTGATCCAAGGTCTTGAAGATCCAGCCACCCTCGAAGCGATCGTATGCCGCAAGGCACTGGCGTTAGCTGAGAACTTGCATCTACAGAGCTTCATTGTGGCATCGGACTCAAGACAAGTTATCTCAGATATCAACAAGGATGCTCGGGGAAGATATGGTGTCATCATTAGCGAGATTCGCCTTCAAGCAGAACTTTTTCAATGTCTTTTTACTTTTAAACGTAGGGAAGTGAATGTAGAAGCTCATAGTTTAGCTAAATTTTCTTTGTCTCTAGATCCAGGACGCCATTTTTGGTTTGGCCAATCCCATGATCTAAACCGCATCCCACATGTTGTGGATTTTGATGAATAAAGACTAGTTCTACCCCTAAAAAAAAAGCGAGCCAGCACCTCCTCCCCTCCGCTCCGCCGCCAAGGCCGCTGCCGCCATCGCCGCCGCGCCCTCGGCCCGCAAGGGCGAGACCTACACGGACACCAAGCGCCGCGACGACGTCCGCGGCGCCAACATCGCGTCCTCGCGCGGGGTCGCCGACGCGGTGCGCACCTCGCTCGGCCCCCGCGGCATGGACAAGATGATCTCCTCCGGGGACCAGGAGGCCATCATCACCAACGACGGCGCCACCATCCTCTCGCGCATGTCCCTCCTCCAGCCCGCCGCGCGCATGCTCGCCGAGCTCTCCCGCTCCCAGGACGCGGCGGCCGGCGACGGCACCACCACCGTCGTCGTCATCGCCGGGGCCCTGCTCCGCCGCGCGCAGTCCCTCCTCGCCGCCGGCGCCCACCACACCGCCGCCGCCGACTCCCTCCACCGCCTCGCGGCCCGCGCCGTCGAGGTCCTCGAGGGCATGGCCATCCCCATCGAGCTCACCGACCGGGACTCCCTTGTCAAATCCGCGTCCACCGCGCTCAACTCCAAGGTCGTCTCCCAGTACTCAGGCCTCCTCGCCCCGCTCGCTGTTGACGCCGCCCTCTCTGTGGTCGATCCTGCCCACCCAGAGCTTCTTGATCTTCGTGACATCCGCATCATAAAGAATCTCGGCGGCACCGTCGATGATACTGAGCTTGTCCACGCTCTTATCTTTGACAAGAAGGCCAGCCATGCTGCCGGAGGACCATCTAGGATCGAGAATGCCAAGATCGCTGTCATCCAGTTTCAGATCTCACCACCCAAGACTGATATTGAGCAGAGCGTCATCGTTTCAGACTATGCACAGATGGACCGCATTCTCCGTGAGGAGCGGAATTACGTCCTAGGGATGGTTAAGAAGATCAAGGCGTCTGGATGCAATGTCCTCCTCATCCAGAAGAGCATCTTGCGTGATGCGGTGACCGAGTTATCGCTGCATTATCTCGCAAAGGCTAAGATTCTGGTGGTCAAGGATGTAGAGAGGGACGAGATTGAGTTCATCACCAAGACTCTCAACTGCCTGCCAATTGCCAACATTGAGCATTTCCGTGAGGATAAACTTGGGTATGCTGATGTTGTCGAGGAAGTGTCTGCTGGAGATGGCAACATCGTCAAGATCACTGGTATCAGGGACATGGGGAGGACTGCAACTGTGCTTGTCCGTGGGTCCAGCCAGTTGGTTATTGATGAAGCTGATCGCAGTCTCCACGATGCCCTATGTGTCATCAGGTAATTTGACTTCCACTGAAACAATCTTCTCTGTTATATGTTTGAAAGGTTCTCGATTGTAGGCCTGCTTTTCTAGGTCATTTTTTTAATATATTGATTTAGGTGAAATATTAATCTTCTTAACCATCTCTAGATTTAAGTTACTTTACATCATTTAACTTGAATCTGCATATCAATGTGTAATTTTTAGTTAAATGCAGTCCATTAAGATGATAGAATCATACTCCTAATTTTCTATTGGGGCTGTTCATTGCAGTAAATTGTTATGTGTTACATAAACGAACATATGTTCTGCTATAATCTGTTTATTTACGTTCAACAACATTGTTTCATTAGTTCAAAGCACAAACAATTACAGGATCTATGCATTCTTGTAGGTTGGATTGCAATCCTAAATGCCAATTTTCTGCCACGTTGCTTGCACATATATTGCCATGTTCTCTTTCTGCCATGATCATCCTGGTCTCCTTCTGTTATGTTGCTTCCACATACACTTCCGCAACAACTTCTGTAGAAAATAACCAGATTCCCTTTGACCACTTTATGATGTAGTAGTCATGTAGGGAACTACTTGGAGCATGATTTCGCTAGGTGATTATGTGTGACACTGAGCCAAGTTTGATTGCCCTGAGTTACGCTCTCATGCTATTTGAGTGATTGCTCAGTGATCCCGTCATGTGTGGTGCTTTGTGTGGGCGATAGACTTGTCACAAGATACTGCAGCATTATAGCAGATCACTTATATAGCTGTTAAATAATAGCTGATCAATTATCTTATAATGAAGATTGGAATGCAAATGTTCTATCAGTGGCATGAAATCTGATGATAGGCTTTGCTCTTCACGGCTGCTACTTATGATTTAGCAAGATGATTTAGGAAGCTGCTTTTTGTCATTTGCTAAGTTGCACGTCATGTCTGTTCATGGTTCTTTACATTGACCCTTTGTCATGTATGCTTGTGTGTCTGAACATTTGGTGCTTTGTCTGGACGATAAATAGATTTGTCAAACTAAATTTCATAAGAGTAAGTGAAGAGGGTGCTGTGTGTGGAAGCTACCTTTGAGCTAGGTGGAGATGATTTAGGGTTAGCATAGGTACCTACCGCCACTAGCAGCACTTCTGTATTTTATTCATGGGCTGGCTGGGTTAGCCCATTTTCACACATAAAAGTTGTGTTTGCGTGCAGCGTTTATACCATCCTATCTTCTGACACTCCCCATCTGCTTCATGACCACAGTGAAGGTGACTCTGTCTCTCACCCTTCACCTCAGTCCTCTGTATTGCAGCGCCAGAATCTGATGGCTATACCAAATGGGCTTAGTGCTGCAGTAGGGCACTAGAGTGGCTAGGCAGCAACTTTTGTTAGTTCTAATCTTGTTAAGAGGTAGTAGTTAGTATCTGTGCATGCATGTTGGCAGGTTATAATTATTCTAGTTCCAGCAAGATGGCCAGTACTCCCTCTGTAAACTAATATAAGAGCATTTAGATCACTAAAATAGTAATCTAAACGCTCTTATATTAGTTTACGGAGGGAGTAGAATGTAAGCTAGCACTTGGTCAGCTAATTATACAAGCGTGAGCTGCATGTAAGTTAGATGCCAAAGTCATCAGTTTGGCTGGTCACGCGAAGTAATAGTTAGCTTAGCTGTTTGAGAGTGAGCTGTAGGTGTAGGTTGGTTTGTAAGTGTCATGTGGGGCACGTCCTACAGGCGTGGGCCACGCGGCCAGGAGCAGCAGCCGTCGGCCGCATCAGGCGAGGCGTAGGCTGGGCAGGAGTCCTGGTCCTGATACATTAGTTCCTAGAATAAAAGACTAATTTGTTACGTATAGGTTTCTAGTTTGTTAGCAGCCCATGGGGCCTTTATATATCGTATAATCAGCACCCTTTGAGGGCAAGCAATAAAGTTATTATCTCCTACCTCTTCCTCCGTCTCCTATCCTCTCCTCCCGCACCATTGAGCAGCCAGGCAAAAACCCTAGCGCTCCTATCCACCGAGACTACGAACTACGTAGTCGAGGCCCCGTTGTCTTGGGCACTGAGGCCCTTGACAACTTGGTATCAGGTTCCAGCCGCTCCTCGGCCTCCTCCACGCTGCACCCGCCGCCCCGCCCACCTCCATCGCCGCCATCCGCCGCCGCCTCGGTTTCTTCCGCCATGTCGGAACCCACCACCGCTAATTTGGCCAAGATGATCGAAGCCCTGATTGCAACTGTGACATCCCTGCAGTCGTCCGTGGCAGCCCTCCAGAAGGAGAAGTCGGCCTCCTCGTCAGCCGCCGATATCAGCCACGACGGACAGCACCACAACGATCGGCCCCCGCGGTTTCAGAAGATGGACTTCCCCAAGTTCGACGGCAAGTCCGACCCGCTCGCTTTCGTCAACAGATGCGAGTCCTTCTTCCATCAACAACGGATCGCCGAGGAGGAGAAAGTCTGGATGGCGTCATACAACCTCGAGGGTTCTGCCCAGCTGTGGTACATGCAGGTCCAGCGTGACGAGGGCACTCCGCCGTGGCGCCGCTTTTCCGAGCTGCTCAACCTCCGCTTCGGGCCTCCTCTGCGCGCGAACCCGCTGGGCGAACTGATGGCGTGCAAGCGCACGACGTCCATCGTCGACTTCCAGGAGCGGTTTGAGGCGCTCCTTCCCCGGGCAGGCTCCTTGTCGGAAACGCAGAAAGTTCAGATCTTCACCGCAGGCCTCCAGCCACCCCTCAGCCTCGACGTGGAAATCCATAACCCGCAGTCCCTCGCCGTCGCCATGAGCCTCGCCCGCAAATTGGAGCTGCGCGACCAGTGCGCGCTTTCCGCCGCGCCACCGGTGCGTTTTCCGCAGAAGGGCATTCTGCCGACGCCAGGACCACGCCTCGCGCCCCCCGCATCGGCCCCACCAGCCGCACCCCAGCATGGCCACAGTCTGCCGGACAGGCGCCCAATCAAACGTCTCTCCCAGACAGAGATGGAGGAACGCCGTCGCCTGGGCCTATGCTTCAACTGTAACGAGAAGTTTGGCAGGGGCCACAACCGCGTGTGCCAGCGCATCTTTCTCCTCGACTTAGCGCCGGACGACGACGACGACGACGCGGCCTCCGCTACTGATGATGCATCGCGGGCCGGCCCTTAGATCTCGCTCCACGCAATCTCCGGGGTGCGCACGAGCGAAACCATGCAGATGCATTACTCTCGGGGGTGTCTCCCTCCTCGCCCTGATCGACTCAGGCTCCACCCACAACTTCATCGCCGAGGAGGCGGCCGCTCGTGCTACGCTGCCATCCCCCACCACTGAGAAGATGCGCGTCACGGTGGCCAATGGCGAGCGCGTTCCGTGCCAGGGCGCGTACCACGCCGTGCCCTTCCGCATCGGCCAAGAGGAGTTCTCGAAGGATTTCCTCGCCTTGCCGCTCGCGGGCTACGACATCGTCCTGGGCACGCAGTGGCTGGCGACGCTCGGACCGATCCTGTGGGATTTCCGCGCCCTCTCCATGACATTCTGGCGGAGGGGCCATCGGGTGTGCTGGCGCGGCATTGCATGACCAGACGGGCCAGCCCTGAAATCATGCAGCGGCCGCGACTTCCTCGACGCCATCATCACCGAGTTCGACGGCATCTTCGCTGAACCCTCCGGCATGCCATCGCCCCGCAGCCGCGACCACGGCATCACCCTGCTGCCCGGTTCCGCCCCGGTGGCCGTCCGTCCGTATCGCTACCCGGCCGCGCACAAGGACGAGCTAGAGCGTCAGTGCGCCGCCATGCTCGCCCAGGGCATCATCCGAGCGAGTTGTTCCGCATTCTCGTCCCCGGTACTGCTGGTCCGCAAGGCCGACGGGTCCTGGCGCTTCTGCATCGACTACCGCGCCCTAAACGCCATTACTGTCAAGAATGCGTTTCCGATCCCGGTGGTGGACGAACTCCTCGACGAGCTCCGGCACACTCATTTCTTCACCAAGCTCGACTTGCGCTCCGGCTACCACCAGGTGCGGATGCGTGCGGAGGACATCCCGAAGACCGCCTTCCGTACTCATGACGGCCTCTACGAGTTCCTGGTGATGCCGTTCGGCCTCTGCAACGCGCCGGCAACGTTCCAGGCCCTCATGAACGATCTGCTGCGGCCGTACCTGCGCCATTTTGTTCTCGTCTTCTTTGACGACATCCTCATTTTCAGCGAGACATGGGCTGACCATCTCCGACATGTGCGCACCGTCTTCACCGTCCTGCACCAGCACCGGCTCTTCGTCAAGCGATCCAAATGCGCATTCGCCGTCGAGTCGATCTCATACCTGGGTCACACCATCTCCGCTGCAGGAGTGGCCATGGATCCGGAAAAGGTGCAGGCAGTGGCCGAATGGCCGCAACCACGCTCGGCGCGCGCGGTTCGGGGGTTTCTCGGCCTTGCGGGGTACTACCGCAAGTTTGTCAAGGAGTTTGGCGTGGTTGCCGCGCCACTAACGGCCCTCCTTCGCAAGGATGGTTTCTCCTGGTCACCGGAGGCGGCAACAGCTTTTCACGCCCTCAAGACGACAATCACCACGGCTCCCGTCCTCGCGTTACCGGATTTCACGCGGCCATTCATCGTCGAGTGTGACGCCTCAACATACGGCTTCGGGGCCGTCCTTCTTCAGGACCAACACCCGGTGGCTTTCTTTAGCCGGCCAGCCGCGCCACGTCACCGTTCCCTGGCAGCATATGAACGGGAACTCATCGGCCTGGTGCTCGCGATTCGTCACTGGAGACCGTACCTCTGGGGGCGCCAATTTGTGGTAAAAACGGATCACTACAGTCTCAAATTTCTACTTGACCAGCGTTTGGCAACCATCCCGCAGCATCATTGGGTCGGCAAACTACTGGGTTCGACTTTACCGTGGAGTACAAGGCCGGTAGTACAAACACGGTGGCGGATGCCCTTTCCCGTCGCGACACGGAGGAGACGTCGATCATGGCGATCTCGGGTCCTCGCTTCGACTTCATCGATCGCCTCCGGCAAGCGACGTCCACAGATCCGGCGCTCGTCACGCTGCGTCCGGATATCACGGCGGGTACGCGGCAGCAGCCGTGGGCTCTCTCCGACAGCCTCGTCACTTTCAACGGCCGCCTCTACATTCCGCCGTCGTCCCCGCTACTCCAGGAGATTCTCAGTGCCGTGCACGATGATGGGCATGAAGGCGTCCTGCGCACCTTGCACCGTCTCCGCCGCGACTTCCACGCACCTAACCTTCGCAAGACGGTGCAAGAGTACATCCGCACTTGCAGTACTTGCCAGAGGTACAAGTCCGAGCACTTGCACCCCGCTGGGCTGTTGCTGCCGCTGCCGGTGCCCACGGGCGTGTGGACTGACGTCGGCATCGACTTCGTGGAAGCGCTCCCTCGCGTGGGCGGGAAGTCTGTCATCCTCACCGTGGTGGATCGCTTCAGCAAGTATTGCCACTTTGTGGCGCTGGCCCACCCGTACACGGCAGAATCAGTGGCGCAGGTGTTCTTCGCTGAGATTGTTCGTCTCCATGGCGTGCCGCAGTCCATGGTCTCTGACCGCGACCCCGTCTTCACCTCGGCTTTTTGGCGGGAGCTCATGCGCCTCACCGGGACAAAGCTGCACATGACGTCAGCGTTTCATCCACAGTCGGATGGCCAAACGGAGGCTGCTAACAAGATCATTGTGATGTACCTACGTTGTCTCACCGGGGATCGTCCCAGGCAGTGGCTCCGGTGGCTTCCCTGGGCCGAGTACATCTACAACACCGCCTACCAGACAGCGACCCAAGAAACTCCGTTCAAGCTTGTGTATGGCCGTGACCCTCCCACTATTCGCTCTTACGAGCCGGGCGACACGAGGGTAGCCGCAATGGCCAGGAGCATGGCGGAGCGCGACGAGCTTCTCGAGGACGTCGTCTACAACAGGCACAAGCGGTCTACAAGTCCTACTACGACAGACGCCATCGGGACATTCGGCATGACGTGGGCGATTGGGTCTGGCTTCGCCTTCGCCAGCGCGCCGCGTCCTCTCTCAACTTGCCAACCAGGGGCAAGCTCAAGCCACGCTTCTATGGGCCGTACCGCATTTCAGAGGTCGTCAACGACATGGCTTACCGCCTTGAGCTTCCGGCACGCTCGCGCCTCCATGACGTGTTCCACGTGGGCCTCCTCAAGAAGTTCTTCGGGACGCCTCCAACTGCACCGCCGGGTTTGCCTCCGATCCACAACGGAGCGGCTGTTCCAGAACCGGAGCGCGTGACTCGTGCGCGCCTAGCACGCGGCGTT
This sequence comes from Triticum dicoccoides, assembly GCF_002162155.2. Lineage (NCBI taxonomy): Eukaryota > Viridiplantae > Streptophyta > Magnoliopsida > Poales > Poaceae > Triticum > Triticum dicoccoides. The sequence goes on along the minus strand of NC_041391.1, from coordinate 667,791,172 downwards.
CGCCAGCTACTCGTCCACTGGAAGGGTGAAGCAGCATCATCAGCTACATGGGAGGATCTTGACAGTTTCGTCGAGCGCTACCCCGCTTTTCAGCTCGAGGACGAGCTGCTCGTCGAGGGGGGGAGAGATGTCATGTGGGGCACGTCCTACAGGCGTGGGCCACGCGGCCAGGAGCAGCAGCCGTCGGCCGCATCAGGCGAGGCGTAGGCTGGGCAGGAGTCCTGGTCCTGATACATTAGTTCCTAGAATAAAAGACTAGTTTGTTACGTATAGGTTTCTAGTTTGTTAGCAGCCCATGGGGCCTTTATATATCGTATAATCAGCACCCTTTGAGGGCAAGCAATAAAGTTATTATCTCCTACCTCTTCCTCCGTCTCCTATCCTCTCCTCCCGCACCATTGAGCAGCCAGGCAAAAACCCTAGCGCTCCTATCCACCGAGACTACGAACTACGTAGTCGAGGCCCCGCTGTCTTGGGCACTGAGGCCCTTGACAGTAAGTCTTATAGGAGTCATGTCCTTATTGTAATACCAGCTTGTTGTAGTGTATAAGATTCATACCACTAGTTGTATGTGTGTGTGTGCGCTGCATCCTTTTAAAAGGAAATCCTAGTGAGAGCTAGTAGCTAGCTCCAACACCTTTTACTGCCTTAATGCTTGTGATTTTCAACGCTGCCACAGTAGTAGGCTTTGGTGTAATCGTTGCATAACAATTTGTGGGTACACACATCAGATCTTATGAAATTGATAATATTTTCTGAGCGAATTATGTATGTCCTCTAATTGCAATGACTGACCATTTTAATGAAATTCATGTTGCGAAGTCTAGATGTGAGAATATTGATATGTTGGGCTGGTAGGACTAACCTTACAACTTCTGTTGATTCATAATAATGATGGTTGCTTCTGTCTGGCTTTTACTTAAGAAACAACTGCTTGGAGGTCTTGTTTGCCCAAATATGGGCAGCCTGCCCTCCTGGTCTGTATGGCCTTGTGGGCATAAGTATAAGGACAGTTAAAATAAGTATATGCCTTTGGCATAAGTAGACGTGTATCCTCATGAAATGACCATTCTTGCTCATGGTGTATTTCAAGATTGTGCATTCTTTTGTACTACCAGTATTTATCGTGTTGCATCTTAGCCTACAATTTATTTTTTTCTTCAGTGTTTTGATCCTGTTCATGCTTGTTTTTATGAAGGTGCTTGGTGAACAAGAGGTTTTTAATTGCTGGTGGCGGTGCTCCTGAAATAGAAATGTCAATGCAACTGGCTGCTTGGTCAAAGGAGCTCCATGGGATGGAGAATTACTGCATCAAGGAGTTTGCTGATGCACTTGAGGTCATCCCTTATACATTGGCAGAGAATGCAGGGCTCAACCCAATCGCCATTGTTACTGAGCCAAGGAACCGTCATGCCAAGGGTGAGAAGAACGCGGGCATCAACGTGAGGAAAGGCCAGATCACAAATATCCTGGAGGGGAATGTCGTGCAGCCGTTGCTTGTGAGCACGAGTGCCATCTTGCTGGCGTGCGAGTGCGTTAGAATGATCTTGAAGATTGATGATATAGTCACTGTAAGGTAAAGCCCGTAGAGCGGATGATCCTTTTTAAGGCTGTATTGTTGTGGGGGGACGAACACTTGTTACATAGGATGTGTTATGATTTTGTGGCTTTGGTCTGTGACTCTGTGCTGAAGATATTGTTATCTTGTATCAGTAAGAAGCATCCAACATTCTACAGCAACAATATGCACAATTAACCCGCATAGATCTTAAGTAGTTGGAAGTGAAATAATTCATTGATTGTTCACTGAAAATCCAGATTTGTTTTCCTTGGTTGGGCATCATCAAAGTTTGTTGTCGACCTGGCTGTAGCGATCAAAAGATCAACTGTGTTGATGGCTTGTCTGCTGTTGGATGCGCGATCAAAAGATCAACCGCCTTCTCTTCTTGTCTGATGTTGGATGCGTCTCCTCAAAGCCGCTCATCCTCTCATGCACACGCGTCATCCTTCCTGCTCGCAGCAATGCCCCTATGTAGCGAGTGGTAGCATCGCCATGGTTGTTGACGCTGTCGCAGCACATTTCATTGCCGTGGCCATTAAAGCATTGTCGTGGTCGTTGAAGCATGCCTAGCAGCATTGATGTGACCGTTGCAGTTTGCCTCGCAGCATGGGCAGACGTTGTCGTAGCACACTTCATCGTTGTGGTCGTTGAAGCATGCCTAGTAGCATCGTTGCGACCGTTGCAGTATGCTCGCAGCAACCGGGTTGCCCTCACTGCATTGTAGCAGTTGTTGCACCAAGGTGCTGGAAGCACGTCGTCGTAGTACCGATGGCCACCCTCGGATCTACATGGCAACATGGAGCGCCGCCACAACCCTCAAAGGCTGTCACAGAAGGCCCTTGCATCATGTTGTTGCAGCATGGCGACTGCCTTCGTCGCAACACGGTGTCACCGCTAGAAGCATGTCGTCGCAGTACCGAAGGCCACCCTTGGAACCCCATCACAACATGGCTTCATCGCATGTAGCATGACGTCGCAGCACTAGCAGCCGCCCCTCGCAGCACCACTCGTGCCGCCATCCCTTGTTGCATCTGCAGGGCCTCTTGCAAGAGCTCGCCGCCTAGCGCCGCATTGCAGTATGAGTGGACTAAGCAAGCAGCGAGTGGAATGTCGACCAACAATTGGAGAGGGCAAAGAGGAGAGCTGCATTTTGTCGAAGGTGTGGAGGAGAGAGATGAGAGAGGGATGGGGGAGGGATCTGGCGGGGAAGAAGATGTGTATGAGCGAGAAGTTTCATGACTAGTGGATAAGGTCGAGGGGAGCGCGGTGTATGGGTCCAACCGGGACACATGGTTACAGTCACTCGGAACAGATGGAGGGGGGTTGAAGTGCTCCGCACGATCGTGTGAATCTGGTGGTGTCCGAGGTGGTCCACGAAGCAACTGCGTACAACCAAAACAAATCGTTTGCCTATGTTTATCGAACTTTGTTCAGTATTTGTCATTTATGTGTTCAATACAATTGAATTTGAAGTGTGGTGTTTGACATCATGGATTTGTATATGATTGAATTTTGAGCATATTGCCGCGGATGATCTTATCACGTGAAGATGAGCTAAGATTTCAAAAATAAAACTAAGCAAAAGTTGTTTTGTAAAGTTTGAGAAAACAATCTTGAATATGTAACATGCTCTTGACTATAGTTGGGAATTTTACGGATATTCAATTTGGCTCCCATGTCCGGATACACTTGATATTACCCCGTTCTTGAGATTTGCACTAGTAGTTGTATTAGAAGTATACTTCCATTTGATATGACCTTTTGCTACAGTTCGATGGGCCACGTTCTCAATGCACAAGGCTTCCAACCGTTCGGGTTGCTCATGGACTCACACGCAGGGAAACTTGTACCGGCAAGTCAATTTCTTTTTTCCCGGCACAGGTGTGAGAGGGGCGACGACGATGGCACATCTTCGGTTCGGTTCAGTGCTTATAGTCATTGCTAGATGGTCTACGGATTTGGATGTAATTTTTATTTCTAGTGTTCTTTGTATAAAGTTGATGAATAGATCAAAAGTTTATCTCTCAAAAAATAATTTTCTTTTCTGCCACAACGCCATTCATTTAACACATTGTCTTGTCCTAGAAAATACATTGACGTTTGCTAATCCACCTTGCTCGATGTGATTTCCTTGCTAAGTACACAACTAGCATGGCCTGATTAGAATATCGATCTAGTGGCGGGCGCCTCGCCCACCACTTGTAGGTCTTTTGCCCTCGCCATTGATAGCTACAGTAGTGACATGTGTCCGGACTGTCTCATATCCGTCTTGCATATGAACTGTATATGAAGTGTGACAGATAGCCCAGACAGTTCGGATTTGGAGGGTCCAGTTGAGTGATGTTTCTGGGCCTGGACATTTAGGAAGAAAGTGGGGTCCGATTGTAGATGCTCTTACTCCACTGCTTCATACCGGAAAGAATATAATGACCTCCTGTCTAAAAAAAGATAATGACCTCGCTAAAATTGTTAGCGCAAGAAACCTCCATCAAATTGCCAACCATGAATCGAGCCTCACACCATTCCTTTCTCAGTTAAAATCCCATAACTGAAAGCTCTGTTCATGAGTGTCAAGATACCTATCTGAGAAGGCCCAAATGCAATCACATGCCCTCTTTCCCTACTAATTTGTCATTGGCACTAATAAGGTGCATGATGATTCATACTTCCACCAGCCAGTGGGTTATACATCTGCCAGGGTTCAAGCATCCATGCAAGGTTACTGGGTCTGAAGAGTGTGGCTCCGAAAAAATGCATGCATTTTTCAGATGATCTGTCTCCATAGTGGGTGGCTGGGTGCTCTAGGTGTCCATAAGTTTTGCTGTCAGGATCTTAGTGTTGAAATAGCCTCAAAAGCTCAACTGGGTTAGTTGGATGCAATGGCAGGCATAATTTTTCAAGCACATTTATCTTAATACCCATGCCAAGAGAATCTTCTGCTGCCATGCTCCAAATATCTATGCCTACTTAGCTAATCAACCAGAAGCAACTTGAGCTAAGAAGATCCAAAGATCTCCAACCCAACTTGGCACCTATAAATAATCCCCACAATGGAATACTTGATCCCATCAGTTTCTACACCACGAGCACATACTAAGAAGGCAATTCTTCTACTTGCACAAATGGCCTCCATTGTACCCCTTTCCTCTCTACTGTGTTTGTTCTTGTGTTGTGTTCTTGCCAAGGGAGACATGAAAGTGGCCCCTTCGACAAATGGGGCTGATGATAGAGGCCGGTCTCTACAGTCAAGTCATGTTTCCAGTGTGCTTGGATATGGGGCTTACGGCGATGGACGCCATGACGACACAAAGGTATGCATCGTGTATAGTGTAGTGCAAAATCACCTCAAAATACATAGCATAATTCATTTTACTAGAAATGAAAATGGATACTACCTGTGCATCCACTTCTTGTAGGAATTGTCAAAGGCGTGGGCTGCAGCTTGCTCCTCATAAAGAAGCTCGGTGGCACCGTCGATGATACCGAGCTTGTCTGCGGCCTTATATTTGACAAGAAGGCTAGCCATGTTGTCAGAGGGCCAACTAGGATCCAGAATTCCAAGATTGCTATCATATAGTTTCAGATCTCGTCGCCGAAGACTGATAGAGCAGAGTGTTATTGTGTCAAACTATGCACAGATGGGCCGCATCCTCCGCGAGGAGCGTAATTACATCCTAGGGATGGTTAAGAAGATCAAGGCGTCTGGATGCAATGTCTTCCTCATCCAAAAGAGCATCTTGCGTGATGTGGTGACTGAGTTGCCACTGCATTATCTCGCAAAGGCTAAGATTCTAGTGGTCAAGGATGTAGAGAGGGACGATATTGAGTTCATCACCAAGACTCTTAATTGCTTGCCAATTGCCAACAATGAGCATTTCCGAGAAGAAAAACTTGGGTATGCTGATGTTGTTGAGGAAGTGTCTGCTGGAGATGGCAAGATTGTCAAGATCATTGGCATCAGGGACATGGGGAGGACTGCAACTGTGCTTGTCCATGGGTCCAACCAGTTGGTTATTGATGAAGTTGATCGCAGTCTCCATGATGCACTATATGTCATCAGGTAATTTGACTTCCACTGAAACAATCTTCTATGTGTTATATGCTTGAAAGGTTCTTGATTGTAGTACTGTTTTTCTAGGTAACTTTTAGTATGGTGACTTGTAAATTATGTGAATTAACTTAAATCAGCAGAACGTTGTTGAATAATTATTCATTGTAGTAAACGGTTACGTGTTGTAAAAGAACATCCACTCTATATGGTGCCAGACACATAGGGAACCATAGAGATCATAGGTTCACTAGGTGATTATGTGTGACACAGAGCCAAGTTTGATCGAGCTCACTTACGTTGTCATGCTATTTGAGTTACTCTCGATGATCTGGTAATCTCCAGGCTGGCATATTGCAATTGGCAAATGGTGTGCGGGCCATATATGTCTGCTAAGTTGTATATCGTGTCTATTCATGGTACTTTATGATAACCCTTTGTCATGTGTACTTATGAATCTGGACATTTCGTGCTTTGTGTGGATGATAATAGATTTGTCAAATTAAATTTCATGAGAGTACACCATCAAAAAATTCACAAGAGTAAGTGGCGAGTCTGCTTTGTGTGTAAACTTTCACCTTTTAGAGCTAGCCTACTACCTACCGCCACAAGCAGCACTTCTGTGTTTCATTCATGGCCAGAAAATAGGGTTTTTGTGCAGCGTTCACTCCAACCTTTCTTTTGGCACTCCTCATCTGCTTCATGAACACAGTGAAGGCTGATGGATCCCTTCTTATGGGCTAAGGGCGGCAGTAGGGCACTACGGAGTGGCTAGGGTGCACGTTTTGTTAGTTCCAATCTTGTTACAAGCACTAGTAGTTAGTATCTGTGCGTTATGGACTAAGTAGAATGTAAGTTAGCTAGTAATATTAGCTACTCCCTCCCTTCACTATTACTAGTATTACAAGATGTTTTGATATTTCAATATGAACTAAGTGAACGAACACACTAAAACATGCCTATGTAGATCTAATTTAAAAAAAAGTTAGAACATCTTTCTTAAACAATGAACAAAGGGAGTAGCACTTAGTCGGCTGGAGTTAATTTGGCTAGCCCCATACATTGTCATGCATCCATATGTGACAACATGAAATTCTTATGAGAGCTAGTCGCTAGCTCCAATGCCTTTTATAGCCTTTTGGAACATTGGTGTGGTATTAACATGGTTGTTTTGGATATTACGATGACCGCCTCATCTTATGCCTGTGAATTTGAACACTTCCATAGAGGCTTCTGTATGATCAATGCATGACAATGTGTGGGTGTACGCATCAGATCTTATGAAATTGTATTGTTTTCTCTACTCTTATAAAAAACGAGTTAATGATGATGGTGTGTCTGCCATCTTGCAATATAGACCGTCCGATCTATATCTGACATATAGAAAGCAAACTATGACAATTTTGCAAAATGATACCCGCACCTCTCTCCACATTTGCAGATAAGGCCTTCCATCATTCATTCTTATCTTCCACAACCTCATTGTTGAGCAATTAAAAAAGGAAGCTGATACGTCTCCAACGTATCTATAATTTATGAAGCATTCATGTTGTTTTATTATCTGTTTTGAATGATTACGGGCTTTATTATACACTTTTATATTACTTTTGGGACTAACCTATTAACCGAAGGCCCAGCCCATATTGTTGTTTTATTGCCCGTTTCATTATTTCGAAGAAAAGAAATATCAAACGGAGTCCAAACGGAATGAAACCTTCGGGGGCGTGATTTTTGGAATGAACATGATCCGGGAGACTTGGAGTACAAGCCAGGGAAGCTTCGAGGAGGCCAGGAGATAGGAGGGCGCGCCCACCCCCCTGGGCGCGCCCCCTGTCTTGTGGGCCCCTCGAGGCTCCACCGACCGACTTCTTTCGCCTATATATTCCCTTATACCCTAAAACCATCGAATACGAAGATAAATCGGGAGTTCCGCCACCGCAAGCCTCTGTAGCCACCAAAAACCTCTCAGGAGCCCGTTCCGGCGCCCTGCCGGAGGGGGATCTCTCACCGGTGGCCATCTTCATCATCTCGGTGCTCTCCATGACGAGGAGGGAGTAGTTCACCCTCAGGGCTGAGGGTATGTACCAGTAGCTATGTGTTTGATATCTCTCTCTCTCTCTCTCTCTCTCTCTCTCTCTCTCTCTCTCTCTCTCGTGTTCTCTCTATGGCACGATCTTGATGTATCGCGAGCTTTGCTATTATAGTTGGATCTTATGATGTTTCTCCCCCTCTACTCTCTTGTAATGGATTGAGTTTTCCCTTTGAAGTTGTCTTATCGGATTGAGTCTTTAAGGATTTGAGAACATTTGATGTATGTCTTGCCGTGTTTATCCGCGGTGACAATGGGATATCACATGATCCACTTGATGTATGTTTTGGTGATCAACTTGCGGGTTCCGCCCATGAACCTATGCATAAGGGTTGGCACACGTTTTCGTCTTGACTCTCCGGTAGAAACTTTGGGGCACTCTTTGAAGTACTTTGTGTTGGTTGAATAGATGAATCTGAGATTGTGTGATGCATATCGTATAATCATGCCCACGGATACTTGAGGTGACAATGGAGTATCTAGGTGATATTAGGGTTTTGGTTGATTTGTGTCTTAAGGTGTTATTCTAGTATGAACTCTATGATAGATTGAACGGAAAGAATAACTTCATGTTATTTTACTACGGACTCTTGAATAGATAGAACAGGAAGGATAACTTTGAGGTGGTTTCGTACCCTACCATAATCTCTTCGTTTGTTCTTCGCTATTAGTGGCTTTGGAGTGACTCTTTGTTGCATGTTGAGGGATTGTTATACGAACTATCTATGTTATTATTGTTGAGAGAACTTGCACTAGTGAAAGTATGAACCCTATGCCTTGTTTCCTAGCATTGCAATACCATTTACACTCACTTTTATCATTAGTTACCTTGTTGTTTTTATATTTTTAGATTACAAAAACCCATATCTACTATCCATATTGCACTTGTATCACCATCTCTTCGCCGAACTAGTGCACCTATACAATTTGCCATTGTATTGGGTGTGTTGGGGACACAAGAGACTCTTTGTTATTTAGTTGTAGGGTTGCTAGAGAGAGACCATCTTCATCCTATGCCTCCCACGGATTGATAAACCTTAGGTCATCCACTTGAGGGAAATCTGCTACTGTCCTACAAACCTCTTCACTTGGAGGCCCAACAATGTCTACAAGAAGAAGGTTGTGTAGTAGACATCAGAAGCCTCTGGAACAATCTGGCATGGTGGCTGCTGTCGGCGCCGTCCATCCCCATGCATCCGCATCAATCCGACCATCAGTCACCACCATGCCCCACTTCTCCTCACCTTATCTCTCCTCTTTCTCGAGATATCATTAGTTTTTACACATGGGATTACTCCTGCATGGGTCAATCGTAACAATTGTTTTGTAAAAAAATGCATCTTGGTGTTTCTTGCAATGCATGGGCATCTTGCTAGTCTGAGCAAAATATTGTTGTCCTCTTATCATAATGACCACTCATTTCTTTTTAAGGAAACTCGTGATGTGAAGTCTAGATGAGAATGTGTATGCTGGGCAGGCAGGTTTACCCTACAACTTCTATTGATTCATAATTAGATGGTTGCCCTGAATTTTACCGAAGAAACAACTTATTGGAGTAGGCGATTTTCCAGATCTTTTTACCCAAATATGGGATGACCTGGCCTCATGGTCTGTATGGCCTTGTGGGCTCAAGTGTGATGAAAATTAAGATAATTTCCACGCCAGTAGGCCTTGAGCTTAGGTAGAAATGTATCCTCAGGAAATGATTATTGTTGCTCATGGTGTATTCATTTTGTAGTTTTTATGGTGCTAAGCACTATTTTTAGCTTACAATTTATTATTTCTTTAGTGTTGATCTTGTTCGTACTTATTTTTATGAAGGTGCTTGGTGAACAAGAGGTTTTAATTGCTGGTGGCGGTGCTCCTGAAATAGAAATGTCAATGCAACTGGCTGCTTGGTCAAAGGAGCTCCATGGGATGGAAAGTTACTGCATCAAGGAGTTTTCTAATGCACTCGAGGTCATCCCTTACACATTGGCAGAGAATGCAGGGTCAACCCAATCACCATTGTTACTAAGCTAAGGAACCGCCATGCCAATGGTGAGAAGAACACGTGCATGAACGTGAGGAAAGGCCAACTCACAACCATCTTGGAGGAGAATGTTGTGCAACTGTCGCTTGTGAGCAAGAGCGCCATCTCGCTGGCGTGCGAGTGCATTAGAATGATCTTGAAGATTGATGATATAGTCACTATAAGGTAAATCCCATAGGGTGGGTGATCCTTTTTAGGGTTGTATTATTATGTGTGAGGGGATGAACACTTTGGCTTGTCTGGTTCTATCTGGCTTGTTGTTATGTAGGGGCACCGAGTTACAATTTTATTTGTGAATGTGGCTCTTTGATGTGTTATTTTTAAGAGTTTCTTCAAGAGTATTTCTATCGCTGCTATTAGCTCCATTAAAATTATTTGATGCTCCTCCATTACTAGGATAAGGGAGTCTAGGAGCATAACCATTATTTTTTCCAGTTGGGGTTATAGATATTGCGAGCAATAAAATTCACATCACTAGATTCTTCATTAGTGATAACATTCATGTTTACCTCTTCTTTACCTTTTATCACGAAGATACGTTTATCCAGTTTGGCTGTCAACTCCATGCTACTTTCTTCAATGGCATTCACCCTCTTGGTGATGGCTCTCTCAACATGCCATTGGGCATGGTTTTCTTACATATCATCAAGTAGTTTCTTGACATCATCTATGGGCTTTCCCATGATTGTTCCTCCTGCAGCTGTATCAAGCATAGTTTTTGACATGTGATTTAAGCCATTATAAGAGATATGAAGGATTAACCATTCCTCCATTCCATGATTAGGACAGTTCCTTATAGCTTCTTTCATTCTATCCCAGGAAAGTGCTAGTGGCTCGCGTTCTTCCTGCTTGAAACCTATAATCTGAGAACGTAATTGCATAGTTTTTGCAGGTGGACTAAACATAGATAAAAAAATTGCTGCAACAATCAGCCCAAGAAGTAATAATGTCTCTAGGTAGAGATAGAAGCCATTCTTTTGCTTTTCCTCTTAAAGAGAAAGGAAAAAGACACAACTTTAAAGTGTCAGGGTCGTAATCTCTAATGCGTGTCATGTTGCACAATTCAGTAAAATTATGCGAGCGCATACCGGCATATTCAGAAGCAAAGCCTCCAAATTGGTCATGTTGAACCATGGAAACTAAATTTGGTTGGATCTCATACTCAGTTGCAAAACTCCCAAGATTACGAGCCATAGTAATCTTTTTGGTTTTTTCAACTGACAAGACTTGCAACAAAAGTAAAACTTAAACTAAAAATAGAAAAGTAAAAACAAAAATTGAAACTTAACTTCAACAGAAATTCTAAACACAAAGACTAGGAATACACAGCTCCTTTCCGGCAATGCCGCTAGAAAAAAGGGCTTGATACCTCCTTTTAGTGATCCGGTATTGGAACAGAAAAGTGTATCCTACACCTATTTCCTCAGAGCTGACCCTAGGTAATCGAACCCACAAGAGGGGGATTCCCTTGAAGCGATGGTCCCTAGCAAGCTTATGTTAAAGGATCAATTCTAGCTTCTAATCGGATCAAGGAAGCATATAGTGATTCAAATATGTATAGTAAAAAGAGGTATGGGTATGAGGTCGTAATGCTTACAACCATGTATTGTGTTGGGACCAGATATGATCTTAATTTGTGCGGTGGAAGTCACCTGTCGAGATGTGCTTGTTACGAACCAAAATTGGGGATGTGTCCAGATAACATCTTGACCGACATGAGTCCTACATCAAGAATCAGTTGTCCTACCAGAGGCCCAATCCATCAGGCGAGGTTTCCTCAGTAATTAAGATAATAAAATCGAACAAGAGCTTTGGGCATTTAATGACTACACCTCATGAATCCCCGAGGATTGGATTCATGTTACCCTATTGAACCTTACTGTCACCGTTTGTTCGGTATAACACTTCACATTCTCCTTGCTCCTATCCTCATCGGTGCTCGGTCTCCATGATCTTGGGTACCTGCAGGGATGAAGATCGCGGACAAGACAACAGACATCTACGGAACAATTTTATTTCACACATACAGGATGTTAATTCAAAGCCCTTCCATTGATCCCCACAATAAATATAGAGGGTTGCAAGGCCTATGCCTCAACCCATACCTTATCGAACTACTCACACATGGAGATCAGATCGCGAGAAGAAAACATTGAAGAACACATCTTGAAGATTGATTGATTGCAAATATGTCTTACAATGGATGCCTTGTGCGATGCATGATTACAAGTATGAACTAGATGAGGAAGCACTATGGTGGTGATGGTGGCTATGGAGATAGAAATGGCGGCGGCTAGGGTTTGTGGATGATGATGAAGATGATGATGTTCTGGCTTTTGCGGACGCTCCCCTGTTGACATTTCGATGGGGTCCCCTTTCTAAAAGTTGCCTAGGTAGACAATATGCCTCAGTTTCCATGCCACACGGGCGCTTGCCGTCTTTTGCCTTGTCTTCATAGGTGCGGCTCCCGGTGATTTCTTCTTTCTTCATTTCCATTCCCTTGCATATTCCCACATGATTTATTTCCTTTGTAGCCCATTTCCCATGGGAACACATCAAATATAAGATTTGTGGAATCCTTTGCATTCATTACTCATTAGTAGCAATATGGGAGCGAACATCTCTTTTTAAATGAAATATCTCGGTTTAAACAAGGGTGGATGAGTGTAAAATATATCACTCATCAGTATGCACGGGTTATTTTCTCCTCCATGATTTATTTTCATATATAGGCAAGGACAGTCAACAGGCTCTTAGCGACATGGCCGAGCACCACTTGCCAACATGGACAACGACCACTATGCGCTAATGACATGGATGACCAAGCGCTCATCAAGATGATGACGACCATGCTCTGCATGATGTCCACACACTGACTGTTGCCGAAACATTCATGAGAGGGTACAACACAACACTATATTAGCCAGGTGGTTCATGCTATATTAGAAAGAAAGAGTGTTCAAGAATAAGACGGAAAAAGAACTAAAGCGGTCAAGTGGTTCATGGTGTTGGACAAGGAAAGAGTTTTCATGAAAATAAAACGAAAAAAGAAAAGAAGAGTATTCTAGGAAATAAATAGGAACGATAACTAAAGCTAGCGAGCAAGGAGGAGGAAGAAGATGAGGCGTCAATGATGAACGCATTAATGTTAACATGGTGTTGGTTGGCGCCAATGAATGGGTTGCACAAACTGGCTAGGAGTAGAAGTTCTAGGGAAGGACAAGGAAGAGAAGAACTACAAGTATCCCTTCTAGCAATGAATGGTGCGTGGGCTTGAGGTGGAGCTTATTTGTGACTAGAAATATGTTCAGGTTGCCACTATCCTCCCACGTTGGTGTGTATGTGCGTTTTTTCCGTCTCATCAGTTGGGACATATCATGTTGTTTCATCATGACATTGACATGTTGAACCGAAGGCGTTGCATACTCTAAATAGATGTGAGATATGATAAATGGAGAAAAATATTGGCACCTGTTGTGACACAATTAGAAACCCTAGAAAAGATGACATTTTACTACGTGCATTTGCAAAGTTGAATGAACCTTTGAGAATGATCTCTACAGTTATTTGTTGTTTTGTGGCAATAGTATGTGTTAGTTAACCCATTCTATATATTGTAAATATGAAAAATTTCATCCCTGTTGCAACGCACGAGGGTGAGGTGGGCGTCATCTAGTTTTAAAGGAGAGGTCTCCAGTGAGAAATGTCCCTCTACGGCAGGAAACCGAGCGGGAAGGGGAGGATCCGACAGAAAAAGAGAAGGGTGCGTGGTGGGGTGGTTTTTTTGTGTTGGGCTGAGTGTTCAAGATAACATGATGGATAGTCCGGACAACTATTTATGCAGGAAGAAGACTAAGAATGGTGATGAATGTAATTCTCTAGCTGCATGGGATATGGCGTGCCGCCCCAAAAAGAATGGTGGACTTGGAGTCATTGACCTAGAAGTTCAAAATAATGCCCTTCTGATGAAATATATTCATAAATTCTACAACATGCATGACATACCTTGGGTGAGATTGATATGGAAAACTTACTACAACACCTCGGTGCCACACGCAACGGAGCCATGTGGCTCATTCTGGTGGCGCGATCTGATTCAACTCATGCCAATTTTTTGAGGCATCACGAAAGTTCAAATTCATTGTGGCACATTGACGCTCGTTTGGAAGGACTACTCGAACCAATCGATACTCTCAGAATCCTTTCCTAGAGCATACTCATTCACCATAGTCGAGGACACTTCGGTCAAAGAATTCCTCCTTGCTGGTGACTTGCAGGAGATCTTCCATCTTCCTTTATCTGTATAAGCCCATGATGAGGTAAATGAAATGCAAACTGAGATGATCAACACTACCATCTCTAATCAAACTCATGATGTCTGGGTTTACATCTGGGAACCAGCAACCATTCGGACCACTGCAACTTTTATTTCAGAGAAGTTGTGTCGCACGAGACATTTAAGTGGCCGTGGAAATCCAAAAGCATACCCAAGATCAAGGTGTTTGGTTGGCTTCTATTGTCTGACCGCCTCAACACCAAAAACATGTTCAACAGAAGGCACTGCAACATTGGAGACAAGGTGGAGAGCATATAAAAGAAACAGTGGAGCACTTATTCTTTCACTGCGCATTCAGCAAGGGATGTTGGAGAATCCTGTACATTAACCGGATAAGCATATGTGGCACCGGTGACTGCACCACCAGATGAAAATTCAAGGGACATAATCCATTTGGAAGGGGGGTTGTGGTTCTTTTGAAGATTAACCTTCAAGTGTAGTTGAATTATGTACTCATCTGCTCTCTCGTCTCTCTCACTCCGCCCTTTCTTAGGACATTTCTAACCGATCCCCAATACGGCCATAAGGGAGTAAAATTTTCAGTTTACTCCCTTACGGTGGACCTAGCTCACACTGAAGATGTTGTGCATACACTGCCTGCTAACCACACCCCCATGGTATCCATCTTCGTAGTCTTGGTCAAAAGCGTTGCAAATAAATTTAGCCGCCTTCAGATTTTTGGTGAAAACCATTGCAAAAACATGGAGTACCATCCACCTTTAGAGTCTTGGCCGAAAACATTGCAAACTTGTGGACAATCTCGCAGAAGATGGAGCTATGTCTACAAAATAGAGATGCCTACATGTGAGATGCTAGTACAACCCTATAAAATTTCAGTGTAGTACTTTCAAATAGTTTCCCCCATTCTGTTGAACAAACAATATGGCCAAAAAATAGCACTCCACTGCAATGCATGTGTTGTACACAGAAAAAAGATTGACAAACAACAAAATTATAGACATGTTAACAAATAAAATTTGATAAAATGAGAAAACTTTTTAGAAAAACAACTACACATCTATTAGCTTTCCGTAAATGGATTATGCCACTGCCTCCAAAAGAATGGTACATGACACATATATTCGCATGAAAAAATATAGTAAGCTCATAATAATTTATTTTTTCAGTGACAAACACACAATTTAAGGTTTTTTTAATACCTCAGTTAGCGTTCCCACTGAAAACACATGAAAATGTAGTTGTACCTGTGCTTGTTCTCCTTCTCCTCCCCTTTCCCTCCTTCCACCCTTCTGTTCCGTCCTTGGGCAGATTATGGCATATGCGCCCTGGTGCAAAACATAAGCTTCATGTAATGGACCTATGGTCTCCGGGCTACGGCCTGTTTTGAAATACATAAGGTAGAAAGCACTCTACCTTTCATTTCAAAAAAAAACACATGAAAAGAAAAACTCTACCCACTTTTAGAAAAGAGGTAAATACACCCACGGTCTTAGAACTTGCATTGGATGGTCACTTTGGTGCACAAACTTGCAAAATACGCGTTTGTGGTCACGGAACTTGCTAAACGGTGCAAATACAGTCACTCCCTTCATACGCAGTCGTATGTGGAAACGCCAGCGTGGCATGGGCCCGCTGTCAGCTACCATGGCCTTCCAGCGAGGCATGCGCGCGGTCACTTTGCAGAAAACCCCGTGGGTTTATTATTTTTTGCGCAAAAAAGCCCCTAGAGACGCGAGAATAGAGCGCTTTGCAAATAAGCGTATAGGTACCCCAAAATCGCTGGCAGCCCATTGTAACTCCCCACCGCTTCGTCTCCCTTCTCTGTCGATCGTTCCAAGGCGCTGGCGGAGGCGAAACTGCAGCACGGCACCCGTCGTCGGAGGAGATGGAAGAACCGCGCCACCGACGGCCGGGGGAAGCAGCACCCACATATGGTGAGTGATCCCATGCGTCTACCTCCTCTTTTATTTACCTATTTTGTCAGCCCGCCGTGGGTAGGATTTGTGTGGTAGGATCGGTGGGTTGTACCAGTTGATTGAGATGTTCAGACTTTGATTCGAGCGCGTATTTGCCCTATGGATTAGTTGCGACCGGCCAGAACTCCTGCTTCTCCAATCTGACCTAGGGTTTAATTGGGGTTTTTCAAGGAGGCGTATTTTTGCTTCAGAAAAGTTGATGAAAGTAATCCAGAATTCATGTTAGGCACGGTATGTTGACAGATTTCGTCGTTGATGCAGTGTTTTAACTAAACGTATGTGGAACTGAATGTGTGCTTTCTCTATAATTAGCATGTCTGAAAAAACTGAATATTTGCTGCAATTTAACTGAATATGGCTGCACTGTTCATAACTGAATGTGAAAGTTCTGTTTTTACTGAATGTGAGTGCTCTGTTCTGTACTAAATGTGAGTGCTCTGTTTTGTATTGAATGTGAGTGCTCTGTTCTGTACTGAATTTGATCATTCCAGTACGTAATTGAAGTTTAATTATTTGACAATGCAGGACAATTTGATGGCTTGTTCACTATTGAGATCCATCACAATGTTTTTCTTTGTGTAACTGGAAGCAACATGACATACATGGATTATATGGTTGACTGGTTTGACAATTGTCAGAGTGACACTTGGTCAATGTTGTGGATAAATGATTTTCTTGTGCAACTAGGATATGACAATGAGGGCAGGCCTAGCGCAGTGGTGAAGTCCTCCCCACTTGTGCCAAGAGGTCCTGGGTTCGAACCAGCCTCTCTGCATTGCACTTTGTAGGGGTAAGACTAGGTTCCTATAATCTCTCCCCAGACCCCACCTTGTGTGGGAGCTTCTATGCACTGGGTCTGTCCTTTAACTAGGATATGACAATGAAGTGTCCAAGACTAATGTGTATTGGTGTCAACCAGGAAACTCATTTGGTGAGGGCCTGAAGCTTATGACATGCGATGCAGACATTGTTCTTATGATTGTTGCAACAATTGAGCACAGTAACCTGGTACTGGTTGTAGACCATGGTGACACACTTCAGTCAGTAACCACAGATGATGTGCTGATACATGGAGTGCCTGATTTGCCAAAGGTTATAAGTCCAACAAAACTAAGGCATGGTAAAGAAAACATCAGCTATTCAGAGAAACAACCCAGTACATCAGAGAAGCTTTCAAGCCCAGTAAAGAGGTTTATGCCATTTGGAGAAGGATCTAGTTCTCGTATTGCAGTTGAAGAAGAGGAGGAAGAGTTTAACATTAGTGACAATGGTGAAAGTAGTGGTTCAGAGGGAAATGGAGAGGATGTAGAGGCCGAGACAGATGAGGATTTCTATGAGAGTGATTATGAAATAGCAGTAGGTGATGATGATCTTTTTGATGCCAATGTGGACAAAGATTTTGATGATCACAGAGAGAAAGAAAATGTGCAGGACTTTGAAGGAGAACTTCCAGAAGATGCATTAGAGGATAGTCATTTGAACTTGTCAAAAGAAGAGAAAGAGAAGCTGAAGCACAAATTCAGCACTTTCAACCCAAGCACTGATCTTAATGCACCTGTTTTCAAGCTTGGGATGGTCTTTGGAGATATGAAAGAGTTGAGGCATGCTCTCGTTGCATATAGTGTCAGAAATAGAGTGAAGGTGAACAAGCGTAGGAATACTTCAAAGTTGTTAGAGGCTGTATGCAAGCCAGGTTGTACTTGGTACTTGAAGGCAGGACATGATAACAGGTCAAGTAGCATTCAAATAAAAAAGTACACTGACAAGCATACATGCACCAAAGCTTGGGACCTGAGAGTTCTTACTACACCTTTTCTTACTCACAAGTTCAGGAATGAATTCAGAGACAATGAGAAAATGCCTCTTGAGGGAATTTTCAGAGAAAGTTGAGCAAGAATTCAACTTGGTTGCAAAGAGGACCAAGTTGGGAAGGGCAAGAAGGGCAGCAGTCAAGCAGATTAGGGGAGAAGATGATGATCAGTACAAAACCCTATGGGACTATGGGCAGGAGCTTAGAAGAAGCAATCCAGGAAGTCAGTTCTTCTTGTGCACAAAGGAGGTGTTTGACAACAAGGCCAAGATGACAAAGGACCACTTCTCGACATTGTATTGGTCTTATGATGCATGTAAGAGGGGGTTTCTTAAGGCTTGTAGGCCAATCATTTTCCTTGATGGGTGCCACATTAAAACAAGATACAAGGGGAATTTGCTGGCAGCAGTAGGAATTGACCCAAATGATTGCATATTTCCTATTGCATTTGGCCTATGTGAAGTGGAGTCAACACACAGCTGGAAGTGGTTCTTAACTTCATTGAAGGATGATCTCAACATAAGCAACAGTACACCATATACACTTATGAGTGACAAGCAGAAGGTGGGCACACTTCCTTCCATTTTATGCTAGTGTTTTCTGTTAGTTTATGCAATTATTGTTATTGATGATATTGCTATTTTGTAGGGTTTAATAAATGCAATTCAGAAAGTTTTTCCTTATTCAGAACACAGAAATTGTGTTAGGCATATTTACCAAAATTTTCACAAAGTCCACAAGGGTGAGCAGCTGAAAAATGACTTGTGGGCTATAGCTAGATCCCCAAATGAGATGGCCTACACGAGAAGCATGAATAAGATCAAAGAGCACAACCTTGATGCTTACAAGTGGGTTGAGAAGTTAGCTCCGAAAACATGGATCAAAGCTTTCTTCGACCCATTTTGCAAGTGTGACATATTATTAAACAACATGTCTGAAGTCTTCAACAGGTTTGCATTGCCCTCCCACCTTCCCTTCATATCATGTCAAACAATGCCATTGGGTACTAACATAACATGAACATATGAAAATATTTGCAGTTATATATTGGATGGAAGAGAGCTACCGATTAAGTCAATGTTGTATTATATTTTCACGAAGCTCACAAATAGGATAGTTGGTAAGCAAAGGGAGTCAGAAAAGTGGACAGGAAGACTGCGCCCCAAGATTCAGAAGAAACTCGACAAATACATTGAGTTGGCAAAGAATTGCAGGGTGCAAGAGTACGATAGAGGTGTGTTCAAAGTTTTCTCTCTACAAAACTCATACACAGTGGACTTAAATATGCTAAGCTGTGATTGCAAAAGGTGGGTACTGTCTGGCATCCCTTGTCATCATGCAATAGCAACTTTCAGGCATGAGAGGATTGAACCAGAGAGCATGGTTCACTCCTGCTATACAGTGGAGGAGTACAAAAAGTGTTATGGATATAACATGATGCCGATGAGGGATACAAAGCTATGGGAGAAAATGAACGGGATTGATGTGTATCCACCATTGTACACAAAAGTTATGGGCAGGCCAAAGAAAAATAGGAAGAAAGATCCAGAAGAGAAGAGTGACAAAAATGGAGTAAAGAAGGTGACCAAGCATGGTGTGACCATGCATTGTTCAATATGTGGAGCAGCTGATCATAACAAAAAAGGACACCATAATCATGTTGATAATACTCCAAATGAAGAAGCTGCTAGGGAATCTGAAGAAGAGTATGATGATCCATCAATACTTGCTGTAATACACTCGTACTCTTATGCTCACTCCCATATACTTTTTCAGATTTAGGATACACTAAGTTCATACATTGCTTATCTTGTGTAGAACATAATGCCACGCAGGGTATACCCACGGCTGGATCCAACACAAACACCTGATTGTATGGTGTACAAGATGCAGGAATAGGCAATCATGATTTCACTAATTAACTTGTACACACTCATAAATCACTAGTATGTGTGCTCGCACTTGCTCTGTCTTAATTTTTGCAGGAGAGGTTCACGCACCCACCCCCTAGGGAATTTGGTCCCTTGCCTGAGAATTTGGTCCCTTGCCTGAGTCTACATTTATTGCAAATGCTAGAGAAGCAATGCCAGTAGGCAGAGTGACAACAGCAATGGCTAGGGGGAGGGGGAGGAGTCAGCAAGCAGCACCTGCAAATGGAGAGGAAGCAGCTGAGTCAAGTCAGCAAGCAGCAGCTGCAACAAGACCCAAGAAAAAACAAGCAAGAGGGGGAGGCAGTGTAGGGAGAGGAGCAACAAATGCTGCAAGAGGAGGAGGAACTGCTGGGAGGGGACGAAGAGATGTAGTAGGCGAGGCCTTTTCCAACTTTATTTTGCTTTGGTTTTCTCAATACTCAGACTGTATGAAACTGTATTTTGCTACGCTTTGGTTTATGCTATGACAGTGCTAGTAGTTCAAGAGGCCTCCCAGATCAATATTAATTAAATTTCTATGATTTCTGTAATCTGGTTTCAATTGGTTTATTTTTGAGATTGTTTTGACAGTGCTTAATTTGTAGAACTGCTGCTGCAAAATGTATTTAATCTGTGTCGTCTGATGCAAAATAATAGAAAGAGCAAAAAAGGTAGGCTACCTGGGATTCGAACCCGAGATCAGCCAGTGATAGATGACACCACATAGCCAATTGGGTAATGATAGGATTCTATTACATTTTCCCGATCTCTCCCTTTTCTCTCATATAGTGTGCATCGTCTCTTTCCTCTCCTCCGCCGCCGGTACGACAGAGGATGTCCATTGGAGGGCGTGGCCGCGATGGCGCGCCGGCGCCTGGCGCGGGCAGCTCCAGTGCCGGCTCAAGGCGCCGTGCAGCCGGTTCTGCGTCCGGCGGGTTCGGGTCATCGTCCCGTGCCTCTGGGTCATCGTGTAGCCGCTATCTATAGTTCAGTAGCCACTATCTTCAGTTATGTTCAGTTAACTAAGCTATGGCTATCTTCAGCGCAAAAAATAATAAACCCACGGGGTTTTCTGCAAAGTGACCGCGTGCACGCCCCGCTGGACGGCCATGGTAGCTGACATCAGGCCCATGCCACGCTGGCGTCACCACATACGGCTGCGTACGAAGGGAGTGACTGTATTTGCACTGTTTTACAAGTTCAGTGACTACAAATGCGTATTTTGCAAGTTTGTGCACCAAAGTGACCATCTAGTGCAAGTTCTAAGACCGCGGGTGTATTTACCTCTTTAGAAAATTCGTTCGTTCCTTCTCATTGAAATAGCGCCGACAAGAAAAAAAATAGGATAGATACTTGCATGCGTTGCTCATCTCGTTTGCACATAAACAAAATACATTCGTCGACGGTGTACATCAAAAAGATGCTTCCGTGTGACTACCAATACTGTTGCAAGCATTCTCATCACGCCCCCACAAGCATCACAAAGGAAAAAAAAAACAATCCTGCCTCTAACAAAACATACAGAGTTTTTCAGTAGACAACCGAATCTTGAAAGAAAATTGGTGATTTCTATGGTCAGAACTATCGAAAAGATCCAGTCGATTGCGCTGGCCTCCATACATAAAATACGCTCAAACATTTATGTTAAAGTTGTGTCGAATACAGTGTACAAGATAGGTTACAGTTGGACTCTGAGTTGTATTGTGTTTACATAGAATATAGAGTTGTGTCATAATAGGACACTTGTATCCTAGGCCTCTCATATATAATGAGGGTAGACACACGATGTAACCTATGCCAACATAATAGCACAGAAACGCAGGGAAAGCCAGCGGCATGTGCCGGCGTCCAGGGACGACCGGGTGCGGTATTCTAGCGGTGTCATGGGGAGAAGCACCCATAGTCAGGCCCCGGGATGTAACCATATCGGTGAACCTCGTTAACAAATCTCGGTGTCATGCTCGTGTGATTGCTTGGTCCTCGGATGATCAATAGTATGCCTCGGATTTAATTCTAACAATTTAAAGACATCATGCATCCCTAGCTCAAACACTGCATGCTTTTATTCAAGAGACCTAGATGGCTAGATGTGGTCAGCCCCAATACCCATGGGAGCCAAGTCCTCCCTAGGTGAAAAAGCAAATTCCACACAAGACATAGCAATGCATATCCATCATCCCTCGCCTTCTTCCAGAGCAGCCCGTAACACATTGTCAGCCACGAAATTCTCGTGCTCATCCCACAGACGGAATACCTCAAAAACGGTTGTTTGACGGAAAGTGGCCAAGTTTTTCTACATTATTCATTGGCAGCGGCATGCAAAAAACATCTATCTTGGGAACAAAAACAAACAACATCCCATTTAACAACAAGAATACAAAAAACATAATAGATTCTATTACCTTATTCAATGACCACATCATTTTGTCCCCATCGTACTGCCTAGTAATCGCGTGGAGCATACACACTCCGGATTCATCCCTGCAAAAAATGGCAAACAAACATGTCATCTCCACCAGGTGTCCACTTACAAAAACATTGGGAAACTTACAAACATTCATTTACCTTATGAAGATGTCGCGGGTTATCTTCGGGAACTTGCGCTTCCATCTGTCAGCTGGACAATGCCATTTCGCAAAGAATTCATTTAGACAGCTGAACAAAGCTTTGGGAATCTGTGACACGGCCTCCTGGTGGGTCGTGTGTCGTAGCTCTGCTCCCGCAACTTGGGCACACAATCCGCCGTCACCACTGCTTGGACGTCGATCGCCACTATCCGCTCCCACCGCCAGAGACCTCATGCGACGTCACCAAGCACGCACACCTGCTCGAGTTGCTTACCACCTAGTTGTGCCAGTAGTGCCCACGCTCACCAAGACAGAGAACGCACACACCACCCAGCCGTTTTCCGGCGAAATCGAAGTGGATATCCCTGTCCCCGAGGAGCATCAATCGGGCGGCGGCGGCCAAGGCCAGGAGGAGAAGCCTGGCACCGGTACCGGCAGCGAGCACGTGATGATGCAACTGTTCAAGTTCATCGCGTTGAAGCTCAAGGGTGGTCGCCTTGGCAAGGTGATGAAGCCGATCGAGCTTGTAGTCAAGGCGTCGTGGAAGCTGCTCGCCTGTATACTTGGTATGCATGTCGAGTCCTTCATGTCCGTCGACGCCAACCATTAGAAGACCACGATCCCATCGGTGTCCGAGTTGGTTAGCTCCGGCGCTAAGTTTGCGCCACCAAGGGCAACATGTCCAGTGCGTCAACTATCGCCTTCAGCCGCAAGACAGCGACACTCTACCTCCCCGCGGTGACCCTCGACGGCAACACGGAGGTTATCGAGGAACGACGAGGCGACCAAGTTGTGGAACGGCATGAGCCGGTCGGTGCAACACTCCAAGGTGCCAACCATGGACAAGGTTATCGAGGACGAAGCGGTTCATCATGCGCAAGTACGTGCTTAGCTCGTGGAAGATGCTCACCTTCCTCACCGCCACCAGCATGCTGCTGCTCACCACGTTGCAGGCCTTCAGCTCAGTTTACATGTGCTCCCGATGGGGGTTAGGTGACGTCATCACCGTCATATCGGGGGCGGAGAGTCCCACGCCGTCTCTGTCCGTCATGTACACACATTAAATACTCCATGTTCGTGTCCGGTAATATCGCATACGTCCCAAATCCCAAAGCAAACGAACGCATACCAGGAGCGAGCGAGCTCGTCCACGCCAGGCAATTTCCGCATTTCATTAGTGCTTTTGTAGCCTCGATCACATAAGCTAGTAGATTGTTGGAACTTTTGTTGTTTGCTCTACCCTCACATTTTTTTATAGAAGTGTGTCCCCTCTTTTGTAAATATAATATTAAGGGCCTGTTCTGATCTCCTCCCTCTCCACCAAAGTTCGGGAAAGCGCGCTTAATCGAGCGCTTATGCGCGCCTACGCGCAAGGCGCTGGCCTACCGCCTCGCATAGGCCATGTGCGCTCGTAAAGGCGCGACGCGCGCCTAGGCGGAGCGCTTTTCTCGCTGAGGCGAGCTTAAGTGCGCGGAACAGCGCGGAACGGGCGCTTAATGGCGCAGAACGACGAGAGGGGATCCATCGGGGAATCGGGATAAAGAGGCAGGGAGCCACGGGATGAAAGGCAGAGGGTCAAAATCGAGCCCGTGTTAGGGTTAGGGTCTCCTCTCCTCCATTCCTCGCGCCGCCGGACTCTCCTTGGGGCCGCGAGACTCTCCTCGCGCCGCCGGCAGCAGCACGCCCTCCGCCCTGGATCTGAAGCTTCTCCTCGCGCCTCTCCTGCTCGGGCCCTCCCCCACACCTCCAGTTGCTGGCCTTCGACCTCATCCCGCCGTGGATCTCGCGGCCTGGTCTTCTTCTCTTCAGGCAGGTGAGCCCCCAGATCCCCATCAATCCTACCTTCTCCTGCTAGCTTCTGCCTGTTGCTGCTTTGCTGGTGCTACTAGTTGCCGCTGAAGTGATGTTAGCTGCTGCTGTTTACTAGTAGACAAAGTAGTAGTAAAAGTAATACTTGGTGCTGTTGCTGTTTACTAGTAGACAAAGTAGTAGTAAAAGTAATACTTGGTGCTGTTGCTGTTTACTAGTAAAAGTAGTAGTACTTGGTGCTGTTGCCTGTTGCTGTTAATTTGCTGCTGCTAGCTGCTACTGCTGTTTGATGCTGCTAGCCTGCTACTACTTGTTTGCTGCTGATGCTAGCTGATGCTGATGCTGATGCTGGCTGCTGCTGCTACTTGTTCGTTGCTAATGCTAGCTGCTGCTGCTGTCTGTGGCTACTAGCTGCTAATTTGTGTTGTTGACTTGTTGTTATAGGATGTCAACATCAGAGAACACCACCGCCCAAACAGAGTCCGAAAGGCCGATAGCTCTGAAGAGGAAATCCAATGATGTTATGGGAGATGAAGGAGGCATTTAACAACTTGGAGAGGAACTACAAAGATACTATGGGCATTGTTGAAAAGAAGATGAATGGAAGGCTAGATTCTCCACTGCACATGGCCGCATATGTGTTGAACCCACACTATAGTTATGCAGATAGTCCGTCTTTACCACTGCAAATGAAGGATTTCAGGAGTGTGCTGAACAATACTATGCAAATGATCATGATACTTGCATGCTGGTTGTCAATGACGAGTTTCTGAAATATGAAAACAAAGAAGGAACTTTTGGAAAGAAGCTTGCAAAAGCATGTGAAAATAAAAGCTACAGCCCCGGTATACTTGCTTGCTCCTGCCCACTAGTTGCTACTCTTTTCTTGCTGCTGCTATTGAAGTATTGATGCTTGTTCCTTGCTGCTGCTGCTACTATTGATGCTTGTTTCTTGCTGTTGCTGCTGCTATTGATGCTTGCTTCCTGCTGCTGCTGCTACCATGCTACTGCTGCTGCTACCTTGATGCTGCTGCTAGCCTGCTACCATGCTACTGCTGCTTTTTGCTGCTGCTACTACTAACTTGCTACTGCTATATGTTCTCCGATTTCTAGTTGGTTGGTGGAAGCTTTATGGAGGAGAAACACCAAATTTGAAAGAAATGGCTATGAGAATCCTCTCTCTGACCTCTAGCTCTTCTGGTTGTGAAAGAAACTGGAGTGCATTTGAATCGGTATTATCTCTTCTCTCAATTTTGTCTCCTCATTTGTCTCTCGTTTTTGTTTTTAAATATGCTCATGCAAAATGATGTTTAATATGTAGATACATACCAAGAGAAGAAATAGGCTCACAACGGAGCGATGCAACAATTTGGTCTTCATAAGGTTCAACAATAGGATGTTGTCTAGGAAACAAAAGCTCCTAGAGAAGAAGAAATGGGATGTGCTCATTAGCACCGATGCTACCGAAGCTCAAGGATTTCTATTTGAAGGAGGGGATGATTATGCAAGCGTTGTTTATCTTGATGAGGAGGATGGAGGTGTTCATCCGGGTACGGGGATATCATGGGATCTACTTGGTGAAGCAATGGGAGCACAAGAGCAACTCCAACTTCGGAGGAGTGCAAGAGTGAGAGACCTTGAGGAGGAGGAGTTTGAATCCGATCATGATGATGAGGAGATAGTGGATGAAGATGAGATTGAGTATGAGGATGATTGAGAGGCATTGAGCATTTGAGCTAGTGATCATTGGCTCATTGCATGATGGTTGGCAGCATCATGCCATTAAGTGATCAAGTTATCATGCATTTGCATTCATGCATTTGTCTTTTGTTTGTTATTTGTTATGTAAGAGACTATGATGGAGTGGTCACGGGTGAGACTATTGTGGATCGTGGTCGTGGTACTTTGGTTTGGTAGCACTAAGCAAGTTTAAGACTTTTATTTGTTATGTAATATGCTTGCTTGTGAAGTTGTGAACTTGTGATATGTTCTACCTATTACATTGCTTGTTTGCTACTTTGCTAGTTTGCTTTGATTGCTCATTCAAGTTGTGAACTTGTGATATGTTCTGCCTATTACATTACATTTTACATATATGAATGATGAATCTGATATATAATGCTTTGCTTGCTCCTTGCTTGTTGGTTGCTGCTGCTAACATCTTGTCATCTTCTCTATGATGTATTTAGCTGTTGCACAATGCATTGGAGGGAGACGATCAGAGGACAACATACAAAGAGGCAGGGGCAACATATTGGAGAGAGAACAAGGTTATAAACTTATAATTGTACCTCCAGTTTACATTCTAGCACTTTTTTTATGTCAAACTGCTCTTTTTTGCCCATATCCGTACAATTATATAGAAAACGCATAATTGCGCCTAATTGCGCCTAATCACGCCTAAGCTAGAAAAGCGCAAGTAGGTGGCCAAACGCATAATTAACGCCTAGCGCTTTCTCAAACTTTGCTCTCCACGCTTCACAAAATCCTGGAGCAGATACGAGCCGAACGAAAAAGCAGCGAGAAGCTAGCTTCAGGAAGCAGGGATCGATCGCAGTGTAAAATCGTGAAGCAGCCTCGGCCCAGCTGCACCGATTTGTGAAGCTGGAGCTGGCCGATATTACAAGCGAACTGCCACCGCCAAGTCATACGAGCCGAACTGGTACGCTCGATAAACTGATAGTTCCACGTTCCCTCCACTGTGCTCTCTCGCTACTCCTCTACAAGGCCGATTTTGGGCTGCCTCCAGTCGGCCCAACTAGCCCAAACAGGCCACAACGCTCCTAGCTGGGCTATAGTGACGCGAGAAACTACAAATCGAGCCGAACAGCTTTTCATCGCTGCTTGGAGTGAGAAGCTACTCTGAGAAGCTGAATTTGTGAAGTTTTGGGAAGCTAGAGGAGATCAGAACAGGCCCTAAGTTTATTCCTAGTAATATACATGCAGTAGGAGCCTTTCTTACTGTGACAATAGTAAAGAAAAATGACAGATAGTCCGGATAACGAGATTTCTCTCACATATATGCTCTGGATTTGGGAGAGGCCAGACTGTCCGGACGATTGAATTTTGTGGAGCTTACTGAGCGCCTATTTGATGTCCGAACATACCCAAATCGTATGAGGGAGAAATGGACTTCGACCTTCAAAATGACCTTAATCAATATTTGTTTAGTTCATTTATATATGCATTATAGGCTGTAGTAACGCACGAACGTTCTTCTATTTTGCTTTACGAGCGTTATTTGTAAGGCAACCCTTCACCTGTGCTTCAAATTTGAGGCTTCTTTTGGTTCATAGGATAGGATTACCATAGGAATAGGAATCTTGTAGGAAATGAGATGACATGTATCTCAAATCCTATGTGTAGGAATAGGAAACAAGATGTCATTTGATTGACACCAAAGGAATTTTTTCATTGAGTCTAGGCTCTTTTTTATTTTGCTATGAAATGTGGAGGATAGGAACCAATCCTATGTAGGAATAGGAATCCATTCCTATGAACCAAAGGGCTCTAAAGGAAAAAATCCTATAAGAATCCTATCCTCTGGAATTCCTATGAAATTCCTCTAAACCAAAGGAGGCCTGAAGCTGTATACAAGGTAGGTGAGAGGGTCATCCCCAGCCGTCCATCCGGAGCTGGAGTTTGCATCCCAGCCGTCGATTCGCGATAGAGGCGACGCCGCACCAGCGAGCGCGTCCTCTGCCCTGGCTGGCTACCACCCACCCCACCACCCCCTCCCCCGGGTCTAAAAAAATCCAGAGCCTTCCCCCATCCCACCCACCATCCCAATCCGACCAAACCCTAGGAAATCTGCCGGCCATGGCGATGTCGGATCTCGCGGCCGCGGTGATCTCCAAGGCCAACGGCGGCGTGGACGGCGAGGAGCCGGTGGAGATCCGGGAGGTGTGGGCGGACAACCTGGAGGCGGAGTTCGCGCTGATCCGCGACGTCGTCGACGAGTTCCCCTTCGTCGCCATGGACACCGAGTTCCCGGGCATCGTCTGCCGCCCCGTCGGCGCCTTCCGCTCCCCGGCCGACTACAACTACGCCACCCTCAAGGCCAACGTCGACATGCTGCACCTCATCCAGCTGGGGCTCACCTTCTCGGGCCCCACGGGCGAGCTCCCTGCCCTCGGCGCCGGACGCCGCCGCTGCGTCTGGCAGTTCAACTTCCGGGAGTTCGACGACGAGCGCGACATCTTCGCCACCGACTCCATCGAGCTGCTCCGCCACAGCGGCATCGACTTCCGCCGCAACGCCGAGCGCGGCGTCGACGCCCGCCGATTCGCCGAGCTGCTCATGTCCTCAGGTGTTGTGCTCAACGATGCCGTCTACTGGGTGACCTTCCACGCGGGATACGACTTCGGCTACCTGCTCAAAATCCTCACCTGTAACAGCCTCCCAGATACACAGGCTGGGTTCTTCAAGCTGATGAAGATATATTTCCCCACCGTCTATGACATCAAGCATCTCATGAAGTTCTGCAACAGCCTGCACGGCGGGCTGAACAAGCTCGCCGAGTTGCTCGATGTGGAGCGTGTTGGAGAGTCGCATCAGGCCGGGTCCGATAGCCTGGTCACGTCTTGTGCGTTCTGGAAACTCAAGGATTCCTTCTTTGCTGGATCAACCGAGAAATATGCAGGCGTGCTGTATGGGCTCAATGCAGAGAATGGTGTCAGTGCACATTGATGGATGATGCTCCCTTTGAATAGCTCTGTGAATGGGTTGATTTAGGACAGAAAGAGGTGGCGAGTGAGCTAGCAGGCAAAATGATGACCAACTTTGTAGGTTGAGCTTGTCTCACTCAATTAGTCAATTCCATTTTGTTGGATGTAATTTGAACGTAGTGTTTTTCAGTTATTCCCATTGAACTAGTGTTTTCTGCTTATGCTGTTAGCTTTCTCTTGCATATTACTTAAATAGAAAAGTATCACCTCTATATCTCCTGTTTGACCAATAACTTCAGTCCAGTTCAATATGGCAAAAAGACTCTTTTGCCATTGATATGTTTAAAACCTATATGTAGGTAATAGTACATCTAAGTTTTCAGAGACATACACTATATAACACTACAAGAGAAAATGCCACCATCCGTGTTCTGATGTTCACATTATATTCCTCAAGGCTAATATTTTAATTACCCAGTCAATATGCAAGTAATAACCACTGTCCTTCTGGAGAATGCCACGACATAATTTGCAATGAGAATAAGTGTTAATCTCCATTTAGATCTCAGTAATTATTATGCAAAGTCTTTTCTGATGCTGTCAGCAAGATAGCATGATTTTGGTAACCATAATAGCAATTTGTAGATATGTTCACTTGATTGAAAAATGTGTTGCTGATGGATTTTTTTGACTAAAGTGTTTTGTTATCTACTCACGAGTTTTCTAATATCTACTTCCTGCCTTGTGCTGGCCGATCAATTTCATGCGTGAGGTCCTGCATTTTTTTTACTACGCTGTTATTGCTAAAATATTTCAAATTTGTTCATACTGTTTTTTTTTTGTTCATTTGTAGCATGTACGGATTATGCACAGGAGTTAAAGTCCCAGTAATTTAATTTCATCCTGAACATGTTTTTTCATGATGCGATGCTGTAGATGCTAATTACCTCTTATTCTCCTGCGGGACTTGGACTTGGTATCTACTCCAAAGTACATTCAAGAGATATGCATAAGATTTATTTACTTTCTTTGCCAACAACCGACTAAGTAGGAAGGGGTCAAAAAAACAAAACAACCGAGCAAGTAGGAGAGTTCTCATCGCAAGTTACATCCTTTGACACATTCTCCTGCTTTGAAACCTGTACTATTAGATTGTTGATTGCTTTTGTGCTAACACACTCTTCTCCTTACTGAGTTGTCTTTTGGAGGTAAACGGCAGGACTGGTGGCTTTGCATAATTGAGGGGTATAGTTTGCCATTGTTGCTGTTTGCATCCAGTCAAAGAAAAAATGGAGACAGTATCTGCATTTAGCAATTAAATCTCCATTTACCCTTTTTCACCTAATTCACTTACATGCTTACTTTTGCAGCTCTTCCTTATTGGTGCAGGTTCTAGCAGATGATCTCCTGGAAGAAAATTAGGCTTAGCTCAAATCAGTTGCATCCAAACTTTATATATTGTTAAGGTTAGATCATCTATCCTAATTTGCTTCAACTTGTTTTATTCATTATGAGCATACTTGGTTTAATTTTTTCTGTGAAGGATCTTTACTTTGTCGGTTCATTAAGAGAGCTTTGTCGGTTCATTAAGACAGCTAGTCTAACCGAACTCTGTAAGGGGACCCTACAAAGTACAGACCGCCGAATCTTGACAAGGTTAGTTAGCGAGAATTTTTGCAAAATTAATCTTCCATGTTCTTCATGATGGTGCCTGTGCACATTGATGATGATACTCTCTTTGAATTATAGCTCTGTGCATGGATTAATTTAGGACAAAAAGAGGTGACAATTGAGCTAGCGGGCAAAATGATGACAAGTTATGTAGGTTAAGCTTGTCTCACTCAATTCCATTTTGTTGGATGAAATTTGAATGTAGTATTTTTTCAGTTATTCTTGTTAAACTAGAGTTTTCTACTTATGGTGTTTAGCTTTCTCTGCACATTAATTAAATAGAAAAATATCGCCTTCATATCTCAGACAAGGACTCCTCTGTTTGAACGATAATATAACACCTTTAGTCCAATTCAGTCCGGCAAGAAGTGCCAATTTTTTGCTCTTTTGTCATCGATATGTTAAGAACCACTCTTGCTGCATTGGTAGACTGGGGTGAAAGTACATCTATCTAAGGTTTCAGAAACGTGCACTTTATAACATTACAAGAGAAACTTCATCCTCCATGTTCTGATGTTAATGAGGATATTCCTAGGCCAATCTTTTAGGGTGTGTTTGGATGGTGGCCTGGGCGTTATGCCTGGAAAAATTTCAAGCCTGGGAGCTGCCTGATACGTTGGTGTTTTCATGCCTGGCCAGGCTAGCCTGGACTCGTTGTGTTTGGTTCATAGCCTGGCCTGGTGAATTTTTAAATGGGCCATAAAGTGACAAATGAACATGCAACGGCTGATTAGCCTTGGAATTGACGCCCAGGCAGCTGAGTTTGAGCGCCAGGCTACCCGTTTCAGATGCCTCGCCCAGGCTAAGCAAAATGCCTGGAGAAACAACTCAGGCTAATCAAGGTCCACCTGAACCAGGCCAGGCCAGCATCTGTTTCTCCAGGACATGAAACAAACACAGTCCAGGCAGTCCCCAGGCAGGCTCCAGGCCAGGCATTTTTCATCGAGGACTTGATCCAAACACGCCCTTAATTTACCCAGCCAATATGAAAGTAAATATAGCACTGTCCTGAAGAACAGTATCACATAATTTGGAATGAGAATGAATGTATCTTATTATTCCAATCACACCATCTTTAGCTATTTATTATTTGGTAATTTCCATTGAGATCTCAGTTATTATTATGCAAAATGATTTCTAATATTTTCTACAAGATAACATGATTTGGTATCTGTAATAGCAGCTCATAAATATCACCACTTGATAGAAAAATGTATTGTTTATGGATTATTTTTTTGGCTAAATTGTTCTGTTACTCGGTAGTTCTAAACTTCTAATATCTATTTTCTGTCTGGTGCTGGCCAATCAATTTCATGCGGGAGTTGCTGTAATTTTTTTCTACATGTGATTTCAGTTAGAGATATATTTTTTTGATACTGCACACAATATTTCAAATTCATTCATACTGTTGTAGTGTTATATATGTTCACATGTTCAAGTACAGATCATGCACAGAACTTGGAAGTCCCAGCAATTTAATTTCATCCTGGACATGTTTTTTCATGATTCGGATCAGTATAAGTAGACCTGCCTTCTGCTATTTCTGCTGATGCTAATTACTCCCTTCATTTCTGTATGCAAGGCCACTTCATATTTTTATGTTAACTTTGACCATTAATTTTACCAACAAAAAGTGAGTTATATGCCACAAAAAGTATTGTCATTGGATGCACATTTCAAAGAACTTTCCGATGATATATTTTTTATAACATATAACCCATATTTTGCTGACCAAAATTACAACTTAAAGTTTGACACGAAAAATGAAGTGGCCTTGTATACAGAAATGGAGGGAGTAACTTACTATATTCAAGAGATATGCATTGGGTTCATTACTTCATCTACTTTTTTTGTCAACAACTGAATAAGCAGGAGTTCTCATCACAAGCTGCATCCTTTGACACATTTTTCTGCTCTCAAACCCATATGACTATTGCTGATTGCGTTGGTGCTAACAACGTCTTCTCATTTGATTATGGTCCATTGCTTAAATGTGTCTTTTGGAGATAAAAATGGTAGGATTGATGGCTTTGCATAATTAAGATGTGTAATTTGCCAGTGTTGCTGTTTGCATCCAGTAAAAAAAAAGGAGACAATTTCTTCTCTATTCTACATTTAGCAATTAAATCTCCATTTGAATGGAAGAAAGCTAGGTTTGGCTCGAATCAGTTTGCATTCAAGCTTTAAATATTGTGAAGGGTTAGACCATCTTTCCTAATTCGCTTCAACTTGTTATATTCATTGTGAGCATAGTTGGTTTATTTTCTTTTCCCGAAGGGTCTTTACTTTGTCAGTTGATTAAGAGAGCTAGTCTAACAGAATTCTGTAAAGTGACCTTATCAAGTACAAATCACTAAAGCCTGATAAGTTTGGGTAGCAAGAGATTCACAATATAATCTTCCATGTTTTGCAGGTATGCCTCGACACGTACTTGTCTAGCATGTCATTCTTGAAGCGGGTGCAGTTCTGGCATTCTACTTATTTTGCCAATCTGTGCATATTTTTTACTGAAGGAGGCTACATTGTGTTACTGTATCAACATGAACCCCTCCATGTCATTGTTATCACCAAGGTGCCAGCAGCAACCATCTCCAACAACGAGGTAATTACTTTTTCAAATGTGTAATGCTTGTGAAGTAGCAATGTATAGCGTGGTTTTCTAAGGATGACTGGAAGACATTTTTATTACTGATCTCCACATAGATATCTCTATCCAGCAAGAGGAAACATGTCTGGTTTAACATTCTAGATGTCTTCTGCCAGTCATGATTGCATCGACAAAATATTTTCTGAGGATTACTGGAAGACATTTCTATTACTGATCTCTACATAGATATCTCTATCCAGCAAGCGGAAACATGTCTGGTTTAACTTTCTAGCTATCTTTTGCCAGTCATGATTGCATCGACAAAATATTGTCCAATTCACATTCCATCCAACCTCCGATTCCCAATTCGTCCCTTTGCTGATTCCTCATGATGGCACGAGAGAGCGTGACCTATGGGCCAGTCGCACCAGATGATGATGACGGTCGCTGTAGCTAGTCCACCTGTTTCAGGTTGTGATCCTGGTGGTCCATCGATAGTTCCTGGTGTCTTCTATGCCTATGCCTATCAAATTTGTATCCCTACTGCGCAGAGACACAACAAATAATTCATAAAATGGAACTGCATAATTCCAAGCCTCCAAGGTAGATAAGTAGAATGAGAAATATACTATTACTACTCATCCTTTGCTTATGTCTTGCTCCTTATAAAGGCTTGGGTAGTAGGCAGTGACATGAAGTCTTTCATCATCCGGTAGGTCAATAGATAAGAATCCATCGGTTATGAGCTTGGTCCTCTGGTAGGTTAGGGCTACAGCAGCTTTATCATTCCCTCGAACAAGATGAATTTGCTCATGTCGTTATTTGCGTTTAATCAAAGAAAATGGAAGGGGACAACATCTTCTCAATTGTACATTTAGCCCTTTTCACATGACTCATTTACATGCTCTGGGCTTTTGGCACATGATCTATTGCGCGAAAGAATTAAGCTGAGCTTAATCAATTTGCTTTCAAGCTTTAGATATCAATAAAGGACAGACCCAGTGCATAGAAGCTCCCACACAAGGTGGGGCCTGGGGAGGGATTAAGCTTTGGATATCAATATTAGGCCATTTTTCCTAATACACTTCCACTTGTATTCTTTGTGAGCATAGTTGGTTTAATTTTTTAATAGGTTTGTCCTTTGTCAGTTTATAAACGAGCTAGTCTAATAGAAGTCAGTAAAGAGAGCTTACAAAGTTCATAAGTATATATGTCCCGAGCTATTGCTGTTGATGCTAATAAACTTAATAACTGAATAAGTAGGAGAGTTTTCTCACTGCAATTTACATCCTTTGCTGCAAAATCTAAACAGGTTCAGGGCAATGTTATTGCTTCTGCACCCTACTAGTCATTTTGATTTGCAACCTAGTAGAATATTAGACGGTTGATTGCTTTGGTACTTACAGGCTCTTATTATGGCCGGGTCATGGCCAGTTGCTTTAATGTATCTTTTGGAGATAAAATGACAGATCATTCAGCACTGATGGCTTTGCATAATTTAAGGTAATGGAGGGCTGTAATTTGCCTGCATTGTTGCGTTCATTCAAAGAAAAATTCGAGGCAGTATATTCTCAATTCTTCATTAAGCCCCTTCCGTTATTCATTTACATGTTCTAGCAGACATGACAATCTCATGCGAGAGAACTAGGCTTTAGCTCACATCAGTTTGCATCCAAGCTTTAGATATATCAAGGTTAGACCATCTTTCTGTTCCATTCAACTTGATATGAGCATAGTTGCTTTTCCTTTTTTATTTGTTTATTAAGAGAGCTAGGCTGATAGAAGTATGTAAAGAGAGTTTAGAAAGAACAGATCAATGAAGCCAGAAACTTTACAAAATAATCGTCCATGTTTATGCAGGCTTGCCTGGCACTGTACTTGTCTAGCGGGTCATTCTCAATAAAAAAGTGGGTGCAACCTTGGTGCTCTACTCATCTTGCCAAGTTGTGTGCATGATTTGACTTACAATGCAGTTTCAATGGTTCAACAGGACCATCATTGCATTACTCTGACCGTGGCAATGCTCATCGCCAGCAGTAAGGCCTACCATCTGTAGCGACAGCTTGGTTTTCAACATGTGTAACACTTGTGCAGTTGTAAGATGTGTAGTGTGGATGCTAAGAATGACGTTTCTGTGACTGATATTTATGTAAGATGTGTGAAATCTCTAATCCTTGCATAGTGTTTTATCACAAATTATGATTTGGCAAAGTTCAGCAATCCACAGTTGCTAGCACCATTTTCTGTTGATTGTGGGTCGAAGGACTGTTGAAAGCCATTTATTTTGAGTGGAATTCCAAGCCATTGTGATGATCAACCTTTGGTCAGGTCAGATGCATCCTTGTGATCTTGTCGTGCGCGGCATCAGTGATGTGAATCTGTCTCCTCTTGTTGTACTAGGAACAAAGAAATACTAATGCCCGATGGATGCTTCCTACTCCTAGATGACATGAGAGCATGGCATATGAGATTGTGAGAGCCCTGCAGCCAGAAAGCAAATACCACATCTATGCTATGAGAGCATCCTGGCCAAGAAAGAAAATCCCGCCTCGATGCTTTCTAAAGATGGCATGAGAGCGTGCCATATGAGACCAATCAGAGCAGTAGAGACTGAGGGAGAGTAGCTAATGTGGTGGGAGTAAGAATGAGAGGCACGACGCCTGGCTGTGCAGGAACGTTGTGATTCCACAAATGCATAGATAATTCCTAGTGCCTTCCATGCCCATTCCTAATCATGGACTCAAAATTACCATATGGTCATTAGAATACTTAGGGGTGCGAAGTAAAATGAGAAATAGACTACTCTTTTTCTTAGAGATACCCGGCTTCTTATAGAAGACTTGGTGCTAGACAGTGACATGTAGTCATTACTCCTCCGGTAGGTCAATAGCTAATCATTACTTGATTATGTTCTTGCTCTTTGGGTAGGTCAGCGGATATGAAACCTGTATCAATTCTTTAACCTAACAATGAATTCTCTTTGAAATTTTTTACTTGAAAAGGAAGGTTTGTATTGCTCTTTTTACCTTTTACCTTTTAGCAAGATCAACACAGTTCACTGTTAAAAAGTTCACAAAAATAAATACAAATGGATGTCATTTCGTCTCCATAGAGAAAAGAAAATGTCCTAAGTAGAGCCAACATTCTCTAGTTTCATCTATTCCAGAGAAATTGAAGATGAATAACTATAGTAGCTGGAGACAAGAAGTCTTAAAAGACAGAAAATATATCTCATACATCACCAAGGCTATAAGAGCCACGCCACATCATTCGACTCTTCCAAAAGTATGAAGACCTGCGAAATTCTTAGATTCGTCTCTTTACTAGCCACAATGGAGATCTGGCACAATAACATAGCCGTAATTTTTGTTAATAAAGGCAGACATTCACTGTGCTCGAAACCTTATCTAAAGAGCAATGCACTATTGCGAGTCTAATTTCTAGTTCTAATTTTGTCTTTACGTTGTGAGCTGAATTGTTGCTTAATATCACCTTTGAAGCTTTGTCAGGGACCCTTCTATTTGAATGCTAACATTAGCACTAGGTCAATGTTGTATTGTCAGGGCAAAAAGTTTTTTTTGCTCTTTTGTCATCAGTATGCTTAGAACCTATATGTGATTTTTTCCCCATACGATCCAAAATTTGGACAGGGTTCCACTATCATAGAGATAACGAGACAACAAACAGAAAAAAGCATCCAAAGCGCAACAAAAGAAAAACGAGGAACATAACCTATATGCGATGGCACCTAAGCATCGAGAATTGAACACTGTAACAATAAAAGAGAATGAACCTCCTAAAAGCTGCTCTTTTTTACTTAGGTTGTCAATAAAAGAGTAGCTGACGCGGTAGAGTAGGAGGGAGAGACATGACGACTAGCTGTAGAAAAGTTTGAGGGATAGTGACTCATATCATGGAGTAGGAGGGAGAGGCGCGATGGCTGGCTTACCCCGAGAGTGCATATTGTGATTCCACAATTCATCGATAATTCCTAGTGCCTTCCATGCTGATTCCTAGCCATATACCTAGTGTGTAGAGGCACAAAAGCGTCGTATATAGTCATTAGAAGACTTAGGGATGCCCTTCTAGATATTTCAAAGATGGAGAAGTAAAATGAGAAGTAAGCTATTCCTCTTTTTCTTAGGGACGTCCTTAGACTTTGGTGCTAGACAATGATTGTAGTCCTTAGTCCTTCGGTAGGTCAATAGCTAATAATTCCTTGATCATGTGCTTGGTCCTTGGGAAGGTTAGTGGAAATGAAATCTTTATCAATTCTTTTACCAAACAATGAATTATGTTTGCTTTTTTCCTTGAAAAGGAAGATTTGTATCGTTCTTTTGACTTTGTAGCAAGATGTAGGATCGGAAGTAGGTCT
>NC_041391.1:667723886-667753279 GCF_002162155.2 Triticum dicoccoides | reverse complement strand
CTTGACCAAATAAAAATCTAGCCTTTTCCCAATTTTAAGTCTTGGCAGATTTTAGCAACTTAGCACAAGTCAAGCAATCAACCTACACATGCAATTCTAAGAGTGTGGCAGCGGAAAGTAAAACATTGCATATGAAGGTAAAGGGAAGGGTTTGGAGAAGGAAAACGCAATGTAGACATGGAGATTTTTGGCGTGGTTCCGATAGGTGGTGCTATCATACATCCATGTTGGTGGAGACTTCAACCCACGAAGGGTAATGGCTGTGCGAGTCCACAGAGGGCTCCACCCATGAAGGGTCCACGAAGAAGCAACCTTGTCTATCCCACCATGGCCATCGCCCACGAAGGACTTGCCTCACTCGGGTAGAGCTTCACGAAGTAGGCGATCTCCTTGCCCTTACAAACTCCTTGGTTCAACTCCACAATCTTGTCGGAGGCTCCCATGTGACACCTAACCAATCTAGGAGACACCACTCTCCAAAAGGTAATAGATGGTGTGTTGATGATGAACTCATTGCTCTTGTGCTTCAAATGATAGTCTCCCCATCACTCAATTCTCTCTCACAGATTTGGCTATGGTGGAAAGATGATTTGAGTGAAAAGCAACTTGGGAAAGGCTAGAGATCAAGATTCTTGTGGTTGGATTGGCATGTCTTGGTCTCAACACATGAGTAGTTGGTTCTCTATCAGAAAATGAGTAGTGGAAGTGTAGGCACGTTCTGATGGCTCCCTCTTGAATAGAGAAGGGGGTGGAGGGGTATATCTAGCCTCCACACAAAATCCAACCGTTACACACATTTGACCCAACTCGGTCAGAACGAATAGGAGAACTCAGTGAGACCGATTTAGTTCAAAATGTGAACATTAGGAATCTCGGTGGGACCCACATGATCAACTCAGTGGGACCGATGTGCTAGGGTTAGGAAAAAACCTTGTCTCAGTGTGACCGATTGCATGAACTCGGTGAGACCGATTTTAGCAACGAGCAAACAGAGAGTTGGTCAGGGAAACTCGGTGGGACTGATCGCTCATTCGGTAAGACCGAAGCGTTACAAAGGGAAACAGAGAGTTTTCATTGCATCTCGGTGAGAGCAAGATCCCGATCGGTGAGACCGAATTGATTAGGGTTTATGGCAGTGGCTATGTCAAAAGAATTCGGTGCGCCAGATAGTTCAAATTGGTGGGGCCGAGTTTGACTTTAGGTTTTGGACATATTTGGAAATGAGAAAGTGGTTGAGGGCTTTGGAGCATATCACTAAGCACTTTTGAGCAAGTAGACCATTAAGTAACACATCATCCCCTTTTAATAGTATTGGCTTTTCCTATGGATTCAATGTGATCTTGGATCACTAAAATAAAAATGAAGAGTCTTGGGCTTTTGCCAATCTTTGTCCTTAGCATCTCGAGGGGTCCACATCTCTAATCCATGCCATGCCAATCATTGAACTTTCTGAAATTTTTAACTTGAATGGATATTAGTTCAATGAGCTATATGTTGTTATGAATTACCAAAACCACCCAGGGATTAGTTGCACTTTCACAAGATCAAGACATCCACGTAGCTAACATAGTTCCGTTACAAAGTTCGTGAAAATAAACACCAATGGATGCCATTCCATCCCCATAGAGAAGAAAAACGAGCTAAGTAGAGCCAACATTCTGTAGTTTCATCGAACACTGGAGATATTGAAGGTCAATAACTATAGTACCCAGAGACAAGTCTTAAAAGAGAGAAAAAGTATCTCATACATTACCGATGCATAAGAGCCACCTAATTCAGCTCTTCCAAAAGTATGAAGCCTACAAAATTCTCATATTCGTCTCTTTTACTACCCACCATGGAGATCTGCTGCAATAATGTAACCATCACCTGTGTTAAGAAATAATCATTTCTCGTAACCAAGGTAGAAATTCACTTTGCTCAAAACCACATCTGTTAAGCAATGAACTCTTATTGGTATAACTTACAGTGCTAATTTATTTATCCTAGTGAGTTGAATTGTTGTTTAATATCACCTTCAAAGCTTTGACAAAGACCCTTATATTTGCACGCCATCAGTAGCACTTAGAGCCCAGTTCAATGTTCTATCGTCAAGGCAAAAAGGTGTTTTATTTTTTGTTCTTTTGTCATCAATATGTTTAGAATCTATATGTGACGGCACCTAAGCACTGAGCATTGTACACTATAACAATGAAAGAGAGAGCACCTCTAGAAGGTTGCTCTTTTACTTATGCTACCAATATAAAGGAAATGTGGCACTGGTCTTTCTGGAGGATGCATGACATTATGTAATTGACAATGAGAAAAAGTGTATCATTTTCTCTCTTTGATAATAGGGATTGTCATACCCTTTGCTAACCAGGATTATGGTTCCAATCTCTATTCATATCATAGGAAATGCAATGTGCTTTCTGATGTTGTTGAGCTAACATGAATTTTGGAATCCATAATATTAGATAATTCCCGGTGTTGAGAGGCACGACGCCTGGCTGTGCAGGAACGTTGTGATTCCACAAATGCATAGATAATTCCCGGTGCCTTCCATGCCCATTCCTAATAATATACCTAGTGTGTAGAGACTCAAAATTACCATATGATCATTAGAATACTTAGGGATGCGAAGTAAAAATGAGAAATAGACTACTCTTTTTCTTAGAGATGCCCGGCTTCTTATGGAAGACTTGGTGCTAGACAGTGACATGCAGTCATTACTCCTTCTGTAGGTTAATAGCTAATAATTCCTTGATTATGTTCTTGCTCCTTGGGTAGGTCAGCGGATATGAAACCTGTATCAATTCTTTAACCTAACAATGAATTCTCTTTGAAATTTTTTACTTGAAAAGGAAGGCTTGTATTGCTCTTTTTACCTTTTACCTTTTAGCAAGATAACACAGTTTACTGTTAAAAAGTTCACAAAAATAAATACAAATGGATGTCATTTCGTCCCCAAAGAGAAAATAAAATGTCCTAAGTAGAGCCAACATTCTCTAGTTTCATCTATTCCAGAGAAATTGAAGATGAATAACTATAGCAGCTGGAGACAAGAAGTCTTAAAAGACAAAAAATATATCTCATACATCATCGAGGCTATAAGAGCCACGCCACATCATCCGACTCTTCCAAAAGTATGAAGACCTGCGAAATTCTTAGATTCGTCTCTTGACTAGCCACAATGGAGATCTGCCACAATAACATGGCCGTAATTTTTGTTAAGAATTAACTACTACTCATAACAAAGGCATACATTCACTGTGCTCGAAACCTTATCTAAAGAGCAATGCACTATTACCAATCTAATTTGCAGTTCTAATTTTGACTTTACATTGTAAGTTGAATTGTTGCTTAATATCACCTTTGAAGCTTTGTCAAGGACCCTTCTATTTGAATGCTAACATTAGCACTAGGTCAATGTTGTATCGTCAGTTTTTTTTTGCTCTATTGTCAACAGTATGCTTAGAACCTATATGTGATTTTTTCCCCATATGATCCAAAATTTGGACAGGGATCCACTATCATAGAGATAACGGGGCAACAAACAGAAAAAGCGTCCAAAGCGCAACAAAAGAAAAACGAGGAACATAACCTATATGTGATGGCACCTAAGCATCGGGAATTGAACACTGTAACAATAAAAGAGAATGAACCTCCTAAAAGCTGCTCTTTTTTACTTAGGTTGTCAATAAAAGAGTAGCTGATGCGGTAGAGTAGGAGAGAGAGACATGCCGACTAGCTGTAGAAAAGGTCGAGGGATAGTGGCTCATATCATGGAGTAGGAGGGAGAGGCACGATGGCTGGCTGACCACGAGAGTGCATTTTGTGATTCCACGGATTCATCGATAATTCCTAGTGCCTCCCATGCTGATTCCTAGCCATATACCTAGTGTATAGAGGCACAAAAGCGCCGTATATAGTCATTAGAAGAATTAGGGATGCCCTTCTAGATATTTCAAAGATAGAGAAGTAAAATGAGAAGTAAGCTATTCCTCTTTTGCTTAGGGACGTCCTTAGACTTTGGTGCTAGACAGTGATTGTAGTCCTTAGTCCTTCGGTAGGTCAATAGCTAATAATTCCTTGATCATGTGCTTGGTACTTGGGAAGGTTAGTGGAACTGAAATCTTTATCAATTCTTTTACTAAACAATGAATTTTGTTTGATTTTTTCCTTGAAAAGGAAGATTTGTATCGCTCTTTTGACTTTGTAGCAAGATCAAGACATCCACGTAGCCAACATAGTTCACCGTTACAAAGTTCATGAAAATAAACACCAATGGATGCCATTCCATCCCCATAGAGAAGAAAAACGAGCTAAAGTAGAGCCAACATTCTGTAGTTTCATCGAACACTAGAGATATCGAAGGTCAATAACTATAGTACCCAGTGACAAGTCTTAAAAGAGAGAAAAAATATCTCATACATTACCGATACATAAGAGCCACTTAATTCAGCCCTTCCAAAAGTATGAAGCCTACAAAATTCTCATATTCGTCTCTTTTACTAACCACCATGGAGATCTGCTACAATAACATAACCATCACCTGTGTTAAGAAATAATCATTTCACGTAACCAAGGCAGAAAGTCACTTTGCTCAAAACCGCAACTGTTAAGCAGTGAACTCTTATTGGTATAATTTAGTGCTAATTTATTTATCCTAGTGAGCTGGATTGTTGTTTAATATCATCTTCGAAGCTTTGATAAAGACCCTTATATTTGGACGCTATCAGTAGCACTTAGAGCCCAATTCTATGTTCTATCGTCACGGCAAAAAGGTGTTTTATTTTTTGTTCTTTTGTCATTGATATGTTTAGAACCTATATGTGACGGCACCTAAGCACTGAGCATTGTACACTATAACAATGAAATAGAGAGCACCTCTAGAAGGTTGCTCTTTTACTTACGCTATCTGTTGGGGAATGTAGTAATTTCAAAAAATTTCCTACGCACACGCAAGATCATGGTGATGCATAGCAACGAGAGGGGAGAGTGTTGTCCACGTACCCTCGTAGACTGAAAGCGGAAGCGTTAGAACAACGCGATTGATGTAGTCGTACGTCTTCACGGCCCGACCGATCAAGCACCAAAACTACAGCACCTCCGAGTTCTAGCACACGTTCAGCTCGATGATGATCCCCGGACTACGATCTAGCAGAATGTTGGGGAAGAGTTCCGTCAGCACGACGGCGTGGTGATGATCTTGATGTTCTACTGTCGCAGGGCTTCGCCTAAGCACCGCTACAATATTATCGAGGACTACGGTGGAGGAGGGCACCGCACATGGCTAAGAGATCAAGAGATCAATAGCTGTTGTGTCTAGAGGTGCCCCCTACCCCCATATATAAAGGAGCAAGGGGGGAGGGGGCGGCCGACAGGAGGGGCACGCCAGGAGGAGTCCTACTCCCACCGGGAGTAGGACTCCCTCCTTTCCTTGTCCAACTAGGAGAGGGGAAGGAAGGGAAGGAGAAGGAGAAGGAAGTAGAGGGATGAAAAGGAGGAAAGGGGGGCCGCCCCCCCTAGTCCAATTAGGTTTGGGCTAGGGGGGCCGCGCGCCCTATCTCCTCTCTTCCACCACTTGGCCCATGAGGCCCATTGCTTCTTCCTCGTATTCCCGTAACTCCCCTGTAGCCCCGAAAATACCCGAATCACTCAGAACCTTTCTGATGTCCGAATATAGTCATCCAATATATCGATCTTTACGTCTTGACCATTTCGAGACTCTTCGTCATGTCCCTGATCTCATCCGGGACTCCGAACTACCTTCGGTACATCAAAATACATAAACTCATAATATAACGGTCATCTAACTTTAAGCGTGCGGACCCTACGGGTTCGAGAACTATGTAGACATGATCGAGACATGTCTCCGGTCAATAACCAACATCGGAACCTGGATGCTCATATTGGCTCCTACATATTCTATGAAGATCTTTATCGGTCAAACCGCATAACAACATACGTTGTTCCCTTTGTCATCGGTATGTTACTTGCCCGAGATTCGATCGTCGGTATCTCAATACCTAGTTCAATCTCATTACCGGCAAGTCTCTTTACTCATTACGTAATGCATCATCCCGCAACTAACTCATTAGCCACATTGCTTGCAAGGCTTATAGTGATGTGCATTACCGAGAGGGCCCAGAGATACCTCTCCGACAATCGAAGTGACAAATCCTAATCTCGAAATACACCAACTCAACATGTACCTTCGGAGACACCTGTAGAGCTCCTTTATAATCACCCAGTTACGTTGTGACGTTTGGTAGCACACAAAGTGTTCCTCCGATAAACGGGAGTTGCATAATCTCATAGTCATAGGAACATGTATAAGTCATGAAGAAAGCAATAGCAACATACTAAACGATCAAGTGCTAAGCTAACGGAATGGGTCAAGTCAATCACATCATTCTTCTAATGATGTGATCCCGTTAATTAAATAACATCTCATGTCTATGGCTAGGAAACACAACCATCTTTGATCAACAAGCTAGTCAAGTAGAGGCATACTAGTGACACTATGTTTGTCTATGTATTCACACATGTATTATGTTTCCGGTTAATACAATTCTAGCATGAAGAATAAACATTTATCATGAAATAAGGAAATAAATAATAACTTTATTATTGTCTCTAGGGCATATTTCCTTCAGTCTCCCACTTGCACTAGAGTCAATAATCTAGTTCACATCGTCATGTGATTTAACACCAATATTCATATCTGTATATGATCAACACCCATAGTTCACATTGTCATGTGACCAACACCCAAAGGGTTTACTAGAGTCAATAATCTAGTTCACATTGCTATGTGATTAACACCCAAAGAGTACTAAGGTGTGATCATGTTTTGCTCGTGAGAGAATCTTAGTCAATGGGTCTGTCACATTCAGAGCCATATGTATTTTGCAAATATTCTATGTCTACAATGCTCTGCACGGAGCTACTCTAGCTAATTGCTCCCACTTTCAATATGTATCCAGATTGAGACTTAGAGTCATCTGGATCGGTGTGAAAGCTTGCACCGATGTAACTCTTTACGACGGGCTCTTTTATCACCTCCATAATCGAGAAATATTTCCTTAGTCCTCACTAAGGATATTCTTGACCAATGTCTAGTGATCTACTCCGAGATCACTATTGTACTCCCTTGCCAAATTTAGAGCAAGGTATACAATAGGTCTGGTACATAGCGTAGCATACTTTATAGAACCTATGACTGAGGCATAGGGAATGACTTTCATTCTCTTTTCTATTTTCCGCCGTGATCGAGATTTGAGTCTTACTCAATTTCACACCTTTGCAACACAGGCAAGAATTCTTTCTTTG
Organism: Triticum dicoccoides; assembly: GCF_002162155.2. NCBI lineage: Eukaryota > Viridiplantae > Streptophyta > Magnoliopsida > Poales > Poaceae > Triticum > Triticum dicoccoides. Next base: position 667,745,962 of record NC_041391.1, on the reverse strand, counting down.
ACTGTTCCATTTTTGAACTACTTCAAAATCTTGACAAGGTATGTACTTATTGAAAAACTTATCAAGCGTCTTGATCTATCTCAATAGATCTTGATGCTCAATATGTAAGTAGCTTTACTGAGGTCTTTCTATTAAAGAACTCCTTTCAAATACTCCTTTATGCTTTCCAGAAAAATTCTACATCATTTTTGATCAACAATATGTTACTCACATATATTTATCAGAAAGGCGGTAGTGCTCCCACTCACTTTATTGTAAATACAGGCTTCACCGCAAGTTTGTATAAAACTATATGCTTTGATCAACTTATCAAAGTGTATATTCCAACTCTGAGATGCTTGCACCAGTCCATAGATGGATCGCCGGAGCTTGCACATTTTGTTAGCACCTTTAGGATTAACAAAACCTTCTGGTTGCATCATATACAACTCTTCTTTAATAAATCCATTAAGGAATGTAGTTTTGACATCCATTTGCCAGATTTCATAAAATGTGGCAATTGCTAACATGATTCGGACAGACTTTTAAGCATCGATACGAGTGAGAAAATCTCATTGTATTCAACACCTTGAATTTTGTCAAAAACCTTTTTTGACAAGTCTAACTTTGTAGATAGTAACACTACTATCAGCGTCCATCTTCCTCTTGAAGATCTATTTATTCTTAATGACTCACCGATCATCGGGCAAGTCAATCAAAGTCCATACTTTGTTCTCATACATGGATCCCATCTCATATTTCATGGCCTCAAGCCATTCCGCGGAATCTGGGCTCATCACCGCTTCCTCATAGTTCGTAGGTTTATCATGGTCTAGTAACATGACTTCCAGAATAGGATTACCGTACCACTCTGGTGTGGATCTTACTCTGATTGACCTACGAGGTTCGGTAGTAACTTGATCTGAAGTTTCATGATCATCATCATTAGCTTCCTCACTAATTGGTGTAGGCATCACTAGAACTGATTTCAGTGATGAACTAGTTTCCAATTCGGGAGAAGGTACTATTACCTCATCAAGTTTCTACTTTTCTCCCACTCACTTCTTTCGAGAGAAACTCCTTCTCTAGAAAGGATCCATTCTTAGCAACGAATGTTTTGCCTTCGGATCTGTGATAGAAGGTGTACCCAATAGTTTCCTTTGGGTATTCTATGAAGACACACTTCTCCGATTTGGGTTCGAGCTTATCAGGTTGAAACCTTTTTCACATAAGCATCGCAACTCCAAACTTTAAGAAACGACAGCTTAGGTTTACTGCTAAACCATAGTTCATACGGTGTCGTCTCAACGAATTTAGATGGTGCCCTATTTAAAGTGAATGCAGCTATCTCTAATGCATAAACCCAAAAATGATAGTGGTAAATCGGTAAGATACATCATAGATCACACCATATCCAATAAAGTGCCGTTACGTCGTTCTGACACACCATTACGCTGTGGTGTTCCATGTGGCGTGAACTATGAAACTATTCCACATTGTTTAAAATGAAGGCCAAACTCGTAACTCAAATATTTTTCTCTACGATCAGATTGTAGAATCTTTATTTTCTTGTTACGATGATTCTCCACTTCACTCTGAAATTCTTTGAACTTTTCAAATGTTTCAGACTTGTGCTTCATTAAGTAGATATACGCATACCTGCTCAAATCATCTGTGAAGGTCAGAAAATAATGATACCCACCACGAGCATCAATACTCATTGGACCACATACATTGATATGTATTATTTCCAACAAGTTAGTAGCTCGTTCCATTGTTCCGGAGAACGGAGTTTTAGTCATCTTGCCCAAAAGGCACGGTTCACAAGCATCAAATGATTCATAACCAAGTGATTCCGAAAATCCATCTTTATGGAGTTTTTTCATGCGCTTTACACCGATATGACCCAAACGGCAGTGCCACAAATAAGTTGCACTATCATTATTAACTTTGCATCTTTTGGCATCAACATTATGAATATGTGTATCACTATGATCAAGATTCAATAAACCATCACCATTGGGTGTATGACCATAGAAGGTTTTATTCATGTAAACATAATAACAATTTATTCCCTATCTTAGATGAATAATCGTATCGCAATAAACATGATCTTATCATATTTATGCTCAACGCAAACACCAAATAACATTTATTTAGGTTTAACACTAATCTCGAAAATATAGGGAGTGTGTGATGATGATCATATCAATCTTGGAACTACTTCCAACACTCATCGTCACTTCCCCTTCAACTAGTCTCTATTTATTATGTAACTCCTGTTTCGAGTTACTAATCTTAGCAACCGAACAAGTATCAAATACTCATGGGCTACTATAAACACTAGTAAGGCACACATCAATAACCTGTATATCAAATATACCCTTGTTCAATTTGCCATCCTTCTTATCCACCAAATATTCTGGGCATTTCCGCTTCCAGTGGCCATTTCCTTTGCAGTGTAAGCACTCAGTTTCAGGCTTTGGTCCAGCTTTGGGCTTCTTCGCAGGAGTGACAACTTGCTTGTCATTCTACTTGAAGTTCCCTTTCTTTCCCTTTGCCCTTCTCTTGAAACTAGTGGTCTTGTCAATCATCAACACTTGATGCTCTTTCTTGATTTCTACCTTCGTCGATTTCAACATCACGAAGAGCTCGGGAATCGTTTTCGTCATCCCTTTCATACTATAGTTCATCATGAAGTTCTAAGAACTTGGTGATGGTGACTAGAGAACTTTGTCAATCACTACCTTATCTGGAAGATTAACTCCCACTTGATTCAAGCGATTGTAGTACCCAGACAATCTGAGCACATGCTCACTAGTTGAGCAATTTTCCTCCATCTTTTAGCTATAGAACTTGTTGGAGACTTGATATCTCTCAACTCGGGTATTTGCTTGAAATATTAACTTCAATTCCTGAAACATCTCATATGGTCCATGACGTTCAAAACATCTTGGAACTCCCGATTCTAAGCCGTTAAGCATGGTGCACTAAACTATCAAGTAGTCATCATATTGAGCTAGCCAAACGTTCATAACGTCTGCATCTGCTCCTGCAATAGGTCTGTCACCTAGCGGTGCATTAAGGACATAATTCTTCTGTGCAGCAATGAGGATAAACCTCAGATCATGAATCCAATCCGCATCATTGCTACTAACATCTTTCAACACAATTTTCTCTAGGAACATATCAAAAATAAACATATGAAAGCAGCAACGCGAGCTATTGATCTACAACATAATTTGCAAAATATTACCAGGACTAAGTTCATGATAAATTTAAGTTCAATTAATCATATTACTTAAGAACTCCCACTTAGACAGACATCTCTCTAGTCATCTAAGTGATCACGTGATCCAAATCAACTAAACCATGTCCGATCATCACGTGAGATGGAGTAGTTTTCAATGGTGAACATCATTATGTTGATCATATCTACTATATGATTCACGTTCGACCTTTCGGTCTCTGTGTTCCGAGGCCATATCTGTATATGCTAGGCTCGTCAAGTTTAACCTGAGTATTCTGCGTGTGCAACTGTTTTGCACTCGTTGTATTTGAACATAGAGCCTATCACACCTGATCATCACGTGGTGTCTCAACACGAGGAACTTTCGCAACGGTGCATACTCAGGGAGAACACTTCTTGATAATTAGTGAGAGATTATCTTAAAATGCTACCGTCAATCAAAGCAAGATAAGATGCATAAAGGATAAACATCACATGCAACCAATATAAGTGATATGATATGGCCATCATCGTCTTGTGCTTGTGATCTCCATCTCCGAAGCACCGCCGTGATCACCATCGTCACCGGCGCGACACCTTGATCTCCATCGTAGCATCGTTGTCGTTTACGCCATCTATTGCTTCTACGACTATCGCTACCGCTTAGTGATAAAGTAAAGCAATTATAGGGTGTTTGCATTTCATACAATAAAGCGACAACCATATGGCTCCTGCTAGTTGCCGATAACTTCGGTTACAAAACATGATCATCTCATACAATAAAATATAGCATCATGTCTTGACCATATCACATCACAACATGCCTTGCAAAAACAAGTTAGACGTCCTCTACTTTGTTGTTGTAAATTTTACGTGGCTGCTACGGGCTGAGAAAAAACCGTTCTTACCTACGCATCAAAACCACAACGATAGTTCGTCAAGTTAGTGCTGTTTTAACCTTCGCAAGGACCGGGCGTAGCCACACTCGGTTCAACTAAAGTTGGAGAAACAGACACCCGCCAGCCACCTGTGTGCGAAGCACGTCGGTAGAACCAGTCTCGCGTAAGCGTACGCGTAATATCGGTCTGGGCCGCTTCATCCAACAATACCGCCGAACCAAAGTATGACATGCTGGTAAGCAGTATGACTTGTATCGCCCACAACTCACTTGTGTTCTACTCGTGCATATAACATCTACGCATAAAACCAGGCTCAGATGCCACTGTTGGGGAACGTAGTAATTTCAAAAAATTTCCTACGCACACGCAAGATCATGGTGATGCATAGCAACAAGAGGGGAGAGTGTTGTCCACATACCCTCATAGACCGAAAGCGGAAGCGTTAGAACAACGCGGTTGATGTAGTCGTACGTCTTCACGGCCCGACAGATCAAGCACCGAAACTATGGCACCTCCGAGGTCTAGCACACGTTCAGCTCGATGACGATCCCCGGACTCCGATCCAGCAGAATGTCGGGGAAGAGTTCCGTCAGCACGACGGCGTGGTGACTATCTTGATGTTCTACTGTCGCAGGGCTTCGCCTAAGCACCGCTACAATATTATCGAGGACTATGGTGGAGGAGGGCACCGCACACGGCTAAGAGATCAAGAGGTCAATTGTTGTTGTGTCTAGAGGTGCCCCCCTGCCCTCGTATATAAAGGAGCAAGGGGGGAGGGGGCGGCCGACCAGGAGGGGCGCGCCAGGAGGAGTCCTACTCCCACCGGGAGTAGGACTCCCTCCTTTCCTTGTCCAACTAGGAGAGGGGAAGGAAGGGAAGGAGAAGGAGAAGGAAGGAGAGGGATGAAAAGGAGGAAAGGGGGGCCGTCCCCCTAGTCCAATTCGGTTTGGGCTAGGGGGGCTGCGTGCCCTGTCTCCTCTCTTCCATCACTTGGCCCATGAGGCCCATTGCTTCTTCCTCGTATTCCCGTAACTCCCCGGTACCCCCGAAAATACGCGAATCACTCAAAACCTTTCCGATGTCCAAATATAGTCGTCCAATATATCGATCTTTACGTCTCGACCATTTCGAGACTCCTCGTCATGTCCCCGATCTCATCCGGGACTCTGAACTACCTTCGTTACATCAAAATACATAAACTCATAATATAACCATCATCTAACTTTAAGCGTGCGGACCCTACGGATTCGAGAACTGTGTAGACATGACCGAGACACGTCTCCGGTCAATAACCAATAGTGGAACCTGGATGCTCATATTGGCTCCTACATATTCTACGAAGATCTTTATCTGTCAAACCGCATAACAACATACGTTGTTCCCTTTGTCATCGGTATGTTCCTTGACCGAGATTCGATCGTCGGTATCTTAATACCTAGTTCAATCTTGTTACCGGCAAGTCTCTTTACTCGTTACGTAATGCATCATCCCGCAACTAACTCATTAGCCACATTTCTTGCAAGGCTTATAGTGATGTGCATTACCGAGAGGGCCCAGAGATACCTCTCCGACAATCGGAGTGACAAATCCTAATCTCGAAATACGCCAACTCAACATGTACCTTCGGAGACACCTGTAGAGCTCCTTTATAATCACCCAGTTATGTTGTGACGTTTGGTAGCACACAAAGTGTTCCTCCGGTAAATGGGAGTTGCATAATGTCATAGTCATAGGAACATGTATAAGTCATGAAGAAAGCAATAGCAACATACTAAACGATCAAGTGCTAAGCTAACGGAATGGGTCAAGTCAATCACATCATTCTTCTAATGATGTGACCCCGTTAATCAAATGACATCTCATGTCTATGGATAGGAAACACAACCATCTTTGATCAACAAGCTAATCAAGTAGAGGCATACTAGTGACACTATGTTTGTCTATGTATTCACACATGTATTATGTTCCCGGTTAATACAATTCTAGCATGAATAATAAACATTTATCATGAAATAAGGAAATAAATAATAACTTTATTATTGCCTCTAGGGCATATTTCCTTCACTATCAATATATAGGAAATGTGGCACTGGTCTTTCTGGAGGATGCAAGACACTACGTAATTGGCAATGATAAAAAGTGTATCATTTTTTCTCTTTGATAATAGGGATTGTCATGCCCTTTGCTAACCAGGATTATGGTTCCAATCTCTGCTCATATCTTAGGAATATGCAATGTGCTTTCTGATGTTGCTGTTGGCTAACATGAATTTTGGAATCCATAATATTAGATTGTTGATTGCTTCGGTGTTAATGGCTCTTCTCCTCATTTGGTTATAGTCAGTTTCTTAAGTATGTCTTGTGTAGATATAAATGGTAGGACTGATGGCTTTGCATAATCAAGAAGGTTCACTAGTAGAAAAAGGGCCATTCGAACCGGTTTGTGAGGGCCATTTTTCCCGGTTCCCGAACCGGGACTAAAAGGTCGTAACTAAAGCCCTCTACCTTCAGTCCTGATTCGATCGGGAACTGGGACAGATAGGGCTCCACGTGGCCGGAGCGGCTTGCCCAGGTAGGGGGACCTTTTGTCCCGGTTGGTGCCACCAACCAGGACCAAAAGGCTTACACGCGTCAGCAGTTCAGGGGCTGGGTTTTTTTTTCCTGAAGGGGGGGGGAGGGTTTGGGTTTTTTGGGGGGTTTTGTATGGTTAATTTAGGGGTTTCATAGATTGTGTTAGCTAGCTAATAGAGAGGAGTGTCCTCTCTTATCTCCGTGCTTGGTCGACGCTACATATAGAGAGGACCCGACACGCTAGCTAGCTAGTAAGCAAATGAAGGAAACCATTAGTACAGAAGATCGTCATGAACATATATACACAGAGAGAAGTGATCGACCTCTCCTTCTCTGATAGATTGGTCGAACAACAAGTTTTCGTATATCTATCCGACGCTACTGGCTATACACACACACACACACACACACACACACACACACACACACATACAATATAAGATCTCTTACGTCCCCTACATCTGAACTCAACTTCCATATGGTATTCTCCGTGTTTGTCGATGACGTGGTCAAGAAAGAATCCCATCAATTCCTCTTGAATTGCTCGTATGCGATCTTGCGGTAGGAGTTCATCCCGCTCTGCCACATCTAATTTCAAGAAGGGGGTCAATACATATATATGAATGAAACTGAACACAAATGATGGTAATAAAATAAGATTGTGAATATTATTGCTTACGCACTTCATATTGTTGTTTAGAGTAGCCCCGCTCACAGGTGGTGTGGGGGATGAACTCGCAAATATAGTATCCACACAAATCATTCCCGGGTTCCTGCCAGAACCACTTTACAAGAAATAGAGGTCAATCAAACTGATAAGCAAGAGTGCTAAATGGTATTGATGAAACTAGCTAGTATCAATGGGAGATGCGCGGAACTAGCTAGTAGCTAGTACTTAATTTCGGGTGGTCAAATCGCAGTTGCGCCGGTAGTCCCGGAGCTTGTGCGGTGAACTTTTTCCAAACCCTGCCAGACAAAGAAAACAATTACTTGATATCAGGAAATGAACAAAGTTGCCGATATGGTGCGATAATGATCGATTGAACTTACTTCTCGAGCATTTTAGTCATGGTCGCATACTCCTCCAGATTTTTTTGTTTGGAGTCTATGATGGTTACTAGTCCCTGCTCAAGCTTAATCTCTAGCAGAATAAAGTGGAACCCGCGCATGCATGCATAACCCATCAATTACATTACTATAACCTCGAGTAATAAGGGAAACCGAATATGCACAAGACAGTAACACTCACTTGTATTCGTAAGGAAAGAGTATTGTAGCTTTGTTTTGATTTCGAAGTAACGATGCGAGCAACTTGGCCTCAGTTTGTCTGGCATCATGTTTAACACTCCATTCATCCATGAGATTTGTGTTAATGAACCCAATATCACCTACTTGTCTTTTCTTCAATTCAGCGATCTTCAATCTGCATAATATAGTGAGGATAATTATATATACATGCAATGAAAGAGATGAGCTATATATAGAGACTTAACTAATTACACAGAAGTAGTACTTACAGACAGTAGCAAGTGATGATTGTTTTATCGAGGGCCTTTTGATTGTAAAACTAGAATAACTCCTCATATGGAACTAACAACAGATCAATTCCAACGAGGTCGTGCTCCTCTTTAACCGATAGTGATAAAGTATTTTTCCCAGACTTCCTGCAGATGTCCATGTACCAATCATGGAATCTTCACATCATCGTTGTTAGGGAAGTACCAGGTCTGACGAGAGGCTTCCCGTGCTCGAATCTTAATGTGTCCACCTCCATTGTTCCAAAAATTATTGCATCGTCGTCGGCCATGTAATCTTCAGGATTGGTACCGGGCAGCACCCCGGAAGATTAGCGACGATATCGCTAGACACATTGAGCGGGGGGCACGATTGCTTTGCTATTTCACCAAGCTGGAGAATTTGTTTCCCTTTTCTTCGTTCTGCTTCTGGCTGTACTGCCTCCCGTTCTAGAGGCTTGAGAGACGATGGATCGTATCTGTATTGCCTCCCGCCTCTGGCTGTACTACTAGACGCCGGAGCAGCCGGAGCGGCTGCGGCTGTCTTCTTTTGTTGGTTAAGAGGCGGAGCAGCCGAAGGAGGACTGCTACGACGCGCCGGAGCGGCGGCGTCTGTGTTTTGTCGTCGCTTACGAGGCAGCGAAGGAGGAGGCGGGCTGCTCGAACGGGCCGGAGCAGGCGGAGAAGGAGGCGGAGTACTGCCGCCCTCACACGCCGGAGCAGGAGGCGGAGTGCCCTGATCACTCACCGGAGGAGGAGGAGAAGGCGGAGGAGGCGGAGTGCCCAGCTGACTAGCAGGAGCCGTGAAGTTCAGAAGCTTGATGTGCTCCTTCCGCCATAGACACGGAGTATGCATAGCAAGACCCAGTTGAGTCTCCCCATCACCTGTAGGGTGGTCAAGCTGGAGCTCCTGAAATCCCTCCGTTATTTCATCCATCATCACAACAGCATAGCCTTGTGGAATCAGACGACAATGAAAAGTTGCTCCGGGTGAAGGAGGGAACACAGAGCCGACAGCCGCCTTGACTTTGAGCTGATCCCATTGCGTCATAAGGTGGCACTGGTGTGAATCCGTGATAAAATCCACGGGGGTAGCTAGGACCCGTCAAGTCAGGCTGCTGAACGAGCTCGGTGGAAGCCACGCTGCTTCTTCGCTGAGATGGCGGGGTAGCTTCTGGGGTAGCATCTTGGGCAGGATCTCACAGCTGCTGGTTCTCAGCATCTCGTTCCTCTAGCTTTCTTACCCTTGCCTTAAGCTCCTGCAGTTCGCTCTGCTGCACTTTCCTCCTCCTCTCTTGGGTTTTGTAACCTCCTGCGTCGGGAAACCCAACCTTCCACGCAATGGAGCCTGGTGTGCCTCGTGTTCGTCCAGGGTGCTTAGGATTCCCGAGGGCCCTTGTGAGCTTGTCGTTCTCTCTGTCAGGAATGAACTTCCCTTCCCGCACATTGTTGATTGCTTTTCGAAGCTTCGTGACGGGTGTTTCACGTTGCTCGTCCGTCTAGCAGCACTTCCCTATTTCAGGGTCCAATGTTCCACCAGCCCCGAAGAACCAAGTCCTACAACGGTCTGGCAAGTGCAATGTCTCTGGTTTGACCCCTTTAGCAATCAGGTCCTGCTCAGCCTTGTCCCACAACGGCCGGGCTTTGAGGTAGCCACATGACCCCATGCAATGGTAATGCTCCTTCTTTGCAGCATTTATCTTGTTAGTCGCTGACATCTTCTTACTCCTCTCCGATGTCTTGTTGGCCACAAATGCGGGCCAGTGATTTCTTATCTTCTCAAATCGGCCGGTGAATTCTGGAGTCTTGTCTTGGTCGACATACGTTGTTTTCAACTCATTCTTCCACCTCCTGAATAGATCTGCCATCTTCTTGAGAGCATAGGACTTGATCAATGGCTCTATAACTGGATTCTCCAGATCCTCCTCTTCCGGTAGGGTGAAATTTACCTTCAGCGCTTTCCAAAGATCTTCTTTCTATCTATCTTCGACAAAAGAAACTTGAAGAAGCTCTTCCTTCTTAGGTTCATTCCATAGCTCGATGCTGATCGGGATCATGTCCCTAACAAGAACCCCGCACCGAGCAGAAAATGCTTCCTTAGTCCGGAGGGGTTTAATTGGTTGGCCATCGCGCGCGATTTCTGTGATCGTGAACCTTTCATCCGGGCGCAACTTTTTCTTTGGGCCTCGTTTCTTTACTGAAGTATTGCTTGATCCAGAGGGCTATATAAAAGAAGAAAGAAGAATTAATATATGTACATACCAAAACAATTAATGCACAATTAGCTAGTCAACACATGCTTTATATATATATATATATATATATATATATATATATATATATATAGACACACACACACATACACACACACACACACACACACACACCTCGCCGGACTTTGCAACAGCTGATCCTGACTTCGTTCGGTCACTGGAGCCATCATCACGGTCGCCGGAGCCACCATCACGATCATGACCCTCCTCCATTGTTCGATCAATGCAACCTTCTTCCTCTCCTTGCAGACCTTCTTCGATGTCGTTGAGAAACGGCAAGACTACATCACCTCCGTCGCGGATTATGTCCCCCAATATCTCTTCTTGACCGAAGTCTCTTTGATGATCCATAGTTTCTACAAATATTACAACATGACAATTAATATACAAACATTAGAGATGGATATAGCAAAGTTATCGGGGAGGGGGTATATCGACAACAACGACATATACATAGAAAAAAATGTTATCGGGGAGGGGGTATATATATCGACCCCCCCTCATGTCGAAGTTATCCGAGAGGGGGTATATCGACAATGACGACATATACATAGAAAAAAATGTTATCAGCGAGGGGGTATATATATCGACCCCCCCCTCTTCGAAGTTATCGGAGAGGGGGTATATTGACCGCCTCTCTCTCATGATTGTCCGACGTTTGTGTAGTGTCAAAGGATTCAAACAAAACCATGTCTTCATCATTAGGCGAAAGTAACAGGCACATGATGGTACGAAGCTCTCCAAAGTTGTTTTGGAACGGAGTCTCAGATAAGATAATTCGCTTTTTGGTACAAAGTACAGCAAGAGACTTCCGAATATCGCTATTTGGAAGGCCTTTGCTGAAATTCGTACCAAAAGGCGGATCATCCTATCCGGGACTCCATTCCAAAACAACTTTGGAGAAATTCGTACCATCATGCCTCGGTTATTTCGGGCTAATGATGAAGCCATGGATTTCTACAATACTTTGACACTATGCCACCTCTCGACCCCTCGGCAATCCTCGACCCCTCGACCCTAGCTAGTTGACGACCCTCGTCCGCTCGACGATCCACAACCCTCTACCCTAGTTCCCGACCCTCGACCGCGGTGGGGCCTACGGAGCGTCCGCGGTGTCAAGTGGTGGCCGGCGGAGGCGGGAAGGATGGCGCCAACATAGATGTCGCGCGGAAGTGGGGTGGGTGAGGCAACGGAGGGGAGGGGATATTTTCCTCCAAGCTGTAGCGGCGGAGTAAATATAGGCGTTGTATATGCGTTGGAGGATAAGTTATCCTTCTTTATGGGTTTTAGGGGTTCGGCTAGGTCCCGGTTATACAGGAAAACCGCAATTTTACTCCTCTAGCACCGGATAGGGGATCGGTTAGAGTTGGCCTAAATAGGTTTAGGGCATTGCTATTGCTTATGTATCCTGCTAGTCATTTTGCTTTGCAACCTAGAATATTGGACTCTTGATTGTATTTGTACAAACAGGCTCTTCTTGTCATTGTGTTATAGCCAGTTGCTTAAATGTCTCTGTTGGCGATAAATGCTAGACCATTCAACACTGATGGCTTTCCATAACTAAGACACTTCTTCTCAGCTCTACATTTAAGCCACTTCTCAGTTGATTCATATGCATGTTCTAGGAGATAATCTCACATGAAAGAACTATTCTTAGCTCAAATGATTCTGCATCCAAGCTTTAGATACGAAGGTTAGACTAATGGACCATCTTTCTATTCCATTCAATTTGTTATATTATTCACCGTGAGCATAGTTTGTTTATCTTTTTCGAATGGTTTGTCCTTTGTCAGTTTATTAAGAGAGCTATTCCAAAAGAAGACTATAAAGAGAGGGGAAAAGTCTAAAAAAAACCTTGACCTCGTACTCAAAGTCTGAAAACGACCTTCACCTCTGAATCCCTGAATTCTTCACCCTGTCCTTTCTAATCCCAGCCAATCCTGGTTGATTTATGCTAAAAGCTCATTTGTGCACCAGGATTGCTGACGTGGCACGGATTATGGTTTTAATCAGACACAAGTTTGACTGTCGCTGCCCCCTTTCAATATTCAGTTAAGTAGCGGCGGGTGTGGCAAATAAGAACTGCAGGTGGCGGCGGCGGCGGGCGGGCGGGCTGGCCGCGGTGGCGGCGGGCGGGCGGCGGCGGCGGATCCAGCTACTCGAGGAGGGTTGGCGGGCGGCGGCAGAGCCAGCGGCGGCGCAGCAGTCGACGATGGCCTCCTCCTCCAGCTGGACGTACTCAGGCAGAGGGCGCCGTCGCAGGGCAGTAGCTAGGTCGCCGGTGCCCGGAGAACCCGATGGCGTACCAGCCGGCGAGGCAATGCGACTGCGTGCCACCAAAGAAGTCTGCTGCTGGATATCTTGGAGCGACAAAAAGCAGAATTTGCGTGCTAGGAACTGTAGGTTACTGTATCTTGCATTCTTGCTGCCACCAAAGAATTCTGCTTTTTAGGAGCCTTCCTCTTCCCTACACTTGGTCCTGCTTGGGCATGTTCTTTTCCTCTGCTGCCATTCTGCTGGCTTGCCCTGATGTTAGCATCAGTTTGTGCTTGCTGTTGGAAAATCAATTATATCCAACAAAGGAAAATTGGACTAGAAGTCCACTTCTCACATTTCTCTCTATTTTCTTGTATTCTCCACGTAAACATCAGCAATTCCTCCTTCAGTTATGCATTCAGACATTTTCATGCAGCCAGCATCATCACACAGAAAAAACAACCCATCCACTAGTTCTCTACCAGGCAACAGGAAGTATATTTTCATACTTTGTTTGACAGGAACATGATCACCAAGAAACCCTTTCAGTTCTGGCAGAGACAACTTGTCCCTTTCTATCTGTGACATTGCCTCATCTCCTCCAACATAGTCTAAGTTAGGTCCCATCCAAACAAATTGGCCACCAAAGTGATACCTCACATTCAGTATGTCGCATGGATCCATGATGAAAATACGAACCCTAACCTGCATTGCCACACAATTGTTGACAAAAATCAACGGCTGATACAACACATCCAAACTGAATGCAAGATGAAATCCAAATTTAACTCACTAAACACCCTAAGAACCCTCACTTTTCCTAATCAAAAACCCTAACCAGAGACAATCAGCGCTGGGAGACGCAACTATGACAAGATGGGCAGAAAGAGGAAGGAGATTACCAGCGATTTTTCCGGCCGCCTCGATCTTCTTGCGTTCTAGCGATCAACCGCCACCGGCCGCCATTGCTGCTGCGAGGAAGGGGATGAAAACCGGAATAAGGGGCAGCGTCAGGTGAGAAACAGGGGAGGGAGGTGGGTTCGTTTTGGGCTTTATGAGGGACCTACGAGGCCCACAGCCAGTCCTTGTTGGCAGGCCTTTCCCCTTCTTTGTGCCATGCACTCAATCCCATCTCACACAAACACGTAAAGGGCTGGGATAAACTGGGATTGGAGAGGACAGGGTGACCAATTCAGGGATTCAGAGGTTAGGGTTGGTTTCAGACTTTGGGTACGAATTTAAGGTTTTTTTTAGACTTTTCCCTAAAGAGAGCTTTACAAAGTAGAAAACATAGGTGGGCACGACGCCGCTCCATGATTTCCCTGGCGACGCCGGCGCTGGGCTCCAGCCCATCCCGCATGTATTCTGCTTCGTGCACGACGAGAGCCACGGCAGCCGCCGTCGGAGATGCATGTAGTCAACACTGGAGACACGCGCCGCACTGGCCTTCGCTTTAGGTGAACTGAGTTCTCGTGTACCACAGCCGTCCGTCGCCGCGGCACGCGTCGCGCACCGTCTCATTGGACAGCAGGCACGTGCCCATGGGCAGCTTGTTGTCGACGCGCAGAAGACGCACTCCGTCGAACCCGAAAATATTGAACGGAACCATGGTGCGGTCGAACCTACGCTCAGCACCGCATAGCGGCTGGCAGCTCTCACGGAGATCTGTGCATGGCGGGAATTATAAAGCATGGCGCGAAGCATCAAACGGCGATTATCAAACCTATAGGTCTTAATAAAAGCCTACAGTAGGGGTATAAAATATAGTCTTGCTTCGATGACCAGTACAGCACGGATGTCAGGATCTCGCCAACGCACGCGCTGGCCGCTGGGGCAAGAGCGTGGCCGCGCGCGTGGGGACTCCGGCTGGCATGGTGGAGCCGACACGGACAGTAGCAAAGACGCCCCTGACGACCCGAGCGGCCGAGGTGCGCGAGTCCCGGCTCAGCCTGGGCCACTCAGGCTCCTGAAGCTAGCGGGTGTGCCACGGCGACGTCGGCAGCGTGTACCTCGTCGAGCTACGGGGCACTGAGCGGAGTCAGACCTCGCGGAGACGCCGACCCGTCCGGGACGCATGGTGCTAGTAACCGACTGGACATGAACGCTCCTCAAGGCTGGCCAGGCGAGGGAGGTGGTCGCCAGTGGGCGACGCCAATAGAAAAACCATGCGGGGTCATTAGTATCTAGACATCTAGTGCTTCAAAGTTTCAAACTATATTCAAATTCAAAAGATATGCATTGGATTCATTTAACTTTTTTGTCAACAACTGAATAAGCAGGAGAGTTTGCATGTTACTTCCTTTGACACATTCTTCTGCTTTGAAACTTCTATTTATTTTTTCAAAATTTCTGCTTTGAAACCTACAATAATACTACCTCTGTCAGGATTTAATTGACGCCATTTGTATACAGTGATGCTAGTTTCTTGTACCTGTCCCTGCGGCTGTTGCGGTGGCAACTGTGACTGCTGGTGCATCTGTGTAGCAAAAAGGAGGCCCGTTATGGGTAGGCGGAAGCTTTCGAGGCAACTTGCCATTTTATTGGAGGTCTTTTTGATGGTAAGCGAGCTTGTGATTTTTAATTTGAACTTTGAACTCGAAGCGCAATGGATAAGTAAAGTCGAGAACACAGCAGTTCCGAAGCAAGCTGGTCTATTCGATCCAAGTCGTGTCCATCTTTATTAGAAGGATGGTGATGATTTAACAGAATGAATACAAGTATTAAACCGCGTGCTGAGTACTCCAGCTACATGATAAGATTAAAAAAAACAGTACAGAACAACATCATAACGAAAAGTTTTGAATAACTCTAGTGAAACAACTAACCAAACAAACAAATTCAAGGACACGATCCTGCGGCAGGTAGCTAGGCAGGGTCTTCATCACTCATATCTCACTTTCACTCTCAACAGGTTGGAACCATTGCGCTCACGCCTGGCATTCTCTTCCTCTAGCTCCTTCAATGTATCCACCATTGTTTGGTTTTCTTTCGTACCGGTGAGCTGCACCTCTTTAAGGTTGGTCAAGTGCTCGATTCCGACAATTCTCTGCTTGTAGCAACCGAAAGAAAGAAAAATGGTCTCCAGATTTTGCATGCATCCTTTCTCAAATTCGTAAACTTCAGGAACACTACGAACACCGTCCATTCTCAGTTCCGTCAGCGCCGGAAATTTATGGCTAGTGCGTGCAACTATCTTCTTTTCAGAATGGAAGCTTATCTCGAGGGTCAGGGTCTTCAGGTTGGGCAGCTTAGACAGGACGTCGAATAGGGTGTCACCACGAAGATGTGCCCAAGCTATGGCAAACTCAACAAGATTAGTCAGTTTACTAACCCAGTCAGTCAACGTAGGTACACCAAGGACACCTGTCTTTCCTTGGAGGGTACCACACAACCTAACGTATCTCAGGAGCCGTGGTGGCGTTGACTTGAGGTTCTGCAGAAAGTTCTTCTTCCACTCTGTATTAGTAACAATTTGAAGGTTAAGGCATCGGAGGGAGTATAACCTACTCAGTGACTCGTCAAGCTTGTCCTGATGAGCCTCATCAATCTCTGGTATAACAGAGATATCTAATTCTTGCAATTGTTCTAGCTCGCCGATCTCCTCAATAACATCAATGTTGGATCTGACGGTCAAATTATTCACCTTCCGTAGAGCCTTCATTTTTCTTAGGCCCTTTGGCGCTTCCCAATGGAAATCCCAGTATCTATCCTTGTTGGAGTACAGCAGGCTCTCAAGTTTCTCCAGATTTGTCACAGTTTTTGGTAGATCTTCAAGGCGTGTGGCACGTACATCAAGTGTCTGCAAATGCTCTAGCTGATCAATTTTGGAAGGAACCACACTGACATCTGTTCCTTTCAAATTCAAGAACCTTAGAAGGTACATTCTGCAGATATCATCCATTTGCCTTTTTCCTAGGCCCGTGCACTTTTCCAGATCAAGTACCCTCAGCAAGGTGAACTCATCTAGCTGATTAAGCAACTTGTGCCCATCAAGTGCAAACATACTAAGTGATCGGACATGTTTTACATTCATCCCTTTGATTTTATTTTTCCTTCCATGATCCTCTGCCATTTTGCTGGATGCCTCTACTCCACCATGGATGGAGAGGCGGCGAACCCTATCATACGGCATCCCTTCGTACGCCTCACCTAACAGGCTTACAAAGTTAGCCTCAAGGGATTTGGACACCATGACCTCAAGCATCATGTCGTGGACACGACACATCTGCTCCCTCCCATCAGTATCGGTCACTCTATCTGCAGCCCGATCAATCATGCTTCTACTCACCAACTCATTGAAGTAGCCTTCTGCAATCTCCATTAGGGTCAACCCCCGCTTCTCAGCAACCAATCCTTCGGCAATCCATCTCCTCAACAGCCTATCCTTGGCAATCAAAAAGTCCTCTGGGAATATGCTAAGATACATCATGCAACTCTTGAGGTGATGAGGTAGGTGGTCGTAGCTAAGTGTGATTATCCGTCTCATCCCCTCAAGGGTAGGGTGGTTATCTATATGTGAACCAAGTGATTTCAGAACTGTTTCCCACATATATTTGCTTTCAGGAGATCTGTAGCCTGCCAAAAGGCTGCCAATGCTTACAATGGCCAATGGCAGTCCACCACATTTTTTTAGAACTTTTACCATAGAATCTTCCAGATCCTCGGGGCAGGAGGCATTTATGGAGCCAAAAGTACTTCTGAGGAATAACTTCTTGGAGTTATCTTCATTGAGGGGCGCTATAGGATGGATGTAATCATCATGAGCACAGCTACATGCTTTGGCCACAGTTTCTATCCGAGTAGTCACAATGATTATACTGCCGAGGTCATTATCTGGTAACATGGATCGGATTGAATTCCATGCTACTTCGGTCCAAACATCGTCGATCACAATAAGGTACCTAGATTTATCACAGATATATATGTTAAAGCTATAAACATGAAGAACGGTTATTTCTTGGGACATGTAATATATTTGCAGGATGTTTATTCAAACTTATTTTTGAACTTGGCACCAATAAGTTAGGAGATTATTAAATCATTGATTTGAAAATAGCAACTAAGAATGTCATTAAAAATAATATAGTTTTCACGTGATTTTTAAATCTAATTTTTGTGCACTATATAGAACACACCACGATCGACTTATTGCGAAACAAATACACAAACAACCTGAAGAACTTTTACTCACCCCTTTAGATAGACTTTTTAGTAACTCCTAGCCTACTAGAAAACTTGCAAATCGGTAATAAAACAGTGCCAAACACGTTCTCTCACCAACTAAATACGGTTAACTAGCGGATGCTACCCTGACTAATAACCAAGAATCTAAATTTCTCAATAGGTAACCATACGATTAGATTAATATTACACCTCCCAAGGAGTAGTACGATGTATTAAAAAATGTTTTTAGAGATAATAACACTCGACATATAGCAACTCGCGTGTAAGAAAAATGGTGCCACGTGTAAAAACCACCACGATTTCGACCAGTTTTGCATACGCTTTACAAGTTTGACCGGTTCGTGCTAATTTTGAAGATGTTGTAACAGTTTGGACCCACCTCCTCAGACCTCAGTTGTTTTATGTGCAGTAGTATTAACCTATTTTTACTGTGAGAACTTTGATACATATGTTGATCAATCTTGTATAATCAGACTAGATGGGACCTATTGTAAACTATTCAAGGGGCAAGGTCCACTGCAACCCGCCCTCTCCCAAGTTATGGTGAGATTTATAGGAAATTTATAAAACTACCTATCTATCTAATTTCTATTGTTTTAGTAATTATGAACTTTTTATAAGCTTTCATGTTTTTTTTCTTCTGAAAATGGAGGAGGACCCCCGGCCTCTGCATCTGGACGATGCATGCGGCCACTTTATTAATTGTTCACACAAGAACTTACAAAGTCATACAACAGTAAGAGTAAAGCCACCGTCTAGGCAACATCTGTCGCTACTCCTATTCAGTTAATGAAAGGATGCTGATAGTCTGGGCCTAATACCAAACAGACCTTGCAGCCAAACCTAAACATTTAAGACCTGCGGTCCCAACCAGGACGCCTGCCGGGTATGGGGCATCTACCAGTCCGGCGCATTCCTCAACCAGGACGCCTGCCGGGTATGAGGCCGCCGCAGCCACCTGCCACCAATCCATCTTCAGAGCTGTACTATGTCATCTACCGTGCCATGTCTCTCTGCCATCGACGCCACCATGACGCCAGGCAGCATCGTCCTCATGCGTGAGTCCATCCTCGCACATCGAACACCGAATCTGCACTGCGCCATGCCGTCGAGATCCGTCACCATCAATGTGTAGGATGAAGCACCGCTCCACCAAAGAAGCCGTCCGCTGGTCCCGCAAGATTGAGTGCACCTCCAAGAATGTCACCCCCAAGGGGGTAACGACAAATGATTGCCGCCAACATCCGATCAGCTGATCTAGGGTTTCCCCCAGAGGTATTGAGTGGAGCTGGGAGCTTCACCTCGATGATGCCTTCATGAAGGAAACGATGATAAGGGCATCGTCATCACAGGCTCCGGCCATCGACCGAAGACCAAGTTTTCACTCGGATCCGTCCCAAGTAGTCCACCCGACAACCTGTGCATCGTCTCGACCGCCTTCAAAGCCCCAGATCTAGCTGCCTAAATCCGGCGACCAACCGCAACAACAGTGTCATCGTAGGAGCCCTGGCGCACCGGCCACTGCCTGATTGTGCCACCACTGGAGCCTAGGAGGAGGGCTCCCACCCCGCCTCGCCAAGCCGCGAGAGCCGCCGAGATGGATCCCGCGTGCTCGCCACCGTCTCTGATCCAAACCAATCCGTAGATCAGATCGCCGTCAGAGATCCGCATTGAACAGGGACTACACCACGCCATGCCACCGCGGGAAGCCCTAGCTTCACCGGCCGCCACCATCCAGGGCCGCCGCCCTGGGATCCAGACAGAACATTGCCGCTGCCACCGGCCATGTTCCGCTGCCGCCGACCGGCCAAGCCGCCGGCCACTGCGACCTCCGCCGCCATGACCATGCAAGTGCACAGCCAGTCGGTCGACCAACTCCGACGAAGAAGAAGGCCACCACCACCAAGCCTAGGGCCGGCGCCCCAGACATCCTCTTATTGCAAATCAAGTCCAGGAACAGTGCACCGCTGACGGCGATTGAGATCGGTAGAACAACGAAATAGCCCGACTGAGTCAAGGCTAGATCCGTCGTTGCTGGTGCCATCCTCCACCGCCGCCGCCGCATCACATCCATGTCGCCGCCGATCTGGCCGGAAAGGAGCGCCGCCTCCCAACCAGATCGAGATCCGAGGAGAAAACCGCCACCGCCGCCACGCCACAAGGGCTTTGCCCTGTGACGCCCCGGGCGATGGCGGCGGAGGGGAGAGAAGGTGAGGCACGGCTGTAGGAGGAGGGCGGGGGCTCCCCGGTGCGGGGCGGCGCCGCTGCACGGGGGAGGGGAGTCCTGGGGTGCAATAAATAGGTAGTCGTCTACAATAAATAACCTTCATCCCTTCCTTCGACGACGAGATCTTTTTCCCTATGTCAATGGTGGTGTTGGAAGAATAATTTTTTCTAGGTATGGTCCTTCAGATCTTGCTTCGCCAGATCGGTTTTGGAATTTTTTTCTCATGGTCGCCGCGAGGAGGATTGTCCTTGCGATGTCAGTCCCGACTGCTACGTCCTCGACAATGGTGATTCATACTCTCGGCTCTCAACGACGTCGACCTGGTTGTTCGGCTCTTTGTCCCTGGAATATTGGTGTTGGTACTTTTGCCGATGTTGGTTGATTACTTTAATGGCGGTGTGCGTGCACATAGCCTTGGCATTGCGGCTCAAATTAAAACAATGGGAGAACCCTCATTGGTATTTACAGGTCTGTGGTTTGATACTTTTGTTATGTTCATACGGTTGTCTTAAAAAAAGTACAAGATTGTGTCATGAAAGAAGGAAGAGTTTGAAGATCTCGAAGATTTGCTTGTTTATTTTAGACTTTATTTTGTAATCTCTGTAGTTAGCTCATGTATCTCTACCATGTACAATATGCTACTATAATATTATTTTTAGAAAAGAAGGATGACCCCGGCCTCTGCATCTGGGCGATGCATACGGCCACTTTATTAATTATTTTCGTAAGACCTTACAAAGTCATACAACAATAAGACTAAAGCCGCCGTCTAAACAACAAACTGTCGCTACACCTATCCAGTTAATGATATCGCATCCAAGCCTTATACCAAACAGACATCGCAGCCAAGCCTAACATCTAAGACTTGAGACCCCAACCTAGCCACTTGCCGGGTGTGGGGCACACACTGGTCCGGCGTGCTCTTAGAGGCTGCCACGGCCAACTACCACCGCTCCATCTTCAGAACTGTACTGATGCATCAACCTTACTCGGTCCAGCTATCGTCGACGCCACCACGGCGCCCAACGACACCTCCTCCCTGCGCGCAAACAGCTGAACACGTCGCGGTCGCCACTGATACACCTCAGCGCCATGCTGCCAAGTACCACCAGCCGACACAGCTTGAAGCCCTTGGTGGTTCTGTCGTGCGTAGCACCTACCGACCAGGCATGACCAAGCGTAGCACCTGTCGGTCAGGCATGACTTGACATCTCCACCGAAGCTCCGTGCAAGACGAAACCGCTCCACCTCCTGCCTCTGACTTCCAGCGCTGCTCCACAAAACGATGCTCCCAAGAGAGAAACGACATCGGAGTGCCGCCATCATCCGGTCTGGAACACCAGATCCTAGGGTTTCCCCTGAAGCAATACGACTGGGTCGACGGTAGTCACAAGACGATGCCTTCATCAAGGTAACGACGTGGAACGCCGCCATCGCCCGCCGTCAGCTCGGTTTTCACCAGCAACTACGTCTCCCCGACTCACAGCTGGTGCCAGATGACGGATCCCGAGATCCGAACACCCAGCCTCAGGCCGACCACCTATGACGGAAGAGATGACCACCACCGCCGGCTGCACCGGTCAGAACAGATCTGATCGGAGGTGCCGCCGACGAGACCAGCAGGCCCTCCACGCCGCCGTCGCCGATCTGAATGCAGCATGCATGCCGCCGCAGCCAAGCCGACCGCCGCAGACCGCAGCCACCGCTGCCGCCGCCCGAAGGGCCATCCGCAGCGCCCGCAGCCCTGGCCTCTGCCGCGCCAAGCCGTCGCCGTCCGAGGACGGGCCGGCCTCCTGCCGCCTGCAGCCATCCGCCGCGCCGCAGATCCCAGGTCAGTCGCGCCACCACACGCCTTGCGGTCCGCCCCACCCCGGAAACGCGCGAGAGAGGAGATCCCCCGCCACCGCCGTCGACCCCCGGGCTTAGCCCGGCGGCGTCCTCCGGC
>NC_041391.1:667720191-667723725 GCF_002162155.2 Triticum dicoccoides | reverse complement strand
GAAATAGCTTATAAAATGCAATTAGTTCCGTAAGAAGTATTGATTTGGAATTAATATCAATCAATAGTTATCTGAAATGAGATGAAATCCATGTCTTAATTTGAAATAAAAATGTTGACGAAGTGTGCAAGATAAAAGTAAATACTGGATGTATCAAGAAGATAGATGGCCAGTAACGTTAACGTACATACATGTAGAAATAAGGTGAGTGCGTGAGAGCTTGTTTGTTGGGAGGAGTACCTCTTCTTGGTGAGAATCGACTGGATATTTGTGCGGAGCTGTTCAATGTCCATGCTGTCAATGCCAGCAAGGGGCTGGTCGACAGTTTCTGCACGATCTGCAGCTTTCAGCTTGACGATCTGATGCAGCACGTCCCTGAGGAGTCCCTTGAGGTCGAGCACCTGGGACACGGACACTTGTGCTTGGCGCTCGAAGTCGGCTTCCAGCTGCCGGCACACCTCCATGACCAGCGTGGTCTTTCCGAGCCCACCGAACCCCACGATGGAGAATACCTTGATATCAGTGGTGTCACTCGCCGCCTTCACCTTATCCGCCAGGCCACTGGCCTGTTCCTTGATGCCGACGAACCTGTCAGGGTCGTCGGCATGGTGGAGCACATGCGCCGACGCCCGAACCGTTGGCATATTGGAAGGAGGACGGCGCAGTGACGTGAGGCTGACGCCATAACGAGCATGTTGCTCGTTGATGGCAGCAGCATGGGCGCGGAGGGCCCTGATATCACCGGCGAGGAAATGGCGACACCAAAGCGTCTTAATCTGTCGCTTGCACCGGACGATAAAGCGGTCGCCGGACCTGGTCCTCACGCGGAACAGATAGAGATCGACGCAGTCCTGGGCGTCGTAGCCCACCTCCCGCAGCTGCTTCAGCCACTCCCGAACAAAGTGGTCCACCGCACCCTCCTCGGCTTCAGCCTGCATGCGGAGGAGGGCGTTCATGGTGGCAAGCTCGTCCCTCAGCCGAGCCACCTCGCCGCCCACGCCACGGAGCTGCTGGAACTCCTCCCCCACCAGCTGCCCAATATTGCTCACAATGGCATGCGCCGCGCCCTCCATTACTTCTCTAGCTACCCTCTTGCTCCTCGGATGGATGGATGGATTTTTCTCTAGGAGGAAGCCTAAATGGCAGCCACATACTAGTAACATCTCTAGGAAGCTTAGTGGCAAGCCATTATCTGCAAAGTACCCCAAAGTGGTCCACCGCACCCTCCTTGGCTAGTCTCGTTGAGACTAGCCACAGTGGGAGTAACTTCAGCAATAACATCAAGTCCAACTCAGCAAAATTGTTTATGTGGCAGTGAGTTAATGAGGAGAGAGGTGGTTATACTAACTTAGGGGGTGTTTGGTTCAGGGACTTTTTAGTCCCAGAGACTAGAAAAAGTCCCTAGGAAACAAACGAGAGGGACTTTTTCTACAGGACTAGAAAAAGATCCTACTAGAGAGTCTTTTCTGATTAGTCCCTGGGACTAGAAAAAGTCCTAGGACTTCTAAAACAAACACCCCCTTAGCTAGTTACTGTAACATCACATGTCCCAATGCAATAAGAATCTATAACCTAATAAATGAAGCTTTGTATGTTACCACACTTAGGCTACTTCCAATGCATTGGTGCTTACATGAGGTGCTAAGCACATTAAAAACTTTAGCAACTAAAGCCCCCAATGCATAGGTGCTTAACTTGTTGGTGCTAAGCATCCTTCATTTAATGATTTTGCAACTAAAGTTCTTCATGCATTGATGGGATTTCTTCCATTTAAGTCTTTTGCCTAGGTTCTCGCGCTTAGCATTGTTTCTTCCTCAGGTCACCACACTCATCTCTCTCTTCTTAATTACCTCGCCACATCAGACTTTTTGCCCACATGCCAGTCTTAGCACCTGTATAAGGTGGAGCATTGGGAGGGGCCTTATGTTAGTACCCACTATGAAGGTAGTAATATAGTCTAGGGATATGTGTATGTTACTAGTGTATGTTACTCATCATTGTGGCTAGTCTGACGGGCATCTTCTGCTGAGGGTAAAACTAGGTTATAGAGAATCTTAAATAACAAAAGTAACGTCACCTACAGGGCGTCGCGGTCTTCAAAGTCTCTGACAAACTATGATACTCTCTCCCGTTTCAAATGCAAGGCCACTATCGCATAGAAGACACCAAGTAAAACAAGCTAACTAGCCAGCTTTGCGTGTTCAGGCATTATCTGCAGAGTACCCCATGCATGGCTTGCGGCATCTATATTTCTTCTTGCAAAATGGCCAACAAATTTATTAATAATCATCAAAATCAGTACAGAGATCTAACGGAGTAGTAAAGATTAAAAATAGCTCACTGCACCACCTAGTGATGACCACCACTATCGGAACAGGGCTCTAAGCCGACAGCCAAATGTATGCCGACGGCCACCGTCGGCCTAACCAGAGCTATGCCGACAGCTAAGTCCCGGCCGTCGGCGTACAATGGCCGTCGGGCTATCCCCGTCTACGCCGACAGCAGCCGTCGGCACATAGAAGCCGTTGGCTTATCGCAGACTACGCCTACAGCTGCCGTCGGCATATATAGCCCGTCGGCATATATGCGGGCCCGCCGACAACACTCATCACGGCCGGCTAACGACGTCAAATCTATGCCGATGGCCGTGACGGGTGGCCGTCGGCATAGATACGGGTGACACGTCACCGATCCAGAGCGCACCGACCAGGACATATGCCGACGGCAGCCGTCGGCATAGCTGACACGTCATCGATCTGCGGCGCTGTCCATCTGCCCTGGCCGCAGCTATGCCGATGGCTTTGCCGTCGGCATAATTTTTTTCCTTTTTCCCATATAGTATTATTATTATTAGTATTACGCATACAGTATGTGTTAATAAGCGTACATATAGATTGTGTTAATAAGCATACATATAGTATGTGTTAATAAGCATACATATAGTATGTGTTAATAAGCATATAGTATGTGTTAATAAGCATACATATAGTTTTTTTTTCTTTTTCTTCACTGTTTTCTTTATTATTATTATTTAACTAACTTACATACAGTATGTGTTAATAAGCATACATACATTATTTTTCGGTTCTGTA
Source organism: Triticum dicoccoides (assembly GCF_002162155.2). Lineage (NCBI taxonomy): Eukaryota > Viridiplantae > Streptophyta > Magnoliopsida > Poales > Poaceae > Triticum > Triticum dicoccoides. The sequence goes on along the minus strand of NC_041391.1, from coordinate 667,720,633 downwards.
CAGAGAGGTGTGACCCCTCTCACGAACGGTGCCGCCGCCAGCCGGCAACTGGAATGGGGAACAACCGCATCGGGTCTATACGAAGGGGACTTTGCTCCAAGTGTTCATATATATCGGATGACCTACCACAATCAGATGGTGTTGTGGCATGTCCGAAGATGCCGCACGCGTCTCCGGTGCGTGGCCCCCCTCACGAACGGCGCCGCCGCCGGCACCTGGAGAGGGGAAACTACCGCATCGGGTCTACACGGAGTGGATTTAGCTGTGGGTTTGGCCCAGATGTTGCTCCCCGGTGTCCCTCTGGGCCGACCCGACACAACCGGGTGGAGAGGTCCACTGGTCAAAGCCCATCCGTGCAAAGTCAAAGGGCTGGATCCCGTGGTCAACCGCTCCAGGGTTAGGCGGGACGGGGGCCCTGGGGGTAGCAATGCCACCGGAGCGT
>NC_041391.1:667507688-667560257 GCF_002162155.2 Triticum dicoccoides | reverse complement strand
GACCTATTTCCAACAAAAACTACTTGTTAAAAAAAGATATAAATACGTACTTTGGATAAGAAAATTACCATCTACGGTGCTTATCAAGAATAATCAGTATCAGTTTAAAAGAGAAGAATCCTTCTTTAAGAAACAATTACTTCACAAAGCATAGCCAAGAATTAACCTTGCCTGCTAGGTAATGAAGTGTTGTTTAGTCATATGATGTTCTCGGTCTAATCTTCAGTTCTATTTTGCCACGCCAGCTGAAATGCTATATACCATGTGACTGGGTCACAGGTTGTTACATTTCGTAGTTATGCATGGCCAGTCATATCTATCTTGCTAGCACGTATGATCAACTGGTCCATTTCTTCATCTATAACCATGTCATATACTGCCATCATCTCGGAAATGTTTGTTGGCAGCATGGTATCCGCTTTAATATATGCTTGAAGCATGGAGTTGTACATGGGCAAACTTATTAGGTTAAACTTTTGAAGAAGCTTCATGTATCCGCTTGCATCGTCCGCATTTCCTTGCTCCTCGAAGAACATTGCGATGGCCTCAACCAGTTTAACTGGAGGTCTCCATTGGCAACTCTTCATTAAAGGTAAAGCTTTCTTCATGGCATTGACAGCTTTGTCCATCTGCCTACTCCGAACAAATCCCTCCATCAATATCTCCCACGTCTTGTAGTTTGGGCGTGCACCTTTCTGTAGCATGTGGAGATGAAGCTTCTCAGCCTTTCAAGTCCACCTATTCCTCACATAAGCACCTAGAAGAACATTTGAAAACCGCACATCATGCTCCCTGCACTCCGCTTCCCAGCTTCCAAATATCCAACGATAGAGTTCTCATCAGAGTTTCCAACCGTGCTAGAACGCTTTCATCCTTATTACAACCATCTCCAACTTATCCTCTTCCTGCAACCTGCACATCTGCCTACTGTACTTTTTTTTTCAGCCAGGCATCCCCTTTTCCATTAATCACTCAACAGAAAGATAACAGATTTTTCATCCTTATTACAACCATCTCTAACACTACCAAGCAACATACTAAAGTGGGAAACTAGGAAAGAGAGAGCGAGTTGGAGCACTACTAGGAAACCCGCTATAAATGCTCGACCTCGAAACATCTATCACAGGACAAAAATCTAATAGCACCACAATCACCAAATAACACCATAACAAATTCACAAAGACAATGCGTAAAAGAACAAAGTCAACAGAACCACAAAATCATGATCAGATAGAACGCTCCGCTTCTCAGGGACATCAAAGCAGCAATGAGGCGACTTCCAGGATTCCCCCGCACATTATGATATCAACATCCTCCTTTTAGCAACAGAGCAGGATCCACACGCAGCGGTGTCAACTGATGTGCCAGTGATGTAGCTTCTTTCAAGCAACACGCCCGTACTACTATACTAGTCGAACAGAGGCACAGATTGATCCTCCTAGCTTCAGTGCATCCTGTGTCGGCCTTGTTGCCATGAAATCGAGGCATCATGTGTGTGCTCGTCATGCCGCGGATCAATCCGGCTAGCTTAGTTCTCTTCGTACGTGCAAGTGTCCTGAGATCAATCAACTTGCTTAGGTAGCCCGCTTCGTACGTGCTGTAAGGAACAAGCTGAACTGACAAGTTCTTCAGTTAACTTCAGAATTGAAATTAAATTATGATAATTTAGGTCGTCTGATAAAGAAAAAGAAGGGATATTCTACTCGTCTGAACAGCAAAAGGTAGAAAATTTGGAGGAAGAACACGACGAACTTAGGGCGATTTCAAATACGCCAAAGGGCATACCAGAAACACCAATGGCTAAGGTTTAACCCGCTACATAGAGAATAACATATAAGTCTCTAGAACGTTCATTTTATACCCTTATAAATCCATGGTAAAAGAGAAAAAGTAGAGAGCAGGTAATGAAACATAGTAGCGGAGTTTCAGAAAGTTAATAGTGACGCAAGGGAGTTTGACATTCGTCCGACTGAAGATCCACGGTCAATAGTCATTCTGACGTAAAGCGGCATGTGATGTAGTCGGCGTCGGATCAAAGAATGACAATGCAGAGAGCTTGATCCCGGAATGGTACAGGAATTGAATTAACTGAAGATGTCGAATTCTTCAGACAAGTACCATCAGCCGTGTAGGTGGGTATCTTTTCTTTCTTGCCGGAAAGCACTCGGCGAGAAGGGAGCCAGTTTTGCTACGTGCGGTCGTGCTCTCGAGAGAAACAGGAACACAGCGAGCGGATCAAGCATATGCCCACAGGCACATGACTTCTTTTTTTATTTTTTGAGATGGAACACTCGTGTTCCATTTATAGCACGGCATAACCGCCGGTTACAGCACGGGTTACATGAACATGGTAGCTATGAAACCATTCACAGTGATCATCATGAGCTAAACCTGGACCCAAAGCTGTTGTGTCAAAGGTGTCCAGACGCTGGTCGTCATTCTTCCGTGAGATTTCTGCGATAAAAGTTGTGATCCGGTAATCCATCGGTAGTTCCCTGTGCCTCCTACGCCCATATCTATCGATTGTGTATCCCTAGTGTGTAAATGGAACTGTGTTGTCCCTAGCGTGTGATTGAAATTGTGTAATTTCAAGGCAGAGAAGTAAAATCGTAGATAAGAAATTCAACTTCCGCTTACAGAAGCATTGCTCCTTATAAAAGAACTTGGATGGTGATGATGGTAGGGAGTGACATGAAACAATTGGTCCTTTGGTAGATCAATAGCTAGGAGTACTTCTCATCTTAAACTTCTACTCCAGCAGGCCAGTAGCTGAAAAGAATTGGGGCTAAAATAACCATGAGCTTGGTCCTTGGTATGTTAGCAGCTGCAAGAGTTTTAATAATTCTTTAAACGAACAATGAATTTTCTTATGGTACATTGGTATATTGCCCTTCAGAACTCTGTACCAAGATCAAGAATTAAAAATGACACACCTAGCCAATGCACTTCATTATTACAAAGAGAAAACACAAGTAAAACAATGTTGCCTAGTTTCACTAAACTCCAAGGATGATATTGAAGATGAATAACTACAGTATTTGGAAACAACAAGTCTTTTAAAAAAGATAATATATCGCACAGAATTATATCACTAATCATGATTGCCAGTGATTTGGCTGGTTGTTCTGATTAATGGAATAGAGAGTATTCCGGCTCAAAAAAAAAGCTATAAGAACCACCTTATCCGGTTCTTACAGAAGTATGAATGAAGGCCTCCAAACTTCTCAAGATCGTCTACGTACATACAACAGAGATCCACCACAATAAAAGCATATAATCGGCATCTCTGTTAAGAAACAAGAATTTTACTTTGCTCATGACTAATCATCCCAATAAAGCTATAAGAACCCATTATCCGGTTCTTACAAAAGTATGAAGCCCTCCAAACTTCTCAGGCTCGTCTCAAGTACATACAACGGAGATCCTATACAATAAAAGCATATAATTGTCATGTCTTGAGAAATCATCACTTCACATAGACAAAAATTCACTTTGCTTGCCTGCTAAGCAATGAAATGTTGTTTTGTCATGTGTTGTTCTTGGTCTAATCTGCAGTTCTATTTTGTGACGTCGGCGAAATGCTGTAGAGCATGTGACTGGGTCACAGGTTGTTACATTTCATAGTTACACATCGCCTCTGATATCTATCTTGCTAGCACGTATGATCAAGTGATCCATTTCTTCATCCATAACGATGTCATCTCTTGCTATCATCTCGGAAATGTTTGTTGGCAGCACGGTATCAGCTTTAATATATGCTCGAAGCACGGACTTGTACAGGGGCAAGCTTGTCAGGTTAAACTTTTGAAGAAGCTTAATGTATCTGTTTGCATCGTCCGTGTTTCCTTGCTCCTCGAAGAATGCTGCGATGGCCTCAACAAGTTTGAGTGGAGGTCTCCAATGGCAGCTCTTCATTAAAGATAAAGCTTTCTTCATGGCATTGACAGCCTTGTCCATCTGCCTAGTCTGAACAAAACCCTCCATCAATATCTCCCACGTCTTGTAGTTTGGCCGTGCGCCTTTCTGTAGCATGTGGAGATGAAGCTTCTCAGCCTTTTCAATCCACCCGTTCCTCACATAAGCACCTAGAAGAACATTTGAAACCCGCACATCATGCTTCCTGCACTCCGCTTCCCAGCTTCCAAAAATCCACTCAGCCCGGTCAATGTCGCCAACTTTTATCAGACATAAGATAGCAGTCATGTAGTTAGCAGCGGGGATTCTACCTGGGACACATTTACTAGCCTTCCACAGTCTCATGACCCAATCGCTGTCACCCAGAGCCGCATAACATGTCATTACAAAAGAAAATCCTAAGCGCTGTGTTGTTGATAATTTTGTTTCGGCCGTCCTAAGGCAAGCCAGGGCTTTACTATTCAGTCCATGCTTCTTGAAGATGTTGGCCAATGTACAGTATGTGCTCCAACCAACCTCAATCGTACCATCATTAACCATCTCCTTGTACACTGATTGTACAGAGGCAACACCAGAGACAGAGCATGCGTTCATCCAAAGGTTATATGAGAGAGCATTTCTGGGAATGTTGTTCCGTTTCATCAGATCGATTACACTAAATACCTTCTCATACTGACATGTTGCAACATAGAGTTTCATCATTTCATTGAATGAGTGAGGATCGACAGGCAGCCCAATGCTCTGCAGACTAGCCATAAAGCACTCTGCTTTCTGAACATTTCTTTCAACAACATAGCAATGGAGGAGAGGGAATGACGCAGCTTCCCTTGAAGCAGAGTTTGGTAATTTCTTGTAATATTCCTCAGCTTGAGAAGTACCGTGCACTTTCGCAATCAAGTCCAGTCTAGCTGCATGATCCAATGGTAATAGTTTAATTTCTTTGCGTGAGTCCATCCATGATAAAATCTGCAGGACAGCAGAAGCTTGTTTAGGCTGCGACAATTGTAATTTTGAGCTCTAGCCTATATGGGATTAAAACAATCACGAATTGCCAATCGGCGGAAGTGTCAGATTCCCGTCTCGGGAGTTTCGATCAAACAATATGAAGAGTGTGAATTGACCAGTTCTTCCTCTGCAAGCAGAGATTTTAAAGGGTCTGAAATTTTTACAGAGTTGGGATCAATCAGTTCTTCCTTCGCAATTAACCTCTCAATACTTGTTGTCAGTCAATAAAAACAGGGGAACAAAGGTGAAATTCTTCCTAATAAGATGTAAAGCGACGACCGAGGAATGTCCTAATTGGGTTCCTCCCCATGTTATCAGATTTTTCAGTTCAAATGGCATATGAGTTAGTGTCACTGTACAACGCAAATAGCTGGATTTTCAGTCGATGAAGAGCCTGAAGTTTAAAACTAGAGTTCAGAGAGGGGACTACCGGTTGAAGCCGCTCACCTCGAGGGCGTGGCCGTAGCGGCGCGCGCGCCGGAGCTGGGAGACGGCACGCTGGAGGTCCGGCCGCGAGACGCGGCCGCGCTCCTGGGCCCATCCGTCGATGGCGGCGGCCGCCGCGCCCGGCGACCGGAGACGGAGGAGGCGCCACGAGAGGGGGTCGCCCTCGCGCTCGCCGGCGGTGGCCGGAGTCCCGAAGGAGGGGGAGGGGGAGGAGCAGGAGGAGAGGGAAGCGGGTCTAGGGTTCGAGCGCGAGGAGAGCAGGCGGAGGAGGCGGCGCGCGACAGCGGCGGCCATGGCCATGGGGCCGGCTCAGTACCTGTCGTGGACTGCTTTTGGGTGTGTCCGTAACCTGAATCCATTTGGACGGCGGTTTTACATGAAAAAAGTCAATTCCTCGAGCATGAAACACATTTTGGGTCACCTTATCATGATTAAATTGCTAGTACCAGTTTCTTAACCCTAAGCTTTATGAGTTTTTGTGTGTGTCTAAATTTTTTTATTTTACGGGCGTGTGTGTGTGTCTAATTTCGACATGTGAAGGCGTCATCCGAGATGGCGACTCGAGGCCCTAATCCAGTTTTTCCGGGAGGCTTCGTCGTGCACGGTTCCCTTGCTAGCGCCACTCAGTGTCACTGGGCTTGCTTGCACGGTTGACAGCAGGGGCGGGGCAACGTTCCTGTAGCATTGAGTAATCCGGAGATCGTGAGTCCATTTTGTGATTCCATCCGGATCTCGGTAACTGTTTTATAAAATGTTTTCGGATGCCTCTATTCAACTAACATGTTTTTTTACCTATGGTAGCAGCTTATTACTATCGCTACTGGATTGAAAATTTTATTTATGGTTGATGAATTTGTTTTTAAAAAGTCTTCTATCATCTACCCAAAAGTTCTAACACTGTTCATGGTGCAGACCAATCAATTTCATAAGCGAGTTCCTGTTAATTTTTCCTATAGTGAGTTTCAGTTATTCTTGATATCGCAAAAATATTTCAAATTCATAATGATATATGTCGACTTGTATAAAGTACATATCATGAACCGAACGCAATTAGTTTCAATGTGTACATTTTTTTATCCTTGATGCAGTCAGATATTATTGATGATAATTAACTCATTCTCCTGCAAGACTTGAATTGGGTATCTACTTCTACAAACTATATTCAAGAGATTCACATTGAATCCATTTTTTTCTTTGATAAGAACTGAATAAGTTGGAGAGTTGTCATTGTAATTTACATGTTTTCATGGAAATCCAAATAGTTTTATGACGAGGTTGTTGCTTACATATCATGCTAGTCATTTTGCTTTGCAACCTCGAATATTTGATTATAGATTGCTTAGGCTTTGGTGTGATTCTCCTATCATTGGGTTATAGATAGTTGCTAGAACAAAGATAGTTGCTTGAACATATCTTTACGGATAAATGTCAGACCATTTACGACTTATGGCTTTTGCATAAGTAACAAGGTTATTGAGGGGTGCAATTTGCACGTGTCATTGCTTGTGTTTGGCCAAACAAATGTTATGTTTTTGATTTTACGCTTATGCCCTTCCACCTGATTCATCTACACGTTCTAGCAAATGGTCCTGCCAAAGACTGGGCTTAGCTTGGATCATTTTGCATTCAAGATTTAGATACCAAGAATATTAGACCCTCTTTCTTGATTCGCTTCAACTTATTATATTCATAGTTTGTTTAAGTTTTTCGGGTTTGCCCTTTGTTTGTTGTCTATCACGTCATTCTCAAAGCTAATGCAATCATGGTGATCTACTCATGTGTGTCGACGTGTGCATGATTTCACTTGAAAGGTATGTAAACGAAAGTGCATCAACCATTCATGAACTCTGCAGTTTAACTAGTTCAACAGGACAAACAATGCACAGACTCTTTGACAGTTGCAAAGCCAATCGCAACAATGAGCTAGGTTTTCAACTGTGTAATGCTTGTGCAGTTGTAAGATGTGGAGCCTGGATGCTATGGATGACATTTATGTGACTAATATTTGTGGGGCATAAGTACTCACTATGTTTTATATATATTTGATTATAAATTTTTATTTGAAAAACTTCATCATACCACAATTGCCAGAACCATCTTCCCATCTACTACCATGAATTTGGTTGGATACATAAAGGCCGGTGTTAAGTGTTGATTACTAGATTAATCAGTAATTTTGGTGATTAATCAATAATCCATAGTGTCTTCTATGCCTATGGCTATCAAAATCTTACCCCATCCAGAGACATAAAAAATAATGCAAAGAGTTGGATTAGACAATTCCAAGGCATATAAGTATAACGGGAAATAAGTTGTTGATCATTTGGGTGGAGAAGCTCAGCTCCTTATATAAGACTTTGGTGGTAGACACTGGCATGAAATCATTGGTTCTTTGGTAGGTGAATAGCTAATAACACCGTATCTATGAGGTTGGTCCTTGGGCAGGCCAACTGCTAAGAGAGATTTATCAATCCTTCAAATAAACCATGTACTCCCTCCATCCCAAAATACTTGTCGGAGAAATGGATGAATCTAGACGTATTTTAGTTATAGATACATCCAATTTTATCCATTTCTCTGACATGTATTTCGGGACGGAGGGAGTATATCTTAGGCTTTTAAAAAGGAGTTGTATTGCCCTTCTGAACTTTGTACCGAGTTCAACATGATGCACCTAGCCAACGTTGTTCATCATTACATAGTTTTTGAAACAAAGTACAATAGTTGTCATTTCATCCTCAGATAGAATAAGCGCGCTCACTAGAGACAACGCCGCCAAGTTGTTGAACTCAAAGATACCGAAGCATAATAACAAGCTGACATTTTGACTTAAAAGAGAGAAAATATATTACACATAAATACATACACCGAGCATCCCTATGACACTATAAGAACCCCATCTAGATCTTCCAAAAGTATGAAGCCCTCCAAACTTATAAAATACACGGAATAGAGCAATCAAATATGGTGCCTTCGTCCTTATGCACTGCCTATGTGGCGCGCCAACGTGTCATAGACCCTTATGTCAGCAGCTGTGAGTAGAGAGTGAGCCATGCATGATTTTTTTAAAACCCTTATGATTTATTTAATCACATAGGAAAGCCCCTCTAATTAAAAACATGGTCCCACATGTCAGTACGGCAGAGAGAAATAACCATAAAATAGATTCCATGTGATGGATTTCAAACCTTGGACTTCCTGGTTCACTGCCACATGAGTTGGCCACTCGGCTGAATTAAGCCCTGTGGCCAATTATAATCTAGAAATCTATATAGATCTACTCCATGTATCATTTTGCAACTCCCTACTACGTCTTTCACCTTTTTTTCAGGTTCCTATTTAGTTTTCATGATACATAAAATTCCCTATACAAAATATAGTAATTATCAAAATGTAATTATTGCATATTTTAGATCTTTATTCTATTTTTATTATTGTGTACTTTGAAGAGGTAAATGCATATTAAAAATTATTTTCTAAATTCATTTATCTTCATTCAGGACCAAAACCATGCAAAATTATTGTGTATCTTTATTGTATTTCCTAACTTCACAATTACTGAAAAATATATACCGTTTTATTTTGGAAACTATTGAACTTGTATTTAATTACTGTAGTATTGTGTGACAATAATAAAATTAGAATTGTATTCCCGCAAAAAAAACTACAAATGTGTTAGAACATTTTGAATGTGTTTGTATAAATGCAAGAATAATTTTACACAATAACTTTGTAATACATGTTGAACATTTTGACCATTATTTGAAATACATGTTGTCATTTTTTTAGTGCATGACTAACATTTTCCAAAAACAGATTTACAAAAAAAAATGCCCATGAAACCTTTTCCAAAATAAATGTTGACCTGTTTTTTGAATTGCACTAACACTTTATTTAAGTTTTATGGTAGTTGTATTTTTTTTCTTACATTTCATTTTCACATGGGAAAAAATCAAAAAGAAAAATAAACATGGACATGAACTTGGAAAAAATAAAAATAAAACTTGTGCAGTCCCATAGGAGCGCCATATATAAAAATATCGCTTGAGCAGGTACATAGGACGTGATTTACTACTAAGTACCTGAGCAAACAACACATGCAATCCTTGGTGAGATTGGATAATAGCATGGTGGTTGACGCCCTGAAGCACAATGAAGGTCATTCCGTGGTGTTGGCTCCTATTATTGATGCTTGTCGTTTTATTTTGGCCGAGTTCGAAAAGGTTACTATTGAGTATTGCAATATGGAGTCTAATGTAGTTGCTCATGAGCTAGCAAATTAGGGGCGTGTTAATCCTCTTCTGTACGGGCGGATGAGCCCCCCAGCTTCATTGTTAAACTTTTATTAGACGATGTATATGTTATTTGAGTTTAATAAAGCTAGCCTGAAGGCCTCCCCGTAAAAAAAAGTAAGTTTGGCCTGGTGGACAGCTTGTGTTTTTTTTGGAGCCATGGACGTCCTGTTGAGACACGTGCTTCTAAATAGAGGGGCTTTCCTATGTAATTAAATAATACATGGGAGTTTTGTATGTAATTAATAAGCTTGGGGTTTTCAACAAAGAGCCATCACGCGCGAGCCATCATAGTTTCCTTTTTTTTGCAGGATTAATTAAAGTCCAGGGAGTATTCTAAAAAACATCATGCATAACAGACGTCCGTTATTTGAATTCTAATAAAGCTATAAGAGATGTGAACATATTGTTTTCATAACCTATAAGAAATGTTCATAATAATAATAATTTCTCTTTCTATATAACTATTTATTTGTGAGAAAAATGTCCACATCTGGCCACAATATTGTTCCACTACTGAAAAAATGTCTCATTGCTCAAAATAAATGTTCACATTATTTATTTGCATATTTTCATAATAAATATTAACCTTTTGTCGAGAAAAAATTCACTATACAAAATTAGAAAATCTTCACACAATTATTTTCTATGGAAATAAATCGCCAATTGTAGTTTTTGTTAATTAAAAAAGGCACACATACATTTAAATTAACAAAGACAGACGAGTCATGATACACACGTTGAGTGATTAATTCCGTTATGCCAACTCTTCTCTGGACCACTCTCTGCCTTTGTCCCTGCCATCCTCTCTTTCGTCACATCAATTCTCTAATTTTTCCCAGGGGAGGTTTCCTACTGTCCCCTCCCTATAGCCCGAAAGTAAATAACACCGTGCAACCATCATCGCTGACCAGGCCGGTCACCACTGACGGGTCTCACGTTTGTCCCAGCAATGAGGACTTCACCGTTTTGTAACCGTCGCCATTGAAAGGTGCCCGGCGGAGCGCCGATGGGTGGTGAACTACATCAGTAACCGACACCCCTAGGTCTATAAGTGATGACCTGTAGTTTTTTGTACTAGTGTTGGTCAGCGACTGAGTCCAATGATGGTGACGCTTGCATGTGTCCTAATTCTCCTTGGAGATGTCGTTGATGTCTTCTTCCCACCTTGAACCAGGGCTAAAACCCAGTGTCTGATTCATCGGTCTGGATGGTGGGACATCATACTTCGTTTGTTTTACACAACCCTGGTACCCTACTAGTGTTTTGTCGCATGGCTAGCAGACTGGTAGCAGGTGTTGTTTCCGGGGATGACATTGAACACAACTTACCAGCTTGAAATTCTCCAACATAGGCTCATCTTGTGCAAGATTTGATAGTTGCAGCCTATGGATTTTGTTCATGATACATGTAACTTGTGGCTTTTCTTGGTGTATTTGGAGTGATTTTTATTTTATCTTTTTGGTTGGATGCATCCACATAGGACCAACATTATTTTATTTTTTTGGTTGGATGCATCCACAGGGACCGAGGTGTGATAAAGCTTCCATTTTCTTGAAACAAAATTCTACTAATGTCAATCATGGGTGGATGCATACAAGCCATTGTTAAGTGTAGATATCTTCATCATGCAAGTTGAGGTAAAAGTAAGCATGGCATCTCTGGCCCGTACTCACCTAGCCAAGATAGCTATTTCCTTAGATGGCAAGTGAGATATTGGCTCACAGATTCTCCTGAACTAGGCAACACACTAGCGAAGGTTCCCTGAAATATTATGCCTTGCCATTTAGCATCTTTGTGTCTTGGGGCTCAGCGTCTATGTTGCTCCTTGAGAACGATAGTGTGATCACCTGCCTGCTTACTATCACCCTTATTTGCGAATCATACTCGTGAGAATCAATCTCTTTGAATCCCCGTTCCATCCTAGTCAAGGAAGTAACTAGCACACCATGCATCCTCAAGAGTGCACGAGGAGTGTGGTGCATGAGACTGCCGGAGCATGAAGGCACAATGCTCCATGAAGAGAGTATGCTGAGGGAAATTAGCTGATGCGGCGGCGTAGGAGGTAGATGCATGGAGCTGATTTCAACTAATGCGTGCAAGTTGTAATTATACCGATCAATCCATAATTCTTGATGTCTCCTATGCCTATGCAACCATGCAAATCATAACCCTAGTGTGCGAACTGCAGAGACATAACACAACCGGATTGGACAATTAAAGACATAGAAGTATAAATTATTGATCATTTGCTTAGACAAGTCTTGCTCCTTATATAAGACATGGGTGGTAGGCATTGCCGCATTGACATGAATGCATTCATCCTTTAGTAGATGAATAGCTAAGAGCAATTCATTCGTCCTTTAGTAGGTGAATAGCTAAGAGAACCTTGGTTATGAGCTTGGCCCATGTAATCATGAGAATCGATCCTGTTAAGGGAGCACCCAATGAATTGGCTGAAAATAAAAAAAAATACTGTTGACTTCTTCTAAACCATTGAATTGCCCCCGGCAAGATTTCTCGTAGTCCTCTTCTCGAACTCGGACAGTTTCCAATCTCAAACTCGGCTAGTGCTAATATTTGTTTCTCTTTGCTCAAATAAATGTTTATCATCTTTTTTTCCTTTTTCATAGTGACTGCTTGTTTCTTGGTAAACAATTGTTGGCTGCTGGTTACAAAATTGTTCTACCATACTACAAAAATGTTCCATTAATTTGTTTGAAACAAATTGTTCACTCTTTATTTTCTCAAGGCGCACATGTACGTACAAATCCGCAGAAAAAGAGAAGACCAACGTGCACGTGAGCTAGTACAAGCTTCGACCCATCCTCAGGGCGTGGTTTCACGCCGCCGCCCCTTGGTCTTTCCCCTCTTCACCAGTACTTGTACCGCCACCTTTTTTTTTTTAGAAAAAACCGCCACCTGTACAGCTTGTTGCGCGGCACGGCCCATCTCCTGGCCCGTCAGAGGCAGAGCCCGCCATCATCAGCACTCTGTTCCGCTCCGCGCCCTAACGCGCGGCCCCTCCCTTCCCTCCTCCCCCCTAGCGCCGCTCCTCCTCGCCGGCGGCGACTCCTCCCCCGTCTCTCTGGTTCGGCGGCCGATGGTGGCCATGAAGACGAAGGGGCAGGAGGACGAGGCGCCCGAGGAGCGCGTGCCGCACCTGCCGTGGATGCGGCACCCCGTCGACATCGACTCCTTCTCCGGCTGCCCCGTCACGAGCCTCCCCCGCCTCGACCCCAGGTAGTGCCACACCATACCCCATGCCTGTGCCGTGCAGTATTTTGTGCTCAGTTACGGCCTGCTGAATCTGTAATGCCGGAGTCTTCAATTTGATAAGGATGGCGCTGTTGCGCTTCACTGGATAGCTTCTTGTGCTGCTACTAGAAGTTCTATGCTATTAGCATTGGCTGCACTAATTTTGTTCAATGTCATGTGCACTACTAGTTTCACTTGCTTTACATGTTCGATTTGGTCTACTTTGTTTAGCTGCTTATTAACTTTGTGCCCTTTTAACTCTGCAAACGTCTTAGAAAATACTAGTAGCATGCAACTGAGGGCTATGTTTACTGTTACACAGATTGGCAGAAGCGTTGCAGCGGATGGGAATCGAATCTTTTTTCCCGGTTCAGGTTTCGACATGGCTGGAAACAATTGGCCCTGGTGCTTTTCAGAGGGATATCTGTATTAACTCCCCGACCGGGTCCGGCAAAACTCTTGCTTATGCCTTGCCTATTGTGCAAATGCTCTCCACTCGGAAAGTAAGGTGCTTGCGTGCTTTGGTTGTGCTGCCTACACGGGATTTAGCATTGCAGGTTTGTGATATTTATTTTACCTTCTAGATAAAACTTGTGTACACTAGTCTATACTGTCAATATCTTATTCCAGCAATTTATCCATAGGAAAACTGATGCATGCTGTTCTATATCGTCAGTAGCTATTCCAGCAATTTATACATTTAATATTATTCAGTTCATCATGACAAAATGGAAGTGTCTTTTGTTTGTTTGTTCCACTTCAGGTTAAAGAGGTTTTTGATGTTATTGCTCCTGTGGTGGGCTTGACAGTAGCATCAGCAGTTGGTCAGTCCTCCATTGCGGATGAAATCTCAAATCTGATCAAGAAGTCCAAACAAGAGCTTTACCCATCGCTTGATGATGAATATGTCGAAATGGAACCACAGACTAAAGTTGATATATTGGTGGCAACTCCTGGAAGATTGATGGATCATATCAACATGACTAAAGGTTTTAGTCTGGAGCATCTTCAATACCTGGTAGGCTTTTTGGCAACAGTCTCTGTTTCCTCTTTCATCTCCAAAATTCTCCATACAATGGATGGCTGAGTTCATATATGATGTGTTGATAGTTCCTGTTATAAATATTTATAAGGTAGTATTGTTTGTGTGTGCATAGTGCCGCAGTACCATGTAATGTCAAACATTATGCTGGCAATGAGTTTGGACCAAAGTGTATACTCCCTCCGTCCCAAAATAAATGTCTCAAGCTTAGTACAATTTTGTACTAAAGCTAGTACAAAGTTGAGACACCTATTTTGGGACGGAGGTAGTATTACTTAATTTAGCTGGCCTGTATCCAAATAGCAGCAATAAATGATTATTTGGGGACATTTTTGGACGACAAACAATTTTCCAGATTCGCCTCTTCATTTAGACACTTGCTATATGGATGGCATTTGAAACCATGCGAGTGTTGCCTCTAGTTGCAGCAAGTTTGGCATGCCCTTCTTGTGTTCTTTCCAACAAATTATTCAGTCAACAGGACCCGCTATCTGTACAACTTTTCTAGTATATGATGATACGAAACTTAGTCATGGCACTATAATTTTGCATCTTATTAGTATTGCGTACTTGCTTTTAATTTTTTCGAAACTTGCGGTTTCAGGTTGTTGATGAGACAGATAGGATGTTAAGGGAGGCATATCAGTCCTGGTTGCCAACAGTTATCCAGTTTACTCGCCCGACTAATCAAGATCATTTCCGGCATGACACTGCTGGACGAACTCTACTGCATCCATTGACCACCATCAGAAGATCGTAAGACTTGCTCTACCGAATCAATTGCTCATATTATTCTTGTCCTCTTTTATCACTTTATATTTCAGTTGAGGACTTAAATCTATGCCATGGCATTTAGGGGCGTCGAACGAGGATTTAAAGGTAAATGCTATCCAAGACTGGCAAAGATAGTCTGTTCTGCTACACTGACCCAAGACCCCAGCAAACTTTCTCAACTTGAGCTGCATCATCCTCTGCTGTTGAATAGTGGAAAGAAGCGTTACAGAATTCCTACAAAGCTGGAGTCCTACAAGCTGGTTTGGCAGTTTTTGCTGATTGTTACTCTTATCAATGCTGATGCCTGAAACACCCAAGGGGTGTAAAAGGCTATTGTGAACTGTGCCCTGCGTTCTCATTCTCCTTGCTGTTAATGCAGATTTGTACATCAAACATAAAGCCGCTGTGCCTCATTGTTCTTCTCCAAGAGCTGCGTGGGGAGAAGTGCTTGGTTTTTACCAAATCTGTAGATGATAGTCACAGACTAAGCACTTTACTGGGATTTTTTGATGACTTGCCCTTTAAGTTTAGTGAATTTTCAAGTTTGCAGCGTGAATCTACTCGAAGGTAATAACTCATGTTTATTTCCTGTTGTAAATCAGAGTTCATTTTCTTGCGTTGGTTGCAGACCGCCACAAAAATAAGTAACTACAAATAACCATCTCTGACTGACTATGCCTTATACAAGCTCCATGGATCATATTTGTTAGAGCATGTGTGCGCAAACATAAGAAAGTGGCATTACTTGCTAAGTTAGGTTATGTTGATGGTGGAATGATATTCTGACATGTTGAACTTAATCTCACCTTGTGATGTTAATAAAACTCTGCTGCAGGAAGACGTTGGCAGCCTTCAAGGAAGGGAAAATAGATGTTCTCATTGGCTCAGATATAATGGCTCGAGGAATACATATTGACGGTTTGAGATATGTTATCAACTATGAGATGCCGCAGTATGTGAAAACATACATCCACCGAGCAGGCCGAACTGCCAGGGCAGGCGAATCTGGTTCTTGCTTCACGTTTTTAAGGAAAAATGAGGTAATGCGCTGTTTAACAATAATAGTAGTTAGTATTTGGTACAATGCTTGCTGTGGTTGATTGATTAATACACCATGATATTGTACATGACATGTCTATATGTGTAAATAATATGCTGATCTCATCCCTGTATTGCTGGCTAATTTGATTGCTGGGGAACAAACAAATTGAGTGTTTTGATGATATAGAATTTGGTGTAGATAACTGTTACTATCGGGACTTCCTGATTTTGGTCAGGACTTATGGACGAACTAATGATGAACCACCTTGATATTTGTTTTGGAGTTAAACAGACGTGTCTGCTACCAGATGTATAAATTAATCTCAGCATATCTTCTCTAGTTACATGGGTTGCTGAGTCAAATGTCATGTAGGTTAAAAGATTTGCCAAGATGCTGAAGAAGGCAGATGGTTCTAGCTGCATCCTTCGCTCGCTACCCGAGGAATCAATAGATAGCCTTCGCCCAGTTTTTGAGACCGGTGAGATAACAGTCCTGTTTTAATCAGATTTCTATGTTGATTTGCCATCACCCACGCCTTCGATGTTCTTCATTGATTCTGATATTGTCTCTGTTTCCTTTTTCCTTGCTGGGCTGTTAAAAGCTCTGGAGAAACTGAAAGATAAATTGAAAGGGTCTGCCGAACCAGAAGCATCGAAGAAATCCAACAAGTTGGGAGATAAAGCGCCGGGAGCTTTGAAAAGAAAGAGAGGCAAGCAAACGTGAAGTGTGATAGATCACTCGGTGTTCTGAATTGTTTTCTGTAAACGTCTTAAATCCCCGTCTGGTACATATATTTGGGGAACTCTACTATCCGAAGACGTCACGTGTTTTCCCCCCTGTTTGCTTTTCTATACGCCTACTGATCAACACGGCGCGATTTGATGATGGACCGTATAGTTTAGTGGGTTTGGCTGATTTAGTCTGAACATTTGTCAGTAAACCTGAAAATTCTAGGTGCACGTCACAGTAAATTTTTATGTCTTTCCAACTGACGCCCACCTGCATTTCTGCAGAATTCATTAAGTTCCCCTTGTTCAAATGCTACAAGTCGATGCTGCTTCTCCTTGTTCATCAGAGTTGTCAGTGGCATATTTTTTGGTTAACAAGCACGGTTGAAGATGCCCTAATATCTTCACCGGATCACGTAATTAACGCATCAAACATCATGGCTTAATATCTTCAGTTCTTGACGCTCCGAGGATCGTCTAATTAACCGTGTTACCACCTGCATCTCAACCATTGGCGCGTAAGCATTTCGCGCATGGCTTTCCAGTAAACGCACTACAACTAAGGTTATCTGACTTGCTGGTTATCCGGGAAGAAAAGCGCCTGAAACAACAGCATATGCTCTCCTGGCTCCCACATGATATGTAGATTATCTTCCAATTTGTTGACCAGCTTTGCATTTGTGCCTTCTACGAAAAACAACTTTGCATTTGTACCTCCTATAAAATCAACTTATTTTGGGCTCACAATAAATTTGATTCCTTTTTAGCTTTATCGAACAAGAGGAACGACAGCTCAGCAATTTTTTTTTAATATAAACAAGACTAGAGACTAGAGCAGCTCGATCATATCCCAAAAGGGAGAAAGAGATATTAGAAGAAAAGCTATTGCACATATAAATAACAAGAACAGGAAAAAGGTAGGGCTAAAGGTTGCATGATTGCACATCATTTCTTCTTCTTATGAACAGACATAAAGGCCAAGAGAAAAGGGTGTAGAGCTGGCTGGCAATTCTACCCCCGGAATGCAACCTTCTGAAGGCCACTTCACTGTCTACCGCCATCCCTGATGGTCCGGGAGCCATCGGCGCCCACGCCGTTCACCAACCGAGGCGACGCAGGGCTACCGCCTTCGTGTAGGGGTCCTCCTGCATTACCAGCAGGTCGGGTGGCGGAGCGGAGCGACGATGAGGTTGCAGAGGAGATGACCGAGGCAAGGGAGATCGGCATCAGGCAGAGCCCCTTGCCCTGCAGATACTGCATGGCAGTGCCCATGTCCTCCTCCATCAGCCTCGCCACCTGTTGCTCCGTCGCCCGCAAGGTGCTACCACCATTGTCGTCGTCGCCATTGCCGTCGCCGCTGCTGCTGGTCCCGTTTCCATTTCCGCTGCTCTGCAAGGTGGACTCAGATTTTAGCACAGTGGCAATTGAGCAGATGACTCTTATAAAACAGCTGATGATTTCTTCACAGAAAAAGAGTTAATGATTTTTTTTTTCGAATTCGAGATGGTGGTTGACCTTGTAGTAGCTGGGGTATGTTCAGGAGCTGCCAATTGTCCTTAGTGGGCAGTAGCTCCTATAGGCTAACTGCTTGATTGGTAGTTTGGTATATGGTGGTCACTTTTCAGGCGTGTTTTCCTTTTTTCCCTCCAGTTCTTAAACCAGAAAGATTCTTCTGAACCTTTTTCTGTTGTGCTGGCATCCACTAATGCTTGATCTGTTCCTTAAGCAACGATCCTTTCGATTTGAAAAATGATGTGGTGCAATTTTTATAGGCATACTATTAATTTAGTTGCAGTAGCTCTTTACTGTGACTTTCAGTCCTCCGAATGCCAAATTTAGATTTTTTATACCTAAATTCTACCTCGTGGACTTGAAGAGGGATCCACCCTAGACAGAAATAATCATCTTTTTCATATACAACCAAAAGTTAAGTGAGTCAGAATCAGCACACCAACTTGAAAATGACAGGATTATGAGTATCTATTCGTACCGGACCGATGGTCAAAAGGCTAACATTCCATATACACTTTGTGATCTAACAAACGTAATTAGCGGATTTTAGGGATCAGAACAAGTTGGCCCATGCAAGCAAGCTAGTGTTTGGCTCTAGGCTAACACTTACTAACTATGTACAAGTCGTTGTCAGTGATGTAGGATTCCTCCATAAAACAATCACATATAAGCTTGTCAAAATGGAAGATCATGTCACACAGGTACCTCTGATGACAAGCCAGCAACCAGAGGGCCAACTGCCGCAGCTCCGCCTAATCGGCTCATGCTGAGAACCTGCAAAACTGGGACATCTGATCAGGGACCATGAGTTCCATCAAGGAGCAAGCTGACTAGCAACATTCAGAAACTTAGCGGCTAGCTAGTAGTAACCCGGGCTAGGTGCAGAAAAGCCGAATTATGTACCTTGACTTGAAGCTGGAGGAACTTGACATAATCAATGATCTCGTCGAGCATCGATGCCTTGTCGGTCTGCAACAAAATTCCATCTTGTTATTCCAGTTACAGTGACCTATGTCCGGTCTAGTTCGCATTGTGGCAGCTGCGTCATCTAAGATATGACAACTGATATAAGGTTTTATTCTAAAAAAGCCAAGCAATCGACATTCGTTATCGCTCTAGATACCGTGAACAGTGAATAAAAGTTGTGCAAAGAAAGATATCACATGTGCGATTGGAAGCTCCGGGAGTATCAACCGTGGCAAGAAGCTGGAGACTAGACAACACCCCTGTTCTGTAACCATCACGGAGTCCACGATAGCGGGATGTCTCAAAGTCTAAACATGTTCATGTTATATGGAACCCCCAATACATCTGTCATTCTCCTCATGATGCTCAATATTGTAGTTCTACGAACCTAGTGTTTAGTGAAATGATCATGAAGCCCCTAATTTAATCTTCATCCCCCCTCAATTTGGTGTCCCCGTTTATCTACAATTGCACTAACTGGTACTAGCTGTGGCCTTGGCCCAAACTGATGGTGTCAATAACAATTCTTATTCCCCTTGGCACCATGCCTGATCTCTCTTTTCCTACCAATCAGAAGTCACTAAATTACTAAGCCAGACCGTCCAACGGACAACCGACATGTCAACCCTATCCCCTGGATTACTTAATAAGTGTAATTAACCATACAACTCCAACTACCATCCATGCTTTCCAATTCCATAACGCACTTGCTATTTTACAATCACTGATACTACTGCAAAGATAGCATGGCATCACACGTTATACTACTAGTATGTATGATACACCAGCTTTACTCTGTCTGCAGCAACCAATAATGCAGGAAACATGGATGCATTTTTCACCAGAATTCAGGGAAGGAAAGCTTTCCTTCCTGCTTTGCTTTGCTCAAAGCAGAGAGCGCAAGAAAAAGGCGAAAGCGGGAGGAGGAAAGGCGGGACGTTTCGCTCACCTTGTTGGCGCTCGGGACCAGCTCCTGCAACGCCTTCATCCTCTCCGCTATCCTCTCCCTCCGCAGCTGCAGAGCAACACATGGAAAAATGTGTGAGGAAAACCGCACGGTTTCATTTCAGGCCCCTCTTGCTGCTGGTGCCAACATTTTGAGCAAAAATGCCAGTAATTTTCGGCAGTGACAGGTCGGAGTGAAGTAAATGGTCCGGTGAATGTGGAGCTCGAGGAGCAGGAAGTCAAGAACAGTAGAAGGTGTAAGACATAAATGATTGGGGGAGAAGGGAAGGGTGGTGGCGAGGGTCGCGTACACGCTCGGCGATGCTGTGGGGGTCGGTGGCCTGCCCTCTCCTCGCCCGCTGGCGCTGCCGCGGCGGCGCCGCCGCTCCGCTCTGCGCCGCTGGCGGCGGCATTGAGCCGGCCTTGGATGTACGGGGGGAAAGAAGGGAGAGTTTTGTTAGTGCGGCTGATGAAACTCGGAACAAAGCCAAAGCTGGACGCGCGGCGGTTCTTGGCTCACCTGACCGAACGGCGGCTGAGCGGCGCCGGCGCCATGCATTCCGGCGGCCCCGAACCCGTCGAACAGCGCCTGGTTAGCCCCCTGCAGGTCCTCCCGGGACCGGTCAGTGAACAGCGGCAGGGGCAGGAAGCCCCCGCTGTCGAGGCCGTGGCGGGGGAGCAAGGCCGGCGGCGGCTTGTCGTCCCCTCCGCCGCCGCTGATCTGGTTGTGGCGGAGGCGGGAGGCGAGGAGGGCGGACTCGTCGAACCCAGGGTCGCCGTCGGGCGGGGGCGCGCCGGCCGCCTGGAGCTCCCAGGGGGGCCTGACGGAGCCGAGCTCGGCCCAGGCCGTCGGCAGCGCGGACAGCATCTGCTCGAAGAAGTCGTCCTGCCCCTGCCCCTGCCCCTGCCCGCCGCCGTGCATTTCGCGGCCGGTGGGCTGCATGGGCTGGCTACTTGGTTCGCGGCCTGCGCGGAGGGGAGAGGGGAGGAGGAGGAGGGCGCGACGGTAAAGCCGGCGAGGGAAGGTGGTGGTGGTGGCTGACTGGCTGGGCTGGGTTGACGATTGCAGAGAGCGAGGCGAAAAAGTTTATAAGCTCGCAGAGAGAGGGACAGCTCCGACGACTGTCGTCACGGTTATGGATACATGATATTTCTTTTCACTGTAAAACCACGTCTGCGTTTGTTGTAAACTAGTGTAGGAGCAACTTCAACGTGTGTCGATCCAAACGAATGGTATTTTTATCTGTTTTTTCATCATTTGATTGTCCGCTCGCTTTTTTTTTGACTTGGATCGGCAGCGCGCCCAACATGTCAACCCATATTTACCGATGTGGCCGGTCTTTTTAAACAAATATGAACTCATTTTGCATTATTTCACAAGCAGACATATGAAAAATAGTATAGTTTCACACCCAAATAAAAGCAAAGTTTCAAAACCAAATAAATTAACCATAGTTTTACAAGCCGAGTAAAAATTAAATTATCTCAAATACATGTGAAAAGAAGATACATCTATTGGTTGTCAACATGAGCCCACATATGCTCAACCAAATCATTTTGCAGATGAATGTGAATTTTCAAATCGTGCATTTCATGATGAAATTGGGTGAACTGTTCAAACATTGCCGCTCTTCCCTGCTCAGGCACACATTCTCACTCAGAAACTAAAACCCTTGACCGTAGATACATTCCGGACGCTCATCTTCTACGATCATATTGTGCATGATCACACAAATTGTCATCACCTCCCACAGCTTCTTGGTGCTCCATGTCCTAGCAGGATACCGAACGATGCCCCATCAAGATTGCAAAACACCAAAGACACGCTCGACGTCCTTCCTAGCACTCTCTTGCTCTTGGAAAAATCTTTTCCTCTTCTCTCCGACAGGGTTGGGGATTGTCTTCACAATAGTGGTCCACTGAGGATAGATACCTTCACCTAGGTAGTATCATTTGTCGTAGTTGTGGTTGTTGACGGTAACATTCACCGGCGGGCTGTTGCCTTCCGCAAGCCTTGCAAACATCGGTGAGCATTGAAGCATGTTGATATCATTTTGTGATCCAGTCATGCCAAAGAAAGGGTGCCAGATCCAGAGATCTTGTGAGGCAACGACCTCAAGCATGACAGTGCAAGCCCTGACATGGCCCTTATACTGCCCCGCCAAGCAGAAGGGCAGTTCTTCCACTCCCAGTGCATGCAGTCTATGCTGTCAAGCATCCCTGGGAAGCCCCTGCCGGCATTCATCGCCAACAAGCAGGCTGTATCTTGAGGAGTCGGCTCTCTCAAGTACACAAGACCAAACACAACAATCATAGCCTTGTAGAACTTGTACATGGAGTCTACGCATGTAGACTCACTCATACGGACGCACTCATCAATGAGATCATCGGGCACTCCGTATGCAAGCATCCGGATGGCTGCAGTGCATTTCTGATAAGATGAGAAGCCAATCTTTTCAAGGGCATCCTCTTTGCGCTCGAAATAGTTATCGTATCCGACCACCCCCTCTCTAATACGGTTGAAAAGATGCCTACTCATACGGAAACGCCACCAGAATTTCTGATGGTTGAACAGTGGGTTGGTTGAGTCAAAGTAGTCCTTCCAAAGAAGGAAACGGCCGCTCTCTCGGTTACGATTCAACACCGGAAGGTGCCCCGGGATCGAGCCACGGAACAACGGCTGCTGGCTATTAAGGTGGTGATGGACCAACACGACAGCCAAGATATCCTCCTCATCATCAGATGAGGAATCGTCAGAGCCGCAAAGGAAATTATGGAAAAAGAACTCGTCAGCGAAGTCCATTTGGTGCCTTGGCAAACTGTCGAATAGTTTGCGGGCGTCAACGAAGAAGTTGGCCTGTGAAAGATCGTGGATGTCGCCTAGAGGGGGGGGGGTGAATAGGCGTTTTAAAATAATTATGGTAGAGGCTTGAACAAATGCGGAATAAACCTAGTGGTTAATTTGTCAAGCACAAAACCTACAACAACTAGGCTCACCTATGTGCACCAACAACTTATGCTAAGCAAGATAAGCAACTATGTGATAGCAAGATATATGACAAAGAACAATATGGCTGTCAAAAAGTAAAGTGCATAAGTAAAGGGCTCGGGTAAGAGATAACCGAGGCATGCGGAGATGATGATGTATCCCAAAGTTCACACCCTTGCGGGTGATAATCTCCGTTTGGAACGGTGTGGAGGCACAATGCTCCCCAAGAAGCCACTAGGGCCACCGTAATCTTCTCACGCCCTCGCACAATGCAAGATGTCGTGATTCCACTAAGGGACCCTTGAGGGCGGTCACCGAACCCGTACAAATGGCGACCCTTGGGGGCGGTCACCGAACCCGTACACTTTGACAACCCTTGGGGGCGGTCACCGGTACCCGTCAAATTGCTCAGGGCAATCCCCACAACCTAATTGGAGGCCCCGACGCTTGCCCGGAGCTTTACACCATAATGATTGAGCTCCGAACACCACCAACCGTCTAGGGCGCCAAGGCACCCAAGAGGAACAAGCTCTAGGGCGTCCAAACACCCAAGAGTAACAAGCTCAAGGGTACCAAACACCCAAGAGTAATAAGCTTCTCAACTTGTAACTTCCACGTATCACGTGGAGAACTCAAACCGATGCACCAAATGCAATGGCAAGGGCACACGGTGTGCCCAAATCCTTCTCTCTCAAATCCCACCGAAGCAACTAATGCTAGGGAGGAAGATGAGAGGAAGAACAAGAAGGAGAACACCAAGAACTCTAAGATCTAGATCCAATGGGTTCCCCTCACATAGAGGAGAAAGTGATTGGTGGAAATGTGGATCTAGATCTCCTCTCTCTTTTGCCTCAAAAACTAGCAAGAATCCATGGAGGGATTGAGAGTTAGCAAGCTCGAAGAAGGTCAACAATGGGGGAAGAACACGAGCTCAAAGGATAAGGTTCAATGGGGAAGAAGACCCCCTTTTATAGGTGGGGGAAAATCCAACCGTTATGCTCACAGCCCGCATAGAGCAGTACTACCGCTAGGGATCACGGTACTACTGCTTGCGAGCGGTACAAAAAAAATACTTCCGTTCCTACCTCTGCAGGACTTGGGACGAGTTTTTTGGTTCGGAGCGGTACTACCGCTGTAGGAGCCGCGGTAGTACCGCTCTGGAGTGGTAGTAAAAAATTACATCCGCTCCAATTCGCGGTAGTACCGCTGCAGCCTTTTCAGAACACCAAAACTGCCACAACTTTTGCAAACGGACTCCGAATTCGATGAAACCAAGTTTGTTGAAAAGCTAGTGACAAGGGCTAACACAATCTTGAAAGAAATATCAATAAGAAGCAAAATAGAAAATGCCCATAAGAAAAAGGTGAGAACCCTTCCTCGGATAAGACATGTAAAACCTCCAACACCGAAAACATCATAGAAGACGCATGCGAACTCCGTTTTTGATGAACTAAAGGTTGTCATCAAGATGACCATAAGCTCTAAGACTCACAAAGAGAACCAAAAAAGAACCAAGAAACATGATGCAAGAATGCAATGGTTTGAGCTCTCTACTAACGATATGATCAAGCTACCAACTTGAGAGCCCCCCTTGATAGTACGACAAACGATCCTATAACCCGGTCTCCCAACTACCACCACGAGACCGGTAAAATAGAAAACCTATCAAGCGCAAACCTTTGCCTTGCACATAGTCCACTTGAGCTAGATGATGACGATCTTGACTCCCTCAAGTTGGACCACCTTTCTTGATTGCGTTGGCTCGATGAGGACTAGATGATTGCTCCCTCATAGTCCACTATGGGTGAGCCACTCTTTAGCACATCTTCACACGTCCATTGACACCACAATGGATGGCAAGATTCAAGCACTTGATCTCTTCGTGATGCTCCACTTGAACTTGCACATGGCAATCTTGATGACGATCACCATTTGATGTCATCCTTTCCATGGGTTGTATGATATCTTCCTTTTGACGCAAGCCCATGGACACGTACCTAACCCCACATAGAACTCTCACATAGACCATGGGTTAGTACACAAAGTGCAATGAACAATGCTTACCATACCATGGGATCATTTGATCCCTCTCGGTACATCTTCTACGCTTTGTGAGTTGATCAACTTGATTCACTCTTGACTTAGTCTTGATCAACCTTGAATCTTTGCAACTCTCTTCATTTGGATGATCTCTTGAAGGTAAACATGAATGATCACACAACCTTCTTCTTCAAGACATGCTTGCAATAAGCTCAACACTCACATGACCAATCTTTGGATAATTCCTTAATAGCACCTTGGTCAACTCATAAAATCCTTGAAACCAACACATGGACTTCAAGAAAAGCCTATGGACAAATCCTTCAAATATAACTCAAGACAACCATTAGTCCATAGAGATTGTCATCAACTACCAAAACCAAACAGGGGGCACCGCATGTTCTTTCAGCCTGCGAAGAGATGTGCGCCTCCCTTGGACCAGGTGGCTGGCTTGCCGGCGTCCAACTAGCGTGCCCGTGTTAGGACGAAGGAGCTGGTCGGGGCGACGAGGCGGCTTCCTGCTCGCAGCGGCGTCGGGGTGTGGGGGTGAGAAGCTTCGGTGCCCAGGAGGCGAGACGGTGGTGGCGGCGCGGTGGCGGCGTTGGGGGGAGGCCTATCAGCACCGGCTGCTGGCAGAGGCACCGACAAATGGGCGGCGGTAACGATGTAGCGGAGGCGAGTGAGGGTTTGTTGTCGATATAGGGTGGGAGAGGATGGCCCATGTGCCACTGACTAGCGGGCCAGGGGTAGGAGTAGGCGGGTGCCGCGCGCGTCCGTCTCATGTCCGCACCGATGCAAATGAGGCTAAAAAATGGGCCAGGAATGGGTTGGCAGGCGGACGAAAAAGGGACATGCGTCCGTTTGGGTCGGCGCATTGGATCGACTTTTCTGTTCGCCGCGACCCAAACGGACGCGCGCAGACAAAATGAGTCAGCATGTTGGAGTTGCTCTAAGACTTCAGTCAGATTACAGTCGGTTTTCCAAGGAGGCATTTGATGACCCACAAGTATAGGAGGTATATCATAGTCCTTTCGATAAGTAAGAGTGTCGAACCCAACGAGGAGCAGAAGGAAATGACAAGCGGTTTTCAGAAAGGTATTCTGTGCAAGCACTGAAATTATTGGTAACAGATAGTTTTGTGATAAGATAATTTGTAACGGGTAACAAGTAAAAAGTGTAACAAAGGTGCAACAAGGTGGCCCAATCCTTTTTATAGAAAATAACAAGCCTAGAAAAACTCTTATATAAAGCAAAGCGCTCCCAAGGACACATATGAATTACTGTCAAGCTACTTTTCATCATGCTCATATGATTCACGTTCGTTACTTTGATAATTTGATATGTGGGTGGACCGGTACTTGGGTGTTGTACTTACTTGGACAAGCCTCCCACTTATGATTAACCACTCTCGCAAGCACCCACAACTACGAAAGAAGAATTAATATAAATCTAACCATAGCATGAAACATATGGATCCGAATCAGCCCCTTACAAAGCAACACCATAAACTAGGGTTTAAGCTTCTGTCACTCTAGCAACCCATCATCTACTTGTTACTTCCCAATGCCTTCCCCTAGGCCCGAACAATGGTGAAGTGCCATGTAGTCGACGTTCACATAACACCACTAGAGAAAAGACAACATACATCTCATCAAAATATCGAACGAATACCAAATTCACATGATTACTGATAACAAGACTTCTCCCATGTCCTAATGAACAAACGTAACTACTCACAAAACATATTCATGTTCAAATCTGGCATGTATGCATCATATGTTCGTGTGAGGCTACTGAAATAAATTGGGATCATTTATCCATAATCCAAAACACACTTGTTCAGATGAGTGTGCGAGACTAGGCCAGACGAGTGCATCCGTGAGCATATAGTTTTTCTATTATTTTGTTATGTACTAACCATTTATTGAGATTTGTCAATAGTTTTGACTTTTACATTGTGTATGAAAATTTTACAAGTTTGAACACCTTTTCCAAAATTGTTAACAAATTCCCAACAATTGAAGAATTTTTTTAACACAATTGCAAACCATGTACTTTTAAAAAAATT
The DNA here is from genome assembly GCF_002162155.2 of Triticum dicoccoides. Lineage (NCBI taxonomy): Eukaryota > Viridiplantae > Streptophyta > Magnoliopsida > Poales > Poaceae > Triticum > Triticum dicoccoides. The sequence goes on along the minus strand of NC_041391.1, from coordinate 667,533,234 downwards.
ATCAACTTTGTTTGAAACGCAAATATTTCTTAAATTTGTGAAGAATTCTTTTGAAAACATGAATATTTTTTGAAATTGCAGACAAGAATTGAAAACAAGAACATTTTAAGGTAGTCCAAACAATTTTTCAAACTTTTTAACAAGTTTCAAAAGCAATAATAACGTTCAAAATGAAGAAAAATGATTAACAAAAAAGGGAAAATTATCGGTCGGATTTTCAAAAAAATTCAGAGTTTCAAAGAAAATTGTATTTTAAAAAATTGTTCAGAATTTCAAAAAATAAGTATCATTTTTCAAAATTTGTTCAGAGTTTAAAAATGTGTTCAACTTCTCGGAAAATTTGCTTGCATTTTCAAAATGTTGTTTAATTTGAAAAAGAATCACGTTTAAGAAAGTCATGTTCAATATTCGAAAAAATTGTTCATTTTATGTCGTTGATCATAATTCTTAAAACTCTGCGCTGCACATATGTTAAGATGGTTGGTTTGTTCTAGTGGTTTGCCTCTTGCGTGTGCGAGTGGGATGTACTGCCGCTGTGAATGGCCACGTGTTGATGCTGGCGACGTATTTTGTACAATGAGACCACTACATAGACTATTAACTGCTGGGCCGACCCAGTTTATTGCTCGCCGCTGTGAAAGACCACTACAGAGACTATTAACTGCTAGGCGACATATTTGGCAAACCCTATTCGACACTGCAGGCGCCGGTTAAGGGCAATTTTCCTAACCGGCGCCTGCAGCCGTGTAACTGGGCTGGCCCATTTATCTGTTTTTTCTTCCTCGATGAAAGGTAAAAAAGACTGTACGTGGTGAACTGGTGATGGTGAATCGAACTCAGGATATGTTTTTTTAGGGAAACAACCTATTTAAGCACAGTCTGGGATCTCATCCGCTATTACACTTAAGATACAATCAGGCGGCGCATGCGGCCATTCCAAGCACACTTCATCTCCTACAACTAGCTTGGCAAGAGTGTGAGCAGCTTTGTTCGCAGACCTCCATCTCCAGGTGACCTTGCATCCTTGCCAATTCTGCATGAGACCTTTGATATCCTCTACTATCGGCCCCGCCACTGATAGATTTCTTCTTGCTCCATTGATCATACACACCGCCTCCCTGCAATCCATCTCAATGTGAATTCTCTATAAACCTTGTTCACGCCTGAACAAAAGCGCCTTCCGACAAGCCATCAACTCAACAAGCTTTGGCTTCGAGTTATTAGGGAAAAGATGGGTCAGAGTGCCTCGAAAGGCTCCCTCGTGGTCACGAACGACCACCCCTCCTCCTCCATTGCCCGTAGCACTGGAAACTATGGTTACGTACTAGCGCACTGACCACTATGGCAAACGCAGCCGATGTGAAACATCATATATTTTCCCCTTTTTATACTTTTTCCAAGTTCAAGGGAAGCCTCCGGTTTTGTGAAGCTTCTAAACCGGGGTTTTCCCGATTTGTTGGGCAATTTTCCATCCTGTTCTTATTCATTTTTTTCTTGTTCTTTTTTTGTTCATTTTTTCTTTTTTTCTTTTTTATATTTCTATGAACTTTTTTCAATTTTGATCAACTATTTTTAAAAAACTATGAACTTCTTTCAAATTCGATGAACTTTTTTAAAAATTGATGAAATGTTTTGAAATTCGATGAACATTTTTCAAACTCAATGACCAATTTTTCAAAAATGATGAACCTTTTCTAATTTTGGTGAACTTTTTTAGATACAATGAACTTTTTTCCGGAATCGATGAACTTTTTTTTCAATTCCAATGAGCCTTTTTAAAATTCATGAACTTTTTTGAAATCGATGAACCTTTTTCATTTTTTTTCTAGTTTGTATTCTTTTTCCTTTTTTAAGTGTTGTAGGAGAAATAACAGAATGGAAAAAAATGAACGGAAGAAAAACCGTAGGTGTTGTGAGAAGGAGTGAAGGAGCAGTGGCGAATGGGAGAACGAGCGAAGGAGTAGTGGGCTGAGGCCCAATAGGGATCGCTAGTGTGCGCCAATTAAGTTTCCTGACGCTGAAGGCGCCATACAGGAGCTCCTGACATATTTTGTAAAATGATCATCCTATCATATATTATGAAGGGTCATGAAGAAATCTTCTTCATTGATGTATTTAAAGAGTTGTACCAAAAAAGAAGTGAATGAATAATGGAGCTCGATCACCAAGGCGCTTGTTATCCAAGCTGCGCATTGCACTGTGCTTTAGTACATGCATCTATTTATTGCATGTATTCTGTCAGGTATTGATGTGTGGCGTCCCTGCAATTCACGATGTAGGTATCGTCAATACTTGCGCCGCGAATCACACAGACACCACACATCCTAAGTGCATGGTTAATAGTATAGCTAACTACTGACTATACGATGTTGCCATGTCAAATATAGTCATCATTTAAAGTCACAGATACAACAAGGTTAGTTGTAAAGTTGGCTATAAAAGTACTACTTTTTTTCCACCTTCTCTCTATCTCGTCCTTCATATTTATTGCAATTGGCTAGAAATACGCATATAGCTAGGCTTTTTTTTTGAGAACCATGGGCACGCATTATGCCATGGAGGTGTTACATTCGTCGAACATAATCTTTCTAATACTCGCAGGTACGTCTGCGATCGTCCTGAGGTTGCCAGTTCGTCGGGCAGTAGCTGCAACGTCGTGTGCCAGCAAATTCTTCTTGCGGCTGATCACACAACATTCCATGCTTGAGAACACCAAGGAGACCCTTTTGATTTCTCCGATCAGAGCATACCATGGGGATCTGCATGTTGTGTCCAGCAGAACGTCGAGCCTACTCTCCTCACTTTTCATGTCTCTCTCCTTCATATGGGCAAAATTGTCATGTAAGCGGGTTATAAACCTGTTATTGTACTTGCTTTAACACACCCTCACCCATGAGCCGACACATCAGGTCGTCCCGGTTCATAGCTGTGCAGGGCTCGCGGCGTCTCATTGGCACAACACCATGCCATGTACGTACAAGTTTATCTTCAAGACTCTCCACCACTTCATTATTTTTTACCCAGGGGAAAGTCATTAAGCTAATCGCACTACAAACTCCTATTGGTAACTGCCCCCGTGTCGTCCTCTGGGCGACCCAGGCGGCGATCTGATCCCCTTTTCCCGGCGGTCCTTCTCGTGCGTCCTCTCCTCGTCGCCGCTGGTCAGCGCCGCCGGGCTTGCCCGTGTGGTCGACGACGGCGGCAGGGCTCCGTACCGGTGGCGTTTAGGCAGTATTTGGCGGCATACGAGCGGCGACTGGATGCCATGAAGGTGGAACTTGCAGCGACGGCGAGGGATTTTGGTAGGGCGGCAGCTTCGCAGCAATGGGTGCACGTCTTTCCTTCCCTTCCCTGGCAGTCAGAAGCATCAAGTGGCAGGGGTGCAGGCGGGCATGAGGTCCATGACCCAACCTGTAGAGCACTCCCATGCCAGATCGGTGATGCTTGGTGCCTCTTTGGTGCAAGGGCGCAGCGTGCTAAGGCGTAGGCCAAGAGACAGATGTCGTGCCTGTCGCCCATGTTGTGCGTTCGAAGGTGGTGGCCGTGGTGGTTGTCCACTCCGGCAAAAGGCCGGTGGCACCATGGATCTGGCTAGTATGATGCTGGTTTGCACTGCCCTAGACCTTATTGGTTGTGGCAGTGTTCGGATGGCGTCGTCTAAGGAGTTTTAAACTTCCGATCCAACCACAACAGCGATTTCCTATTCATGGACTGCGTCGAGGATGGAGGAGATAGTGTCAACGCGTGGTGATGTCATCTTATAAAGATCAGCCATCTGTTGCTGCTTGCAAGAACGGCGGGCCTTCGGATCATCCCGAACTTGGATTTTGGCGGTGCCGGTCTCTTGTCTCCCCGCAAAGACTTCGCCATGTTGCGTCGAGCGACTCTTGCCCTGGCTCATTAGCCTATCGCCAGGACGGTACACGTATTGCGCTGCTGGGATCGAGGCAAATGGAGGAGACAACATATGACGACTTCGATTGGGCGGTACTTTTTGGGCACCTAGTCTCAAGCTTAGGGGTGAAAACCCTAGGTCTGGCCATTTGGTTATACCTGGCAATGGTGGCGGTCTCTACGTCATTACGTTGATGAAGGCATTGCTCGGAGTTTACTCGAATTTGATCTTCAGGGTGAAAACCCACGATCTAACCTTCGATTGTTTGGTCGGGCGACGGCGGCGCTTGCACGTTGTTCTCTTTCTGGAGGCGTCGCTTTTGAAGAACTTTCCTTGTAGTCCTTGTGTTGTCAAGAGATGGTTTGGTGCCGATGGTCACTGCTCTATGTTGTCAATCATTGCTTTTATCGCTTTCGGGGTTTTTATTTTATTTTTCTTTTGCCTAGGCATAGCTTTGGTCTTGATGACTTTGCTATTTGCCGACGTGATTTCTCATATGCGTGTGTTAGTGTTGGTTGTGTGCATCCTAGTTATGCAGAGGCCGAGTGTGTACTCACTATAATTGTATCCCTCGATGCTATATTTTGAGTCAATAAAAAAACACCCTTTATCAAAAAAGTCAAGGAATAAAGAAGGTAAAACTACGAGAATACACAACATAACCTAGGTCTAGGTGCGCCCGAATTGATTTGTTTTAAATAGTACAAACAATAAAAAATGTGAAACTTTATCGGAACAAACATTGTCTAGTGTATTACTGATGCGTCCATTTTGCATCATGCTTTTATATTGATATTTATTGCATTACGGGCTGTTATTACACATTATGTCACAATACTTATGCCTATTCTCTTTTATTTTACAAGGTTTACATAAAAAGGGAGAATGCCGGCAGCTGGAATTCTGGGCTGGAAAAGGAGCAAATATTAGAGACCTATTCTGCACAACTCCAAAAGTCCTGAAACTCCACGAAAGTCATTTTTGGAATTAATAAAAAATACTGAGTGGAAGAAATACCAGAGGGGGGCCACCCACCGTCCAAGAGGGTGGGGGCGCGCCCTACCCCCTAGGCGCGCCCCCGGCCTCGTGGGCCACCTGGCAGCCTTCCGGTGACCATCTTCTGTTATATGAAGTCTTTTACCCTGGAAAAAAATCATAAGCAAGCTTTCGGGACGAAACTTCGCCGCCACGAGGCGGAACCAATCTAGGGCTCCAGCGGAGCTGTTCTGCCGGGGAAACTTCCCTTCGGGAGGAGGAAATCATCACCATAGATCCTCTCATTGGGAGGGGGTCAATCTCCATCAACATCTTCACCAGCACCATCTCCTCTCAAACCCTAGTTCATCTCTTGTATTCAATCTTTGTCCCAAAACCTTAGATTGGTACCTGTGGGTTGCTAGTAGTGTTGATTACTCCTTGTAGTTGATGCTAGTTGGTTTATTCGGTGGAAGATCATTTGTTAAGATCCTTAATGCATATTAATACCCCTCTGATCATGAACATGAATATGCTTTGTGAGTAGTTACGTTTTTGTTCCTGAGGACATGGGTAAAGTCTTGCTATAAGTAGTCATGTGAATTTGGTATTCGTTTGATATTTTGATGAGATGTACGTTGTCTCTCCTCTAGTGGTGTTATGTGAATGTCGACTACATGACACTTCACCATTATTTGGGCCTAAAGGAAGGCATTGGGAAGTAATAAGTAGATGATGGGTTGCTAGAGTGACAGAAGCTTAAACCCTAGTTTATGCATTGCTTCGTAAGGGGCTGATTTGGATCCACATGTTTCATGCTATGGTTAGGTTTACCTTAATACTTCTTTTGTAGTTACGAATGATTGCAATAGGGGTAATCATAAGTGGGATGCTTGTCCAAGAAAGGGCAGTACCCAAGCACCAGTCCACCCACATATCAAATTATCAAAGTAACGAACGCGAGTCATATGAGCGTGATGAAAACTAGCTTGACGATAATTCCCATGTGTCCTCGGGAGCGCTTTTCTCAATATAAGAATTTGTCTAGGCTTGTCCTTTGCTACAAAAAGGATCGGTCCATCTTGCTGCACCTTATTTACTTTCATCGCTTGTTACCCGTTACAAATTACTTTATCACAAAACTATCTGTTACCGATAATTTCAGTGCCTGCAGAGAATACCTTACTGAAAACCGCTTGTCATTTCCTTATGCTCCTCGTTGGGTTCGACACTCTTACTTATCGAAAGGACTACGATAGATCCCCTACACTTGTGGGTCATCAAGACTCTTTTCTGGCGCCGTTGCCGGGGAGTGAAGTGCCTTTGGTAAGTGGAACTTGGTAAGGAAAAATTTATATAATGTGCTGAAATTTACTGTCACTTGTTAGTATGGAACATAATCCTTTGAGGGGCTTGTTCGGGGTATCTTCACCCCAACCAGTAGAGCAAAGAGTTGCTTCTCAACCTACTGAACCTATTGAAAATGTTTACTTTGAAATTCCTTCGGGTATGGTAGAGAAACTGCTAGCTAATCCCTTTACAGGAGATGGAACATTGCATCCCGATTTACACCTAATCTATGTGGATGAAGTTTGTGGATTATTTAGGGTGTGTTTGGTCGTAGTCTTGAATAGTAGTCGCATTGCATACACTCTCAACCCAGCCTGGTTGAGGAAAAACAGGCCCTAATACGCCATATGCAACTTGTTTGGTTGCCTACATCTAGTGGCCCTGCATTAGGTAATACGCAACTGCACTTTGTTTGGTTGGCTGCATTGGCCCTAGTGGCACGTGAACAAGGCGTTTGGTTGCATACGGCGTACATGTTGTGCTTACCTCACTACAAAAAAAAGACACATCCGTGACATTTTGGGCCGAACGAAATTTTTTCTGTCATACATATGACACTTCTATGACGATAATTGTGACAAAACCCGGTATCATCATAGATGTGGTGGGATCCTACTTCTATGACAAAAAATCATGACAGAAAATGGGCTTTTCATCCTGGGCGGGCCGGAGACGCAGCTGCATGACATTCTTTGGATCGTCCATGATGGAAAAACCGTGGTAGAAGCGAGGGCGAGGAAAATTTCAGGGAGTTCCCGGTTACGGTGGGAGGTCGAGGGCCGAGCGATGCGTGTTTCTCTCGTACACGTATGCGTGTGTGTGAGGCATTGGCTCTAACTGAACCTGAGTGAGGCGTTGGGCTCTAACTGAACCCGAGTGATTGCACTGCAGGCTACGCGTTACTGAACCCGAGCGATCGATCGATGGCTGTTAACTGAACCCGATCGAGTGATTCCTTTGCTACTTCTGCTAACTGAAGCCAATCAATGCTGTCTCTGGGATGAACAGTGAGCATTGCGGGTGGGGGGGGGGAGGGGTTGGATGAACAATGAGCAGTGGTGTTGCCTCTGGATGAACAGGACTCCATGGTGTGGAGGGCTGGATGAACAGTAGATGGTGGAGGGGTGCCCGTGGAGGGGTGGTTGAACAGTAGCTGGTGGAGTAGCGCGCGGTGGAGGCTGGATGAACAGGAGCCCGTGGAGGCTGGAGGAGATCAACGGTAGCCCGTGGAGGCTGGAGGAGGTCGATGGTGGAGATGAACAATATCCCGTGGAGTCCCGTTTTGCAGTACGCCACACCCCTCCCGATAAACAGGACCCCCGTTTCGACCGTAGCGCTCCAACACAAGCCCGTTTCGTCCGTTTGCGGTACGCCACACCCCTCCCGATCAACAGGACCCCCGTTTCGACCGTAGGAGGTCCGTTTCCTCCGTTTTGCGGTACGCCACACCCCTCTCGATCAACAGGACCCCCGTTTCGACCATAGGAGGTCCGTTTCCTCCGTTTTGTGGTACGCCAGACCCCTCCCGATCAACATAACCCCATTCCGAACGTGGCCGATCGAACATAAGGCTGTTTCCTCCGTTGTGTGGTACGCCAGGCCTCGTTTCCATCGCCTATTCTGTCCAAGCACTCCCGATGAACACGACCACGCATTTCGTTCCGACCCAGCCGGTTGGCTCCCACGTGTTCTGTTGCCTCCCGATGAACACGACACATTATGTTGCCTCCCCATGAACACGACGCATTTCGTTGCCTCCCCATGAACACGACGACGACACTATTTCTCCGTTCCGACCCAGCCATGTACACGAGCCCTGGCTGTACGTATGCGCGAGTAGGCGTTCGAGACCCCGCCCGTACGTACGTACGTGGCCGTATTTTCTTTCTTGCACCTTGGCCGTTGTACGTACGTGTACATGCTACATCCATGCCTCTACTACGACACGTGCGCGCCTCTAGTACGACACGTGCGCCTCTACTACGACACGTGCGCGCCTCTACATCGACCAGTATGTACGTACACGTTCGCGACCAAAATGACAAGGCTACGTACGCTTCGACCAGGTGGGTCCCGACTATCAGGCACTTCCTTGCGTGCGAAGATATAGCTGGTGGGTCCCAGCAGTCAGGGGGGAATCATTTTTTTTTGCCCGGACGCACTTCCTTGCGTGCGAAGATGTAGCTGGTGGGTCCCAGCAGTTAGGGGGAAACGTTTTTTTCGTGAAATACGGTGGCCCGTCCGGTGGGTCCCCGCTGTCAGGTGGAGGAATAATTATTTTGCGCGTAATAAGGAGGCACTTCCTTGCTGCGGCCGTGGATCCAGCTGTCAGCCTCTCCACGTACAGTCCACGTCCGATGGAAGCCGTTCCTCGACCACGTTGACCACGCCATGCCGAGAGCACCAGGGCGGTGGATGACGGCGAGGCCTAGGAAGGGGACGACACGGAGCTGGGGAAGACGCGGTAATGGATGCCCACGCGTAGAGGAGTACGAGGGTTCACTGGTTCGCTGCGGTGTGAGGCTGGCATCGCTGCAGAATAACAGGGGGTGTGGGTGAGTAGAGGGATGGCCTGGGCAGCGGTGGGAGTAGTAGGGGGCGGTGAGGCCTCCGCCGCATCATAGCCGGCCATGGGAGGCAGGAGCACGAGGCACGACCGGCGCCGGTTTGGGCGGCTGGAACAAGAAGACCAGAGGTTGAAGAAGCACTACGGCCATTGGATGGGCATCGCACGGTCACTAGAGCTAGAATCATGCATACTGACTCAGTTGACAAAGCCCTCCGTCCCCGTCAACTTAGTAGGCCCACAAGTCAGCCTGCCACTATACTGGGTCCCAGCTAACAGGGGGAGTATTCATTTTTTTGTGCGTAATAAGGAGGCACCTCCTTGCGTGCGAAGATATAGCTGGTGGGTCCGAGCTGCCAGCGGCGGTAACGTTTTTTTCGCGAAATACAGAGGCCCTTTCAGTGGGTCCCTGATGTCAGGTAGAGGAATCATTATTTTGCGCGTAATAAGGAGGCATTTCCTTGCGTGCGGCCGTGGACCCAGCTGTCGGCCTCTCCACGTACAGTCCACTTTAGATGCATGTCGGTCGTTGACCATGTTGACCAGGCCACGCCGAGAGCACCAGGGCGGTGGACGACGGTGAGGCCTAGGAAGGGAACAACACGGAGGCAGGGTAGACTCGACAGTTCTTTCCCACGCGGAGGGGAGTACGACTGTACGAGGGTTTACTAGTTTGTCTGCCGTCGCCGGAGAATAACAGCAGGTGTGGGTCAGTAGAGGGATGGCTAGACCAGCGATGGGAGTACGTGGGGCGGTGAGGCCTGTGCGGCAGCACAGCCGGCCACGGGGAGGAGGGAGCAGGCAGTCCCGCTGGGGCTTGTTTGAGCGGCTGGAGCAGGAAGAGCAGAGATTGAAGAAGCACGGTGGCCATTAGATGGACATCGTACGGTCACTGGAGCTAGAATCGTTCATATTGACTAAGTTGACAAAGCCCTTGCTACGTCTTGAGCTTGTGTTGGTTTTCCTTGAAGAGGAAAGGGTGATGCAGCAATAGTAGCGTAAGTATTTCCCTCAGTTTTTGAGAACCAATGTATTAATCCAGTAGGAGGCTCCTCAAAAGTCCCACACACCTACACAAACAAACAAAGAACTCGCAACCAACGCAATAAAGGGGTTGTCAATCCCTTCATGGCCACTTGCGAAAGTGAGATCTAATAGAGATAGTATGATAAGATAAATATATTTTTGGTATTTTATAATATAGATGCAAAAAGTAAAGATGTAAATAAAAGTAGATTGGAAGCAAATATGATAAAAGATAGACCCGGGGGCCATAGGTTTCACTAGAGGCTTCTCTCAAGATAGCATAAGTATTACGGTGAGTGAACAAATTACTGTCGAGCAATTGATAGAAAAGCGAATAATTATGAGATTATCTAGGCATGATCATGTATATAGGCATCACGTCCGTGACAAGTAGACCGACTACTGCCTGCATCTACTACTATTACTACACACATCGACCGACTCCTGCCTGCATCTAGAGTATTAAGTTCATAAGAACAGAGTAACGCCTTAAGCAAGATGACATGATGTAGAGGGATAAACTCATGCAATATGATATAAACCCCATCTTTTTATCCTCGACGGCAACAATACAATACGTGCCTTGCAACCCTTTCTGTCACTGGGTAAGGACACCGCAAGATTGAACCCAAAGCTAAGCACTTCTCCCATGGCAAGAAAGATCAATCTAGTAGGCCAAACCAAATTGATAATTCGAAGAGACTTGCAAAGATAACTCAATCACACATAAAAGAATTCAGAGGAGATTCAAATATTTCTCATAGATAAACTTGATCATAAATCCACAATTCATCGGATCTCGACAAACACACCGCAAAAAGAGTTTACATTATTTGCCACTTGCCTCTCGTTTTCCTCTCCCCCACTTCACCCTTGCCGTTTTATTCGCCCTCTCTTTCCCAATCTTCTCCTCTCTTTTTCAGTTGCCTTTTTCTGTTTGCTTGTGTGTTGGATTACTTGTTGCCATGGCGCAAGATAATACCAAATTGTGTGATTTCTCCAATACCAATAATAATGATTTCCTTAGTACTCCAATTGCTCCTCTTAATGATGTTGAGTCTTGTGAAATCAATACTGCTTTCCTGAATCTTGTTATGAAAGATCAATTCGTCGACCTTCCTAGTGAAGATCCCGCTACTCATCTAAACAACTTTGTTGATTTGTGTGATATGCAAAAGAAGAAAGACATGGATAATGATATTGTTAAATTGAAGTTATTTCCGTTTTCACTTAGAGATCGTGCTAAAGTTTGGTTTTCGTCTTTGCCTAAGAATAGTATTGATTCATGGAATAAGTGCAAAGATGCTTTTATCTCTAAGTATTTTCCTCCCGCTAAGATCATCACTCTTAGAAACGATATTATGAATTTTAAACAACTTGATCATGAGCATGTTGCCCAATCTTGGGAAAGAATGAAATTGATGATTCACAATTTCCCTACTCATGGTTTGAATTTATGGATGATCATACAAACAATTTATGCCGGTTTGACCTTTGCTTCTAGAGATCTTTTAGATTCGTCCATGGGAGGCACGTTTATGGAAATCACGTTAGGAGATGCTACAAAACTTCTTGATAATATTATGGCTAATTATTCTGAATGGACACTAGTAAAAAAGTGCATGCTATAGAAGAAATCAATGTTTGGAGTGGAAAGATGGATGAACTTATGAAATTATTTGCTACTAAGAGTGCTCCTTTTGATCCCAATTATATGCCTTTGTCTACTTTTATTGATAATAGTAATGAATCTTTGGATGTGAATTTTGTTGGTAGGAATAGTTTTGGAAACAATGCTTATAGAGGAAACTTTAATTCTAGACCGTTCCCTAGTAATTACTCTAATAATTATGGAAATTCCTACAATAATTCTTATGGTAATTTTAATAAGATGCCCTCTGATTTTGAGAATAGTTTGAAAGAATTTATGATGTCTCAAAAGAATTTTAATGCTTTGCTTGAAGAAAAATTGCTCAAAGTTGATGATTTGGCTAGGAACGTTGATAGACTTTCGCTTGATGTTGATTCTCTTAAACTTAGATCTACCCCTCCTAAGCATGATATCAATGAGTCTCTCAAAGCAATGAGAATTTCCATTGATGAGTGCAAAGAAAGAACCGCTAGATTGCGTGCTAAAAAAGATTGCTTTGTAAAGGCGTGTTCTTCTAGTTTCGAAGAAAATAATGAAGATCTTAAAGTTATTGATGTGTCTCCTATTAGATCTTTGTTTTGCAATATGAATCTTAATAATAATGGGACTGGAGATGAGTCAACTTTATTTAGAAGGCGTCCCAATAATTCGGAGTTTTTAGATCTTGATGCTAAATTTGGTAAAAGTGGGATTGGAGAGGTCATGACTTTAAATAGCACTGAACCCAGTATCTCGGATTTCAAGGAATTTTATTATGATAATTGTTCTTTAGAAGGTTGTATTTCCTTGTTGCAATCCGTTGTTAATTCTCCTCATGCTTATAGTCAAAATAAAGCTTTTACCAAACATATCATTGATGCCTTGATGCAATCTTATGATGAAAAACTTAATTTGGAAGTTTCTATACCTAGAAAACTTAATGATGAGTGGGAAACTACTATAAAGATTAAAATTAAAGATCACGAGTGTTTTGCTTTGTGTGATTTGGGTGCTAGTGTTTCCACGATTCCGAAAACTTTATGTGATATTCTAGGTTTCCATGATCTTGATGATTGCTCTTTAAATTTGCACCTTGCGGATTCCACCATTAAAAAGCCAATGGGAAGAATCAATGCTGTTCTCATTGTTGAAAATAGAAATTTGGTGCCCGTAGATTTTATCGTTCTTAATATAGATTGCAATCTTTCTTGCCCTATTATTCTTGGTAGACCTTTACTTAGAACGATAGGCGCGATTATTGATATGAAGGAAGGCAATATTAGATTCCAATTTCCATTAAGGAAAGGCATGGAGCACTTTCCAAGAAAGAAAATAAAATTACCTTATGAATCTATCATGCGAGCTACTTATGAATTGAGTGCCAAAGATGGCACTACTTAGATCTATCTTCGCTTTTATGCCTAGCTAGGGGCGTTAAACGATAGCGCAAGTTGCGAGACAACCCAATTTTATTTGTGTTTTTGTTTTTGCTTCTGTTTAGTAATAAATTTTGCATCTACTTTCTGTTTAGATGTGTTTTTATGTTTTAATTAGTGTTCGTGCCAAGTAGAACCTATAGGATAACCTATGATGATAGTTAATTTGATTCTGCTAAAAAACAGAAACTTTGCACGCACAAAATTAATTTTGTTAAATCACAGAAACGTGATTTTGCGTTTATTCTTTATGCTGATCGTCAATAGACAAATTTTCCAGGACTTCCTATTTTGGTACGATTTTTAGAGTCCCATAAGTTTGCGTTAGTTACAGATTCCTACAGACTATTCTGTTTTTGATAGATTCTGCCTTTCGTGTGTTGTTTGCTTATTTTGATGCATCTATGGCTAGTATTAAGTGGTATGAACCATAGAGAACTTGGAATACAGTAGGTTTAACACCAAAATAAATAAATAATGAGTTCATTACAGTACCTTATGTGGTGGTTTTGTTTTCTTTCACTAACAGAGCTTATAAGATTTCCTGTTGAGTTTTGTGTTGTGAAGTTTTCAGGTTTTGGGTAAAGATTTGATGGACTATGGAATAAGGAGTGGCAAAAGCCTAAGCTTGGGGATTCCCATGGCAGCCCAAGATATTCAAGAGTAGCCAAAATCCTAAGCTTGGGGATGCCCCGGGAAGGCATCCCCTCTTTCATCTTCGTTCATTGGTAACTTTACTTGGAGCTATATTTTTCTTCGCCACATGATATGTGTTTTGCTTCGAGCGTCGTGTATGATATTAGTATTTGCTTTTTTTAGTTTACCACAATCATCCTTGCTGTACACACCTTTTGGAAGAAGCCTACTTGATTAGAATTTATTAGAATATGCTATGTGCTTCACTTATATCTTTTGAGCTAGATAGTTTTTGCTCTAGTGCTTCACTTATATCTTTTAGAGACGGCGGTGACTTAATTTTGTAGAAATTGCTAGTCTCTCATGCTTCACTTATATCATTTTGAGAGTATTTTAGAACAGCATGGTATTTGCTTTGGTTATAAAATTGGTCCTAGAATGGTAGGCATCCAAGTTGGGTATAATAAAAACTATCATAGGAAGTGAATTAGATGCTATGATCAATTTGATACTTGATAATTGTTTTGAGATATAGAGGTAGTGATATTAAAGTCATGCTAGCTGGGTGATTATGAATTTAAAGAATGCTTGTGTTGAAGTTAGCAAGTCCCGTAGCATGCACGTATGGTTAAAGTTGTGTAACAAATTTGAAACATGAAGTGTACTTGGATTGTGCATCCTTATGAGTGGCGGTCGGGGACGAGCGATGGTATTTTCCTACCAATCTATCCCTCTAGGAGCATGCGCGTAGTGCTTGGTTTTTGATGACTTCTAAATTTTTGCAATAAGTATATGAGTTCTTTTGACTAATGTTGAGGCCATGGATTATACACACTTTTACCTTTCCACCATTGCTAGCCTCTTCGGTACCGTGCATTGCCCTTTCTCACCTTGAGAGTTGGTGCAAACTTTGCCGGTGCATCCAAACCCCGTGATACGATACGCTCTATCACACATAAAACTCCTTATATCTTCCTCAAAACAGCCACCATACCTACCTATTATGGCATTTCCATAGCCATTCCGAGATATATTGCCATGCAACTTTCCACCGTTCCGTTCATCATCATGACATACATTACTTTTGTCATATTGCCATTGCATGATCATGTAGTTGACATTATATTTGTGGCAAAGCCACCATGCATAATTTTTCATACATGTCACTCTTGATTCATTGCACCATCCCGGTACACCACCGGAGGCATTCATATAGAGTCATATCTTGTTCTAGTTTTGAGTTGTAATTCATGTGTTGTAATCAGTAAAAGTGTGATGATCATCATTATTAGAGCATTGTCCCAAAGAAAAAAAGTCCAAAAAAAAGAAAGGCCAAAGAAAAAAAGAAAATAAAAAAATAAAAAAAAGAAATAAATAAAAAGGGGCAATGTTACTATCTCTTTTTCCACACTTGTGCTTCAAAGTAGCACCATGTCCTTCATATAGCGAGTCTCATTTATTGTGCTTCAAAGTAGCACCATGTTTTTCATATAGTGAGTCTCATATGTTGTCACTTTCATATACTAGTGGGAATTTTTCATTATAGAACTTGCCTTGTATATTCCTACGATGGGCTTCCTCAAATGCCCTAGGTCTTCGTGAGCAAGCAAGTTGGATGCACACCCACTAGTTTTCTTTTGTTGAGCTTTCATTCATTTATAGCTCTAGTGCATCCGTTGCATGGCAATCCCTACTCCTCATGTTGACATCAATTGATGGGCATCTCCATAGCCTGTTGATTATCCTCATCAATGTGAGACTTTCTCCTTTTTTGTCTTCTCCACACAATCCCCATCATCATATTCTATTCCACCCATAGTGCTATATCCATGGCCCACGCTCATGTATTGCGTGAAAGTTGAAAAAGTTTGAGATTATTTAAGTACGAAACAATTGCTTGGCTTGTCATCGGGGGTGTAGAATTTGGGAACATTTTTGTGTGACGAAAATGAAGCATAGCCTAACTATATGATTTTGTAGGGATGAACTTTCTTTAGCCATGTTATTTTGAGAAGACATGATTGCTTTTATTAGTATGCTTAAAGTATTACTATTTCTTTTGTCAATATGAACTTTTATTTTGAATCATTTGGATCTGAACATTCATGCCACAATAAAGAAAATTACATTCAGAATTATGTTAGGTAGCATTCCACATGAAAAATTCTGTTTTTATCATTTACCTACTCGAG
The DNA here is from genome assembly GCF_002162155.2 of Triticum dicoccoides. Taxonomy (NCBI): domain Eukaryota; kingdom Viridiplantae; phylum Streptophyta; class Magnoliopsida; order Poales; family Poaceae; genus Triticum; species Triticum dicoccoides. The sequence continues at coordinate 667,517,528 of NC_041391.1, read as the reverse complement.
GACGAGCAGGAATTAAGCTTGGGGATGCTTGATACATCTCCAACGTATCTATAATTTTTGATTGTTCCATGCTATTATATTACCCCTTTTGGATGTTTATGGGCTTTATTTTACATATTTATATCATTTTTTGGACTAACCTACTAACCGGCCGCCCAGCCCGTATTGTTGTTTTTTGCCTATTTCAGTATTTTGATGAAAAGGAATATCAAACAGAGTCCAAACGGAATGAAACCTTTGGGAGCGTGATTTTTGGAATGAACGTAATCCAGAGGACTTGGAGTGCAAGTCAAGAAGCGATCGAGACGGCCAGGAGATAGGAGGGTGCGCCCACCCCTCCTGGGCACGTCCCCTGTCTCCTGGGCCCCTCAGGCGGCCACCGACGTACTTTTTCCTCCTATATATACCCACGTACCCTGAAAACATCCAGGGAGCCAATGAAAAACAATTTCCGCCGCTGTAACCTTCTGTATCCGCGAGATCTCATCTTGGAGCCTTCGCCGGTGCTCCACCGGAGGGGGAATCAAACACGGAGGGCTTCTACATCAACACCATAGCCCCTCCGATGAGTTGTGAGTAGTTTACCACAGACCTTCGGGACCATAGTTATTAGCTAGATGGCTTCTTCTCTCTTTTTGGATCTCAATACCATGTTCTCCCCCTCTCTTGTGGAGATCTATTCAATGTAAACTCTTTTTACGGTGTGTTTGTCGAGATCCGATGAATTGTGGGTTTATGATCAAGTTTATCTATGAGAAATATTTGAATCTCCTCTGAATTCTTTTATGTATGATTGAGTTATCTTTAAAAGTCTCTTCGAATTATCAGTTTGGTTTGGCCTACTAGATTGATCTTTCTTGCCATGGGAGAAGTGCTTAGCTTTGGGTTCAATCTTGCGGTGTCCTTACCCAGTGACAGCAGGGGTTGCAAGGCACATATTGTATTGGTTCCATCAAGGATAAAAAGATGGGGTTTATATCATATTGCTTGAGTTTATCCCTCTACATCATGTCATCTTTCTTAATGCGTTACTCTGTTCTTATGAACTTAATACTCTAGATGCATGCTGGATAGCGGTCGATGTGTGGAGTAATAGTAGTAGATGCAGGCATGAGTCGGTCTACTTGTCACGGACGTGATGCCTATATACATGATCATGCCTAGATAATCTCATAATTATTCGCTTTTCTATCAATTGCTCGACAATAATTTGTTCACCCACCGTAATACTTATGCTATCTTGAGAGAGTGAAACCTATGGCCCCCGGGTCTATCTTTTATCATATAAGCTTTCAATCTACTTTTATTTGCATCTTTACTTTTTGCATCTATATTATAAAACACCAAAAATATATTTATCTTATCATACTATCTCTATCAGATCTCACTTTCGCAAGTGGCCATGAAGGGATTAACAACCCCTTTATTGCGTTGGTTGCGAGTTCTTCGTTTGTTTGTGTAGGTGTGTGGGACTTTTGAGGAGCCTCCTACTGGATTGATACCTTGGTTCTCAAAAACCGAGGGAAATACTTACGCTACTATTGCTGCATCACCCTTTCCTCTTCAAGGAAAACCAACACAAGGTCAAGACGTAGCAATAGGCCCTTCGCAGAGGGAAGCAGGGATTTGCAGAGGTGCCAGAGCTCGATTTTAAAATAGAGATGAATAACATTTTGAGCGTCATACTTTCACTGTCAACGAAACAACTATGAGATGGCGATATCTTCCATACTACATGCATTATAGGCAGTTCCCAAACAGAATGGTAAAAGTTTATACTCCCCCACCACCAACAAGCATCAATCCATGGCTTGCTCGAAACAACGAGTGCCTCCAACTAACAACAGTCCTAGGGGAGTTTTGTTTAATTAATTTGATTTGCTTTGATCTTTTTGGATCATGGGACTGGGCATCCCGGTTACCGGCCCTTTCTCGTGAATGAGGAGCGGAGTCCACTCCTCTTGAGAATAACCCACCTAGCATGGAAGATATAGGCAGCCCTAGTTGAAACATGAGCTGCTCGAGCATACAAAACAGAATTTCATTTGAAGGTTTGGAGTTTGGCACATACAAATTTACTTGGAACGGCAGGTAGATATCGCATATAGGAAGGTATGGTGGACTCATATGGAACAACTTTGGGGTTTAAGGAGTTTGGATGCACAAGCAGTATTCCCGCTTAGTACAGGTGAAGGCTAGCAAAAGACTGGGAAGCGACCAACTAAGAGAGCAACAACAGTCATGAACATGCATTAAAACTAATTCACACCAAGTACAAGCATGAGTAGGATATAATCTACCATGAACATAAATATCATGAAGGCTATGTTGATTTGTTTCAACTACATGCGTGAACATGTGCCAAGTCGAGTCACTCAATTCATTCAAAGGAGGATACCATCTCATCATACCACACCATAATCATTTTAATAGCATGTTGGCACGCAAGGTAAACCATTATAACTCATAGCTAATCAAGCATGGCACAAGCAACTATAATCTCTAAATGTCATTGCAAATATGTTTACTTCATGATAAGCTGAATCAGGAATGATGAACTCATCATATTTACAAAAACAAGAGAGGTCGAGTTCATACCAGCTTTTCTCATCTCAATCAGTCCATCATATATCGTCATTATTGCCTTTCACTTGCACGACCGAACGATGTGTATAATAATAATAGTGCACGTGCATTGGACTAAGCTGGAATCTGCAAGCATTCAACTCAAGAGAGAAGACAAGTAATATGGGCTCCAAATTAAATCAACAATCATGCATATGAGAGCCATTAAACATTTTCAGTATGGTCTTCTACTCTCGACCCCCAAAGGAAAGAAAAGAAAGTAAAACTATTTACAGGGGAAAGCTCCCAACAAACAAGAAGAAGAACGAGAAATCTTTTTGGGTTTTCATTTTAATTTCTACTACAAGCATGGGAATTAAACTAACTAATTTTTTTGGTTTTTCTTAAGGTTTATCAAACACACAAGAAGAAAGCGAGAAAAAGAAAATTAACCTAGCATGGATAATACAATGAAAGAGTGTGAGCATCGACGACTAGAATAGTGTTTGAACATGAATGTAAAGTCGGTGAGAAATACGTACTCCCCAAGCTTAGGCTTTTGGCCTAAGTTGGTCTAAGGCCAAGGGTAGCATGGCTGATATCCATAGTTGTAACTGGGGTTGTACTGAGATGCAACAGCAAATGCCTCCTGAGCTGCGGCATGTTGGCGAGAAGCTTCCGCTCTACCCTCGTGTTCAGCTGCTTCCTCCCTGGTAACAACATATCTTCCTTTTGCCTGGTAATCAAAAAGGAAAGGAGCAGGAAGAGTAACATGGACAGAGCTATGTCTGTCAAAGATTAGTTGATACTGGAGGAATTGTTCATTCCTCCTAAGAAAATGATGTTTGACCATAGCGTCATAATCTAAATAAGCAGGAGGCAACACCATATCCCCCTCTCGTGGGGCTATACAAGGATAATTAGCCACACGGGTTGCATAAATTCCTCCAAATAAATCTCCAGCCCTACCATTATTATGCAACCTACGTGCAACTATTGCCCCCAAGTTATAATCTTTATAACCTAACACGGCACCCTTGAGGACACAAAGATCAGGGACACACATATGACATGCTTCATCTTTACCGTTAATGCATCTACCAATGAAGAGAGCAAAATAATGTATAGCATGAAAATGAATGCTCCCTATGGTAGCTTGTGCTATATCCCTAGATTCTCCCACAGTAATACTAGCAAGAAAGTCTCTAAATTCAGATTTGTGGGGATCATTAACATTGCCCCACTATGGAAGTTTGCAAGTAGTTGTAAAATCCTCTAAGTCCATGGTATAAGATCTATCATAAATATCAAACAGGACACTTTGAGAATTACGTGAACATTTATATTTAAACCTTCTCACAAATGAATCAGTCAATTGATAGTACTGAGGACACTTATCTTGTAAGAAGTCCTCAAGATCGGCATTGCGCACATATGCATCAAATTCCTCCTTAAAGCCTGCCTTGACCATAAAATCGTCTGATGGCCACTCACAAGCTCGCACTTCTGCATCCCTCGGTAGTTCATCGTCTTGCTCATGCATAGCAAGCCTGGGTCCTTTCTTTATTGAGGAACCACCTTGATACATTCTCCTAGACATATTTCTTTTTCTGAAAAATTTCTGAAATTTTAGTAACTTCAAAATAAAAGTGAATAAAACCAAACAAGATTGATAGCAACTACTCCTACAAGTGCCTAGAGCTTATATCATGCATTAGAATTACTTGGAACCTCATAAATTTGACATGCAAGCTCAAGAATAGGGTCACCTATGCAACAAAAATTTGCAATGAATAAAGCACTAGAACAAAAACTAATTGGACCAATGGAGGAGTCACATACCAAGCAACAATCTCCCCAAGCAGTTTTGTGAATGGAGCTTTGAGCAAGGAGATCGAAAATCGCAGCAAAATGAGCTAGAACTCGTGTTTGAGCTGGATGAGGATTTTTTTGGGGGAGAAGATGGAGTGTGTGGGTGCAGGAATAAGTGGAGGGGGGCCACCGTGGGCCCACGAGACAGGGGGCACGCCTAGGGGGTGTGGGAGCGCCCTCCACCCTCGTGGCCTGGTGCTTGCCCCTCCTGAAGTGTTTTTGGTGCCTAAAATCCTCAAATATTCCATAAAAAATCATACTAAATTTGCAGGGCATTTGGAGCACTTTTATTTTCGGGATATTTTTTTATTGCACGGATAATTCAGAAAACAGACAGATAATGCTATTTTTGCTTTATTTATTCTAGATAACAGAAAATAAAAAGAGGGTACATAAGGTTGTGCCTTCTAGTTTCATCCATCTGATGATCATCAAAATGAATCCACTAACAAGGTTGATCAAGTCTTGTTAACAAACTCATTCCGAATAACACGAAATTGGAGAAATTTCGAGTAACACTAAGTTACCTCAACGGGGATATGAACATCCCCAACAATAAGAATATCATACTTTTTCTTGACAGTAGGAAGAGGAAATTGAAAACCTCCAATAATAATAGTTGGAACTTTTCCAATAGAATTGATGCTATGAACTTGAGATTGTTTCCTCGGAAAATGTACCGTGTGCTCATTACCATTAACATGAAAAGTGACATTGCCTTTGTTGCAATTAATAACAGCCCGTGCAGTATTCAAAAAGGGTCTACCAAGGATAATCGACATACTATCGTCCTCGGGAATATCAAGAATAACAAAGTCCGTTAAGATAGTGACATTTGCAACCACAACAGGCACATCCTCACAAATACCGACAGGTATAACAGTTGATTTATCAGCCATTTGCAAAGATATTTCAGTAGGTGTCAACTTATTCAAGTCAAGTCTATGATATAAAGTTAGAGGCATGGCACTAACACCTGCTCCAAGATCACATAAAGCAGTTTTAACATAATTTCTTTTAATGGATCATGGTATGGTTGGTACCCCTGGGTCTCCAAGTTTCTTTGGTATTCCACCCTTAAAAGTGTAATTAGCCAGCATGGTGGGAATTTCAGCTTCCGGTATCTTTCTTTTATTTGTTATGATATCCTTCATATACTTAGCATAAGGATTTACTTTAAGCATATCAGTCAAGCGCATACGTAAGAAGATAGGTCTAATCATTTCAGCAAAGCGCTCAAAATCCTCATCATCCTTTGTCTTGGATGGTTTAGTAGGAAAGGGCATGGGTTTTTGAACCCATGGTTCTCTTTCTCTGCCGTGCTTCCTAGCAACAAAATCTCTCTTATCATAACATTGATTCTTTGATTGTGGGTTATCAAGATCAACGGCAGGTTCAATCTCTACATCATTGTTTTTGCTAGGTTGAGCATCAACATGAACATTATCATTAACATTATCCCTAGGTTCATGTTCATCACCTGATTGTGTTTCAGCATCAGAAATAGAAATATCATTGGGATTCTCAGGTGTGTCTACAACAGGTTCACTAGAAGCATGCAAAATCCTATCGTTTTTCTTTTTCTTCTTTTTGGAAGCATTAGGTGCCTCTAAATTATTTCTCTGAGAATCTTGCTCAATTCTCTTAGGGTGGCCTTCAGGATACAAAGGTTCCTGAGTCATTCTACCGGTTCTAGTATCCACTCTAACAACAAGGTCATGTTTATTATTTAATTCATCAAGCAAATCATTTTGAGCTTTAAGTACTTGCTCAGCTTGAGTAGCAACCATAGAAGCATACTTGCTAATGAGTTTAAGTTCACCTTTAACTCTAGCCATATAATCACTCAAGCGTCCTATCTCTAAAGCATTATTCTTGAATTATCTACCAACATAAGCATTAAAACTTTCTTGTCTAGCCATAAAGTCATCAAATTCATCTAAGCATGGGCTATGAAATTTAGTAGAGGGAATTTCAACTTTATCATATCTATAGAGAGAATTTACCTTTACTACCTGTGTCGGGTTATCAAGACAATGCGTTTCTTCAACAGGCGGTATATTAAGACCATGTATTTCTTCAATAGGTGGTAAATTCTTAACATCTTCAGCTTTAATACCTTTTTTCATTGATTTCTTTGCCTCTTGCGTATCTTTAGGACTGAGAAATAGAAATCTCTTCTTCGGAGTGGGTTTAGGAATAGGATCAGGAGTTGGCTCAATTAGTTCAGGAATTGGCTCAGGAAGAGTCCAATTATTTTCATTAGTCAACATATTATTCAATAGTAATTCAGCTTCATCAACTATTCTTTCCTTGAAAACACAACCAACACAACTATCCAAGTAGTCCTTGGAAGCATCGGTTAGTCCATTATAAAAGATATCAAGTATTTCATTTTTCTTAATAGGATGATCAGGCAAAGCATTAAGCAATCGGAGAAGCCTCCCCCAAGCTTGTGGGAGACTCTCTTCTTTGATTTGCACAAAGTATTTCCCGCAAGGCAGCTTGTTTCTTATGAGCAGGGAAATATTTAGCAGAGAAGTAATAAATCATATCCTGGGGACTACGCACACAACTAGGATCAAGAGAATTAGACCAAGTCTTAGCATCACCCTTTAATGAGAACGGAAATATCTTAAGGATATAATAATAGCGAGACTTCTCATCATTAGTAAACAGGGTGGCTATATCATTTAACTTGGTAAGATGTGCCACAATAGTTTCAGATTCAAGGCCATAAAAAGGATCAGATTCAACCAAAGTAATTATTTTAGGATCAACAGAGAATTCATACTCCTTATCAGTAACACAGATAGGTGAAGTAGCAAAAGCAGGGTCAGGTTTCATTCTAGCATTAAGAGCAAGCAAAAATAGCTCTAGCAGCTTCCTCCTCCATAACATAACCCTCAGGAACAATAGGTAATTCATAATCAGGGGGAGAACTTTCATCATCACTATCATCAATAATAGCATCTTCAATAATTTCATTCTCTCTAACCCTAGCAAGTTGTTCATCAAGAAATTCACCTAATGGCAAAGTAGTATCACGCACAGAAGTAGTTTCATCATAAGTATCATGCATAGCAGAAGTGGCATCATCAATAACATGCAACATATCAGAATTCATAGCAGTAGCAGGTTTAGGTGTCACAAGCTTACTAATAACGGAAGGAGAATCTAGTGCAGAGCTAGATGGCAGTTCCTTACCTCCCCTCGTAGTTGAGGGCAAAATCTTAGTTCTCTCGTCTTTCAAGTTCCTCATAGTGACCAGCAGATATAAATCCCAAGTGACTCAAAGAATGGAGCTATGCTCCCCGGCAACGGTGCCAGAAATTAGTCTTGATAACCCACAAGTGTAGGGTATCACAACAGCTTTTGAGGGTAAAGTATTCAACCCAAATTTATTGATTCGACACAAGGGGAGCCAAAGAATATTCTTAAGTATTAGCAGTTGATTTGTCAATTCAACCACACCTGGATAACTTAGTATCTGCAGCAAAGTATTTAGTAGCAAAGTAGTATGACAGTAATGGTAACGGTGGCAAAAGTAAAGATAATAGTTTTGTAGTAATTGTAACAGTAGCAACGGAAAAGTAATTAAGCGAAGCACAAGATGTGAAAAGCTCATAGGCATTGGATCAGTGATGGATAATTATGTCGGATGCGATTCCTCATGTAATAGCTATAACATAGCGTGACACAGAACATGTCCAGTTCATCAATGTAATGTAGGCATGTATTCCGAATATAGTCATACGTGCTTATGGAAAAGAACTTGCATGACATCTTTTGTCCTACCCTCCTGTGGCAGCGGGGTCCTAGTGGAAACTAAGGGATATTAAGGCCTCCTTTTAATAGAGAACCGGAACAAAGCATTATCACATAGTGAATACATGAACTCCTCAAACTATGGTCATCACCGATAAGTATCCCGATTATTGTCACTTCGGGGTTGTCGGATCATAACACATAATAGGTGACTATAGACTTGCAAGATAGGATCAAGAACACACATATATTCATGAAAACATCATAGGTTCAGATCTGAAATCATGGCACTTGGGCCCTAGTGACAAGCATTAAGCATAACAAAGTCATAGCAACATCAATCTCAGAACATAGTGGATACTAGGGATCAAACCCTAACAAAACTAACTTGATTACATGGTAAATCTCATCCAACCCATCACCGTCCAGCAAGCCTGATGACCCACAAGTATAGGGGATCTATCGCAGTCCTTTCGATAAGTAAGAGTGTCGAACCCAACAAGGAGCAGAAGGAAATGATAAGCGGTTTTCAGTAAGGTTTTCTCTGCAAGCACTGAAATAGTAGGTGATAGATAGTTTTGTGATAAGATAAATAGTAACGAGCAAAAGTAAATAAAGTAAATAAAGTGCAGCAAGGTGGCCCAATCCTTTATGTAGCAAAGGATAAGCCTGGACAAAATCTAATAATGAAGAAGGAGCTCCCGAGGACACATTGGGAATTATCGTCAAGCTAGTTTTCATCACGTTCGTAAGATTCGCGTTCGGTACTTTGATAATTTGATATGTGGGTGGACCGGCACTTGGGTACTGCCCTAACATGGACAAGCATCCCACTTATGATTAACCCCTATTGCAAGCATCTGCAACTACAAAAAGGAGAAGGTAAACCTAACCAGAGCATTAAACATATGGGTCCATATCAACCCCTAATGAAGCAACACATAAACTAGGGTTTAAGCTTCTGTCACTCTAGCAACCCATCATCTACTTATTACTTCCCTATGCCTTCCTCTAGGCCCAAATAATGGTGAAGTGTCATGTAGTCGACGTTCACATAACACCACTAGAGGAGAGACAACATACATCTCATCAAAATATCGAACGAATACCAAATTCACATGACTACTAATAGCAAGACTTCACCATGTCCTCAGGAACAAACGTAACTACTCACAAAGCATATTCATGTTCATAATAAGAGGAGTAATAATATGCATAAAGGATCTGAACGTATGATCTTCCACCAAGTAAACCAAATAGCATCAACTACAAGGAGTAATCAACACTACTAGCAACCCACAGGTACCAATTTGTGGTATTGATACAAGATTGGATACAAGAGATGAACTAGGGTTTTGAGAGGAGATGGTGCTGGTGAAGATGTTGATGGAGATTGACCCCCTCCCAATGAGAGGATCGTTGGTGATGACGTTGCTGATGATTTCCCCCTCCCGGAGGGAAGTGTCCCCGGCAGAACAGCTCCGCCAGAGCCCTAGATTGATTCCGCCAAGGTTCCGCCTCGTGGCGGCGGAGTTTCGTCCCGTAAGCTTGCCCATGATTTTTTTCAGGGAAAAGTGATGATATAGCAGAAGATGGACGCCGGAGGCCCACCGGGGGGCCTAGGAGATAGGGGGT
>NC_041391.1:667462566-667507266 GCF_002162155.2 Triticum dicoccoides | reverse complement strand
GGGGGGGGGGGGCGCCCCCTGTCTCCTGGAGAGGGTGTGGGCCCCCTGGCCTATTTCTTTTGCCCATAAATTGTTATTAATTCCAAAAGGTTGTTTCATGGAGTCTCAGGTCTTTTGGAGTTGTGCAGAATAGGTTTCCAACATTTGCTCTTTTTCTAGCCAGAATTCCAGCTGCCGGCATTCCCCCTCTTCATGGTAAACCTTGTAAAATAAGAGAGAATAGCCATAAGTATTGAGATATAATGTGTAATAACAGCCCATAATGCAATAAATATTGATATAAAAGCATGATGCAAAATGGACGTATCAACTCCCCCAAGCTTAGACCTCGCTTGTCCTCAAGCGGAAGCCGAAATTGAAAATATGTCCACATGTTTAGAGATAGAGGTGTCGATAAAAATAAAATACGGACATGAGGGCATCATGATCATTCTAATAACAACAACATATATGGATTTTGTCATATGATTTCCTAGGTTCAAGTAATAAACAATTCACAATGTCAAGTATGGTTCAAAGACTTCACTGGGAACGAACAAACTATAATCTCAGTCATTGAAGCAATTGCAATTTATCGCAACATCAGAAAGAGTCAATAATAGAGCTTTTCAGCAAGCTCACATACTCAACTATCTCGTAGTCTCCTATAATTGTTAATACTCATGCAATACTTGTGGTTATAGAGTTTTAGCCGGACACTGAGAAAGATAGGGGATTATTGTGTTGCCTCCCAACATATTCACCTTTAGGTGATGTCAACAATAATAGCCTATGCCAACTTACATCCAGTTGGATATATGTATCATGATCTTTCAAACATGAGGAGTTTGCCAAAGGATAAAAATAAAAAGGGAAAGGTGAGAATCACCTTGACTCAAGCATAAAGTAATACATAAAGTAAAAGATAGGCCCTTCGCAGAGGGAAGCAGAGGTTGTCATGTGCGTTTAGGGTTGATGCACGAAATCTTAATGCAAAAGAACATCACTTTATATTACCCCTTGTATGTGGACCTTTATTATGCAATCCGTCGCTTTTATCACTTCCACAACAAGTTCGTACAAATCTTATTTTCTCTGCACTAATAAGTCATACATATTTAGAGAGCAATTTTTATTGCTTGCACCGATGAAAACTTACTTGAAGGATCTTACTCAATCCATAGGTAGGTATGGTGGACTCTCATGGCAAAACTGGGTTTAAGGATATTTGGAAGCACAAGTAGTATCTCTACTTGGTGCAAGAAATTTGGCTAGCATGAGGGGGAAAGGCAAGCTCAACATGTTTGGAAGGTCAATGACAATATACTTTAACTGAGATGTTGGAAAACATAAACCATTACGTTGTCTTCCTTGTCCAACGTCAACTCTTTTAGCATGTCATACTTAATGAGTGCTTCACAATCATAAAAGATGTCCAAGATAATATATTTATATGTGAACCCCTCTTTCCTTATCATTTCCTATTAATTGCAACGATGACCAAGGCTACGCTCATCAATTCTCAACAATTTTTATGCCTCATACTTTCTATGTGTGAAGTTATCACTATCCATAAGATCAATATGAACTCTTTTGTTCTTTCTACTTTCACAAGATCATAGCAACATGGCAAAGCCCTTGACTCAACACTAATCTTTATTATAGATAGCACACGGACTCGATTACATAAAGAGGTCACAAAGCAAAACTCAAAACTACTTGATATCAAAAACTTCAACTACTAATAGATCAAGATACTACTAAAAGGATCAAACTAAATAAAGCGGTAAAGATAGGAGTGTGATGGTGATACGATACCGGGGCACCTCCCCCAAGCTTGGCAGTTGCCAAGGGGAGTGCCCATACCCATGTGATTATTTCCTCGGAGGTGATGGAGGTGGTGACGATGACGGTGGATAATCGCACATCGAGCGTAAAAGCTCCTCCAACTTGCGGATAATGCCCTTGAGCCCAGAATATGATCTTTCAACAAAACATTCTCCTCTGTGAGGTACTTGTTCTGTATGCGGGCTAACTCAATCATCTTGAAAGCTTCAATCTCTGTTAGAGTGAAAAGGTTAGGTAAAGGTTGAGGGATGTCTTCTTCTTTCACCACCGGAGCTTGAGCCTCCATGGCCTTCTTGATCCCTTCATCCTTGTTGATCTCTTCTGGTTCCTCTCTTTTCAACTCTATCTTCAACAGCCAAGCATCCTTGTCTTCGTTGTTGGAGGAGGGAGAAGTCATGGTGCTCTAAATCTACAACAGGAACAGCTTGAAACGAAAACAGAGGATATTTGCGTGATACGGTGGTCAAAACCTTCGGGAGTATATATAATGAATTTTTACCGACCAAAATATGTAACATACAAGAAAACGGAGTCGGGGAGGCACACCAGGTGCCCACGAGATAGGGGGCGCGCCCTACGGGGGGGGGGCGCCCTCCTCTCTCATGGGAGCCTTGTGTCCCTTTCAGACTACTTCTTTCTTCCTAAAATCTTTAAATAATCCAAAACTGATAAAAATTGCCATTAGAGTTGTTTTGGAGTCGGTTTACGTACCGTACCACGTACCTATGCCTTTTCGGAGTCTGGAACATTCTGGAAAGTGTCTCTTATGTATTCCTCAGGGGTTATGGTTTCAATAATATTAGTTTCAACATTGATAGGATTACCTGAAATATAATGTTTAATTCTTTGACCATTTACCACCCTCGGATTTGTGCCTTCGAAGTTGTTGATTTTTATAGCACCAGAACGATATACCTCCTCGATAATGTAGGGACCCTCCCATTTTGAGAGAAGTTTTCCTGCAAAAAATCTTAAATGAGAGTTGAACAATAACACATAATCTCCCACGTTAAACTCATGCTTTTGTATCCTCTTATCATGCTAGCGTTTGACTTTTTCTTTGAAAATCTTGGCATTCTCATATGCTTGGGTTCTCTATTCATCAAGTGAGATAATATCAAACACCTCTTCTCACCGGCAAGTTTGAAGTCATAATTGAGCTCTTTAATAGCCCAATATGCTTTATGTTCAAGTTCAAGAGGTAAATGACATGCTTTTCCATAAACCATCTTATATGGAGACATACCCATAGGATTTTTGTATGTAGTTCTATAGGCCCATAATGCATCATCAAGTTTTTTGGACCAATTCTTTCTAGATCTATTCACAATCTTTTTCAAAATTAATTTGATCTCTCTATTGCTCAACTCTACTTGACCACTAGACTGCGGGTGATAAGGAGATGCGATTCTATGATTGACATCATACTTAGCGAGCATCTTACGTAAAGCACCATGAATAAAGTGTGAACCACCATCAGTCATAAGATATCTAGGGACTCCAAACCTCGGAAAAATAACTTCTTTAAGCATTTTAATAGAAGTGTTATGATCAGCACTACTAGTTGGAATAGCTTCTACCCACTTAGTAACGTAATCAACAACAACTAAAATATGTGTATAACCATTGGAGGCAGGAAAAGGTCCCATATAATCAAAGCCCCAAACATCAAACAGTTCAATAGCAAGAGAATAATTCATAGGCATTTCTTGACGTCTACTGATGTTACCTATTCTTTGACATTCATCACAAGATAAGACAAATTTACGAGCATCTTTGAAAAGAGTAGGCCAATAAAAACCAGATTGTAGTACCTTGTGTGCAGTTCTATCTCCAGCGTGGTGTCCTCCATAGGATTCAGAGTGACACTTGCGTAGGATTTGTTCCTGTTCATGCTTAGGCACACAACGTCTAATAATACCATCTACTCCTTCTTTATAAAGGTGTGGATCATCCCAGAAGTAATGTCTTAAATCATAAAAGATCGTTTTCTTTTGCTGGTATGTGAAACTAGGCGGTATATATTTAGCAACAATGTAATTAGCATAATTAGCATACCAAGGAGCAGTACGAAAAGCATTGAAAACTGCTAAATTGTTCATCAGGAAAACTATCATTAATAGGCAGTGGGTCATCAAGAACATTCTCTAACCTAGACAAGTTGTCTTCAACGGGGTTCTCAGCTCCCTTTCTATCAATAATATGCAAATCAAATTCTTGGAGCAAGAGAACCCATCTAATGAGTCTAGGCTTAGCATCTTTCTTTTCCATAAGATATTTAATAGCAGCATGATCAGTGTGAATAGTAACTTTGGAATCAACAATATAAGGTCTAAACTTATCACATGCAAACACGACTGCTAAGAACTCTTTCTCAGTAGTAGCATAATTTCTCTGGGCAGTATCAAGAGTCTTACTAGCATAGTGGATAACATTCAATTTCTTATCGACTCTTTGCCCTAAAAACCACCTACAGCATAATCACTAGCATCGCACATAATTTCAAAAGGTAAATTCCAATCAGGTGGCTGAACAATAGGTGCAGTGATCAAAGCTTTCTTGAGTGTTTCAAATGCTTCTACACAATCATCATCAAAGACAAAAGGAATGTCTTTTTGCAATAAATTAGTCAGAGGCCTAGAGATTTTAGAAAAGTCCTTAATGAACCTCCTATAAAAGCCCGCATGACCAAGGAAACTTCTTATACCTTGTATGTCCTTGGGACATGGCATCTTTTCAATAGCATCAACTTTGGCTTTATCAACTTCAATACCTCTCTCGAAGATCTTGTGCCCCAAGACAATGCCTTCATTAACCATAAAGTGACACTTTTCCCAATTTAGGACGAGACTAGTGTCTTCGCATCTCTGCAAAACTCGATCAAGGTTGCTCAAAAAATCATCAAAAGAGGATCCATAGACGGAGAAGTCATCCATGAATACCTCACAAATCTTTTCACAAAAATCAGAAAATATAGCCATCATGCATCTTTGAAAGGTAGCAGGTGCATTACATAAACCAAAAGGCATACGTCTATAAGCAAAAGTACCAAAAGGGCAAGTAAAAGTAGTTTTAGATTGATCCCCCGCTGATACAGGTATCTGAGAGAAGCTAGAATAACCATCTAGAAAGCAAAAATGTGTGTGTTTGGATAGCCTTTCTAACATTTGATCAATAAAAGGTAAAGGATAATGATATTTCTTAGTAGCTTTATTTAACTTACAAAAATCAATTACCATCCTATAACCTATAATAATTCTTTGCGGGATCAATTCATCTTTATCATTAGGAACTACGGTAATACCTCCCTTTTTAGGGACACAATGGACAGGGCTTACCCATTCACTATCAACAACGGGATAAATAATACCTGCCTCAAGGAGTTTTAGTATCTCCTTTCTTACCACTTCCTTCATTTTGGGATTTAATCGTCTTTGAGGATCTCTAACTGGTTTGGCATCTTTCTCCACAGAAATTTTGTGTTGGCATAATGTGGGACTAATGCCCTTAAGATCATCCAGAGTATATCCAATAGCAGCTATGTGCTTCTTTAGAGTTTTCAATAATCTTTCTTCTTCTTTCTCTGAAAGGTTAGCACTAATAATAACAGGGTATATTTCTTTTTCATCAAGATAACCATACTTAAGATTATCAGGTAATGGTTTGAGTTCAAACACAAGATCACCCTTGGGTGGAGGGCGATCCCCAAGAATTTCAACAGGAAGGTTATGTTTCAGCATAGGCTCCTATTTAAGGAACACTTCATCTATTTCTTCCCTTTCCTTCATAAACATATCGTTTTCATGATCTAGCAAATATTGTTCTAACGGATCAGTTGGAGGAACATCAATGGAAGCAAGACCAATAATTTCATCCTTACTCGGTGGTTCCCTTTCACGAGGTTGTCTACTGAACTTGGCAAAATTAAAATCATGAGACGCACCGTCTATGCCAACAGTGACAACCTTCCTCTTACAATCAATCTTAGCACTAACAGTATTCAAGAAGGGTCTACAAAAAATAATGGGACAAAAACCATCTTGTGGGGAACCAAGAACAAGAAAATCAGCAGGGTATTTAATCTTCCCACACAAGACTTCAACATCTCTAACAATCCCAATAGGTTTAATGGTGTCCCTATTGGCAAGCTTAATAGTAACATCAATGTCTTCTAATTCAACAGGTGCAATATCGTGCATAATTTGTTTATAAAGATCATAAGGTATCACATTAGCACTAGCACCCATATCACATAAACCATGATAACAATGATCTCCTATTTTAACAGAAATAACAGGCGTGCCTACAACAAGTCTACGTGTCTTAGTATCGGGTCTAGCAATATTAGCAGTTTCACCCAAGAAAGAGATAACATGCCCATCTAAGTCCTCATCCAAAAGATCTTTAATCATAGCAATACCAGGTTCAACATTAATTTGCTCAGGAGGTGTATAGGTCCTAGTATTACTCTTACGAACAACAGTCGAAGCTTTAACATGATCTTTTATCCTAACAGGAAAAGGAGGTTTTTCAACATATGCCGTAGGAATAATAGGATCACTATATGTAATAGTCTTCTCTTCGACTGTAATAGGTGCAACTACTTTCACTTCAACAGGAGGATTATATTTAAACCACTTCTCTTTAGGGAGATCAACGTGAGTAGCAAAAGTTTCACAAAAAGTAGCTACTATCTCAGAGTCAAGTCCATACTTAGAGCTAAATCCACGGAAAGCATCGGTATCCATAAAAGATTTAACACAATCGAACTTAGGTGTCATACCTGACTCCTTACCATCGTCAGAACCCCAATCTTCAGAGTTGCGTTTAATTCTTTCCAATAAGTCCCATTTGAAATCAATAGTCTTCAGCGTATAGGAACCAGCACAGGAAGTATCAAGCAACTTACGATTATCAAGAGAAAGCCGAGCATAAAAATTCTGAATAATCATTTCCCGAGAGAGCTCATGATTGGGGCATGAATACAACATTGACTTAAGCCTCCCCCAAGCTTGAGAAATGTTTTCTCCTTCGTGAGGCCAGAAATTATATATGTAATTACGATCACGATGAACAAGATGCATATGATAGAACTTCTGGTAAATTCCAACTTCAGTCGCTTATAATTCCAATATCTTGTATCATCACATAGCCTATACCATGTCATTGCATCTCCCATCAAAGATAAAGGGAAGACCTTCCTTTTGACAACATCATCGGGAATACCTGCAAGCTTAAATAATCCACAAACTTCATCCACAAACATAAGGTGTAAGTCGGGATGCAATGTTCCGTCTCCTGCAAAAGGATTAGCTAGCAGTTTTTCTATCATACCCGAAGGAATCTCAAAGTGAATATTTTCATAAGGTTCAGTAGGTTGAGGAGCATCTCTTTGCTCTTCTGGTTGGGGTGAAGATACCCGAAACAAGCCCCTCAAAGGATTAGTTTCCATAGTGACAAGTAACAGAAAATTTTAGCACACTATATAAATGTTTCCTTACCAAGTTCCACTCACCAAGAGCGCTACGCTTCCCGGTAATGGTGCCAGAAAAGAGTATTGATGACCCACAAGTATAGGGGATCTATCGTGGTCCTTTCAATAAGTAAGAGTGTCGAACCCAATGTCGGTGTCAAAACCGGCGGATCTCGGGTAGGGGGTCCCGATCTGTGTGTCAAGGCTGATGGTAACAAGAAGTAAGGGACACATATGTTTACCCAGGTTCGGGCCCTCTTGATGGAGGTAAAACCCTACTTCCTGCTTGATTAATATTGATGATATGGGTAGTACAAGAGTAGATCTACCACGAGATCGTAGAGGCTAAACCCTAGGAGCTAGCCTATGATGGTATGAATGTAATTGTGATCGACCTTCTAAGGACAAACCTCTCCAGTTTATATGGACATCGAAGAGGGCTAGGGTTTACATGGAGTCGGTTACAAGGAAGGAAATATAATATCCGGATCGCCAAGCTTGCCTTCCACGCCAAGGAAAGTCCCATCCGGACACGGGCCGAAGTCTTGAGTCTTGTATCTTCACGCTTCAATAGTCCGGACGTTGTGCACAGTCCGGCTGTCCGGATACCCCCTAATCCAGGACTCCCTCAATAGCCCCTGAACCAGGCTTCAATGACGATGAGTCTGGCACGCAGTATTGTCTTCGGCATTGCAAGGCGGGTTCCTCCTCCGAATACTCCAAAGTGATTATTGAACTCGTAGACTGTGTCCGGATCCGCAGGATGGTCTTCGTATGGTATAGATCTGATTGGCTGGCAATCTTCATGCGTCGTGCCCTTGTATCCTGGTTCGATCCAATGTGAACTGACGTTTCCTACCCCACAACGACTCGTGTTACGAGGCAGTTTTATTGGTACGTCCCGTCGAGGCACAGATCGTGTCCCTCTTATTACGGGATTTTCCATCAATATGAGCGTGCGTGACCCCAGGACGGCCGTTGGTATTACCCCGTGTGTTTTTAGATAAACCTCAAACGGTCACACAGAGGACTCTTGATATTCACCCTCTTTATAAAGGGGTCGAGACCTATGCCTCTGTCTTCACCTCCTCGCGCCTTCTCGCACCTCGAGTTCTAACACCCGAAACCTAAGCTCCACCCCTCCGGAATCTGCTAGTATGTCCGAATCTGATCCTCAAGGCCGGTGGGTCGCCTCCTTGATCGAGGAGAAGGACATTTCGAAGCTTAGGGAGGTCGGATACCTAACGGCAAATATCCAGCACAGGCTTCCTGCTCCGAGGCAGGTTATCCCCACGCCGGAGCCCAATGAGTGTGTTGTTTTTGTCCCACACTTCCTCCGTGGTTTGGGTTTCACCCTCCATCCTTTCGTGAGGGGGCTCATGTTCTATTATGGGCTAGATTTTCACGATCTGGCTCCCGATGCCATCCTCCATATCTCGTCGTTCATTATCGTGTGCGATGCTTTTCTCCATGTCACGCCACACTTCGGCTTATGGCTCAAGACCTTCAATGTGAAGCCGAAGATGATCGAGGGGCGACACGTGGAGTGTGGAGGTGCCGTAATAAGCAGAAACATCGATGCCCCATGGCCGGAGGGTTCTTTCCCGGAAGTATCTGACGTATGGCAGCGGAGGTGGTTTTATGCCAAGGCCCCAAGGGGCACAAACTGGGTAGCCGCCCCTGAGTTCCGCTCAGGCCCTCCGTTGCAGTTGGCATCCTGGACAGACGTAGGATGTCATTGGGGGCCCGCAGGATTTGTGCCAATACTGCAGAACTGCATCCGGGAGCTTCTCGAGAGGGATATCAACCTTGTTAGCGTAAGGCAAGTGATGTTAATCCGGTGGACATTGTCGTGCCAACGCCGGCCTCTTCGGATGTGGGAGTTCAATCCGGAGGGTCCGCGGACTGTGAAGCACTTCTTCGGCTTAAAGCACGAAGAGATGTGCAAATTATTCTTCGGACGGAAGGTAACGTGTCCGGACACTACCGAGGATGCGGGCCTAAGCTGCAACCGCCTAGATACTCAAGTAAGTGGCCTTGATGCTGGACACCCTGTTTTGTATTTGTCATACTTGTTTATTCTGAACATATCTGCGTCCAGGAATGGCTCAGCAAGGCGGAGAGAATCAGGTGTCCGGCACCACTTCCCGAAGGCTCGCCCGCCCCTACTGTGGCCAAGATGCTCGACCGGGTACTCAGACGAATGCCCTCGGGGAATGACAAGGGGAAGGATGAGAAATCCGAACCCCACACACTATGCATCCGAACCGGGGATAGTCGGAGAGGAGAGGTTGAGGCCGCCTCCCCACGCGAGAAGAAGAGGGCCGCCTCTGAAGATTTGGAGGCAGAGATGCCCAAATTGGGGAAAAAGGGATCCCCAGGGGTCCTTGCCCCAATAGGCACCCTCACCGCATCATGCCATCGTGCGGGCCAACCCTCCAACGAGTCGTAAGTCAATCATTAACTTAAAGGTACCGTATTTCTCCTGGATCAATGACCAGGAATCAACCTTTTGCAGTCCGGCTGGCAGCTCTTCTCAACAGGGATCATCTTCGGGTGACCTTCCTCCAGAGATGATGGAGAGCGAGACCCCACCTGCCTCTCCGATTCTTGACGCGGGCGACACCGAGGTGTCGTCACGGAGGAGCCCGGATCCGCCAAGGCCGGAAGCCAATGCGTCATCTGCCCTAAGTCCGGACGTACTGACGGGCTTACTGGAGTGAGCTGCGCTCTCGGAGGAGCACCGCTCATTAATGAGCGCGGTGTTCAAGAAGATTTCATCCGCTACAAGTAGTTTGAATGAAGCATTCACAAGCCTGCTTAGAGGCTTTGAGGTATGTAATGGAAAACTCATTATTTCTTTGGTTGTAAGGCACGCGCTAGGTGTGCTCCATATAGATAGCAGCCCCTGAGACTCTGGTTGCCCTCCCTAGGCGGCAAACGGGGGATCATAAACCAATGATAGTTCTATAAACGTGTGCAGGTACCTATGGGTCCGGCTGCCGGCCCGTCCGTTGAAGTTGCCGAACTATATATCGAGGCAAATTGGGTCGATTGATGCCGATATTACTCTGATGAATGAGCGGCTGGATACATCACAAGGTATGTGCCCTGTCTCCCATTGCATAGGAAAACATTAAGGTGGCATGTATTAATATAATTTGTTCAGACTGTAGATGGTGCTGTAGCCATGGAGGCCCTGAGGGCTGAACTTGCTCTAGCCAAGGAACAAGCTCGGGTGAGCCATGCGGCTGCCCTAAAGGCGGCCGAGGAATTGAGAGCCGAACAGGCTGCTCATCGCCGAAGTGAGGAAAAGATAGCCGAAATGGCTATCGAGTTAAAACATGCCACTGACCGGTATGAGCTCCTGAAGAAGGAGCATGAAGATAAATTGGCTGACTTGAGCAAGGCACTGAATGCCACCAAGGAAATGCGGACCGAGCTCAGGGGTGCGCGGGAGGAGCTTCAACAGGCCGGAAAATTCGCGGCTGGAGGCTCCTATTTGCTGCGGATGAAGTTCTTTGATCTGAAGTATGCTCCCCTTGATGGACACTGGAGCTCGCCGGACGCATATGCGGACCTGGCAAAGAGTACGGCTGATGCTATGGAGTTCTTCAAAGATCAGGGTGAAAAGGAGGTGGAGAAGCTTTTTTTGTCGTAGTTCCATGCTCCCACTCGCCCACTGCCGTTAAGTGATAAGATGGCTGCTATGGCGGAGCTTCACCGGCTATCCGGGCTTGCGATGCGGTCTGTAATAGATCATCTTTGGCCGAAGGAGCCTAAGCCGGACATCTACTTTGGTTTAGTGCAACAGTTCCTTGGGGCTGTGCCCCGGATCGATGCCATGAGGAGGTCAGCATGCATAGAGAGTGCGCGGATGGCCCTTGCACGCGTTAAAGCATATTGGACGGATATGGATGCCAGTATGATAGCATATCAGTATCCGGTAGGGGGTCAATATCCGGCCGGGCACTACTTGGCGCAGGTCACGGAGGGTGCCCGCTTGATAGAGGCGCAGTGCCCGAAGGATCTCCTCTTTGAGTGATGATTCAAATTATTGTAAAAACATTTTGAATAGAAGGTTATATTTATAATTTGTGTTTGAAAATATGATTGTGTCCCCTGTGCTACCATTTATATATATATATATATATATATATATATGTGTGTGTGTGTGTGTGTGTGTGTGTGTGTGTGCGTGTGTGTAATCCAAAAGATAGCAGTCGTTGGCTTCAGCCCCCACGCATACAATGCGGGGGTCTTCGTGAAAAAATGTGCCTGATCACCCTTTATCCAACGTCTTGGTCTGGCAAGGAGGTGATCGCACGTCGAACTAGGCAACCGGACTATATAGTTGTAACACTTTCGCTTGGCTACGGGATTCTAATATTGGGGCTACTATGTAGCCCCTGGTACCATCGCGTGCATCCGAATACGGGCGTGTATGTACCTGGCCGGGAAATGGCCCTTCGTTAAGGCAGAGGAATCCTAGAGTTTCCGGTGAGTCGTCGAGTGGTTGATTAGTCTCTCGCTGTATCATGATGGTCAGTTTTCGGCTTTCTCTACTGAGGTGCTCATCCGGAATAACCAGGGCACAATCGCAGTAGTTCTCCTTTGGCCATCTTAGCCGATTATAACGAAACGTAAGGCGGCAAACCCAGAAGCCGGGCAATCCCAACATTTGACCAAAGACATGATTCGAAGCTGATGCATATAAGGACAAACTCGTGATGCCGAACACTCCCGAAGGTATTCGGACTTTCTAACAGATGATGGGCTAATGAATGCACATTCATTATAAACCATGTATCTCCAGGTGTGTGCATTAATCTGTCGTGGCGTAATGCCAAAAACGGCAGTATCCTCTGTGGGTATGGAACCCGTGGGATGATGAAACAACAAGAGGCAATAGAAAAGGTTTACACAGGGGCTTAATCTAAAAAGAAACATGTTTGGACGGGGCCCTGTTGCATGTCTGCTCCTTTGTCTCTGTTGTGCCGCATCCTGGAAGGGTATCGCGCGAACGTTGTCTCCGGAAAAGGGGATCTCATAGAAGAGTGCAACGTAAGTGTGCGATGGATAGTAGAAAATGTAAAATACTGGCCTGCCAATAAGGTTGAGCCGAGAGTGTGGGGCTTTATTATTGGCCCATGGTGTCCGCTATAGGATTGCATACACAATTGCCCTGGTTTAATGTGGGCTGCCGGACTCGTCTAACCGTGTCCGTGGTCTTAACGACCTGGTATAATTTTGTTTTAGAGGCCGCTTATAGTCCGGCCGCTAGGGCCATCGTGTATTCCTCTGCGCGCGGAAGGCATTCCGTTGTTCCGCTAACGGTGATGACACCACATGGACCGGGCATCTTGAGTGTAAGGTAGCTATAATGCGGCAATGCGTTGAAGCGGGCAAAGGCTATTCTTCCAAGCAATGCTTGATAGATGCTTTGGAAGGGTGCGATGATGAAGACTAGGTCTTCGCTTCTGGAGTTGCCTAGAGAGCCGAATGTTACCTCCAGTGTGACGGAGCCCTTGCTATAGGCTTCAACGCCTGGTATCACCCCTTCAAAGGTGGTGTGAATCTTGCTGATTCTGGATGAGTCTATCCCCATCCTGCGGACAGTGTTCTCATATATCAAATTGAGACTGCTGCCACCGTCCATGAGGACATGAGTGAGATGGTATCTGTCGATTATTGGGTCAAGCACCAAGGCATTTGATCCTACGCGCCGAATGCTAGTTCGGCCGTCTGGGTGATCGAAGGTGATCGAACAAGACATCCAACAGTTAGGTGTGGGTACGATGGGCTCTATATCGCGTGCGTCTTTATGGGCACGTTCGTGCCTTCCCAAGGATGTACGAGTTGCGTGGATCATGTTCACTGTTTTAACCTCTAGCGGGAATGTTTTCTGTCCCCCAGTGTTCGGTTGGCGAGGTTCATCCTCGTCTTCACTTGGTGTTTCCCTTCCCTTGTGTTTGGCGTTTAGTTTGCCGGCCTGCTTGAAGACCCAGCATTCTCTGTGCATGTGGTTCGCAGGTTTGTCGGGGGTGCCATGAATTTGGCATAGTCTGTCCAGAACTCTGTTCAGACCGGACGGTCCCTCTTTACTGCCTTTAGGTTGCTTATTTTGCTGATTAGGACGACAACCCCTAAATCCGGCATTAACCGTTATGTTATCCGAGCTCTCTTCCTTGTTTTGGCGTTTATTTTTATTACACCGTGGCTTCCCGTTGCCGTCCCTTATTTCAGATGTGCTGGGGCCGCTGGTGCCTTTGCGGGCGAGCCAACTATCTTCTCCCGCGCAAAAGCGGGTCATAAGGCTTGTTAGGGCTGCCATTGTCCTTGGCTTTTCTTGGCCGAGGTGTCTGGCGAGCCACTCGTCATGGATGCTGTGTTTGAATGCCGCTAAGGCTTCGGCATCCGGACAGTCAATGATTTGATTCTTCTTAGTGAGGAATCTGTTCCAAAGCTTGCGGGCAGACTCTCCGAGTTGTTGGATTATGTGACTTAAATCGTCAGCATCCGGAGGCCGGACATAAGTCCCTTGAAAATTGGCCCTGAAAGCGTCCTCTAGTTCTTCCCAGCTCCCGATTGAATTTTCGGGGAGGCTTTTCAACTAGTGTCGAGCTGGTCCCTTTAATTTGAGGGGAAGGTATTTGATGGCGTGGAGGTCATCCCCATGAGCCATGTGTATGTGCAGGATAAAGTCCTCGATCCAGACCCCTGGGTCTGTCGTCCCGTCGTATGCCTCTATGTTCATAGGTTTAAAGCCCTCTGGGAATTCATGGTCCAGTACTTCATCCGTAAAGCACAGGGGGTGAGCAGCCCCTCTGTATCTGGACGCGCTGTGGCATGCCGTCGGCTGCTGTTGTGTTCGGTGTTTACTCCGAACTGGTGTTTGGTGGTCATAATTGTTTTGACAACCACAGTCCCTCGTCGGGGTCTCTCCTTTAGATCCGTAGATGGACCTAGCTGCACCAGCTTTCTTCTCCAGGTGCTCAAGTAGATCGTGGGCATCTTCGGTAGCTGATTTATTGCGGCTATGAGGTGGTACTCCTGGTCTCCTGTTTGTGTTGTTCTTCGGTGGAACGGCCTCGTCGTCGAATTCTGGCCGTAGCTTGCGTTTTGGGTAGCTCTTTGTATGGCGATCGCCGCCATATCTTTCTTTAGTGTCTAGCACTTTATTCCATCTGCGATTGAGTGTTTCCTGTGCGGCTTTAAGCCGTTGCTTCTGCTTCTTCAGACTTCTCGCTGTGGCCATAAGCTTTCTATGGAGGTTCTCTCGTTCCACGCGTTCTTCCGGGACGATGAATGCGTCGTCGTCTGGACTGTCTTCTTGTCCTGAGCCAGATTGGTGAACTCGTCCCTCTGGATCATTTTCTTCGGGCATATGACCCGGACTATGTTCGGCGTGACCTGGTTCGTCCTGCTCCATCGCTGGTTCTGTTTGGTCGTTATTGCCATCAGGGTTGACCGGAGTATCCATGCTTCTGGCGCTCTTGCTGATATTGTTACTATTGCCGGATTTGGAACTGTGTCTGCGCCGTCTCTTTGGTTTTTGCCCAGGGGTGTTATCTTCTGGATTGCCACCATTGCCTTCCTTGGTATCCACCATTAATATGTCGTGTGGCGAGGCGCGAATCCGGCACCTCGTAGATTCTGAGTCTTCTCCTGCATCGTCATCCATACCATCGATGCCTTCGGAGTCGAAGTCCAGCACGCCGGTTAAATCATCAATCGTGGCTATGAAGTGGGTGGTGGGTGGGCAACGAATGTCTTCGTCGCTTGCTTCCCACTCGAGTCGGACATAGTTCGGCCCGAGATTCTTTGTCAAAGAGAGAGTTTTGAATGAGTTTAGTATGTCGCCGAAGGGTGAGTGCTGAAAGATGTTCGCCGCGGTGAACTCCGTCACCGGAGCCCAACCGGGATCGGCGGGCCCGGGGACGTACGAACTGGAGCCTACAACCAGACACGGGTCCAGGGGCCCGGGGTCACTGGTTTCCTCAAAAGTGAGGCCTGTGTTCGGCTCCATCGCCGATGGGGGTACGGCCTGCGGGAAGGGGTCCAGCACTCTGTCTTTAGGCAACGCAACCTGTCCCGGGTTTAGGTCCGGGGCTTCTTTTGGGATGATATCCCAAGCAACGTCTGACAGCAGGTCTAAGCCGTGCTCATCGTGACTGTTCGGCGCTTCTGGCGCTGGCTCGAATCTGTGATTCAGGTTTCTGAACCCGATTTGAGGGCCAGGGGCATAGCTATCAATCTGCTCCAAGTGGCCAAGTGAATTGGCCCGCAGCGCGAAGCCGCCGAACACGAATATCTGTCCGGGGAGGAAAGTCTCACCCTGGGTGGCGTCGTTAATGACGATCGAAGGAGCCATCGAGCCTGACGGCGATGTCACAGAGGAACTCTCAATGAAAGCACCAATGTCGGTGTCAAAACCGACGGATCTCGGGTAGGGGGTCCCGATGTGTGCGTCAAGGCTGATGGTAACAAGAAGTAAGGGACACAGATGTTTACCCAGGTTCGGGCCCTCTCGATGGAGGTAAAACCCTACTTCCTGCTTGATTAATATTGATGATATGGGTAGTACAAGAGTAGATCTACCATGAGATCGTAGAGGCTAAACCCTAGGAGCTAGCCTATGATGGTATGAATATAATTGTGATCGGCCTTCTAAGGACCAACCTATCCAGTTTATATAGACACCGAAGAGGGCTAGGGTTTACATGGAGACGGTTAAAAGGAAGGAAATATAATATTCGGATCGCCAAGCTTGCCTTCCACGCCAAGGAAAGTCCCATCCGGACACGGTCCGAAGTCTTGAGTCTTGTATCTTCACGCTTCAATAGTCCGGACGTTGTGCACAGTCCGGCAGTCCGGATACCCCCTAATCCAGGGCTTCCTCACCCAATGAGGAGCAGAAGGAAATGATAAGCGGTTTTCAGTAAGGTTTTCTCTGCAAGCACTGAAATAGTAGGTGATAGATAGTTTTGTGATAAGATAAATAGTAACGAGCAAAAGTAAATAAAATAAATAAAGTGCAGCAAGGTGGCCCAATCCTTTATGTAGCAAAGGATAAGCCTGGACAAAATCTAATAATGAAGAAGGAGCTCCCGAGGACACATTAGGAATTATCGTCAAGCTAGTTTTCATCACGTTCGGTACTTTGATAATTTGATATGTGGGTGAACCGGCACTTGGGTACTACCCTAACATGGACAAGCATCCCACTTATGATTAACCACTATTGCAAGCATCCGCAACTACAAAAAGGAGAAGGTAAACCTAACCACAACATTAAACATATGGGTCCATATCAACCCCTAACGAAGCAACGCATAAACTAGGGTTTAAGCTTCTGTCACTCTAGCAACCCATCATCTGCTTATTACTTCCCTATGCCTTCCTCTAGGCCCAAATAATGGTGAAGTGTCATGTAGTCGACGTTCACATAACACCACTAGAGGAGAGACAACATACATCTCATCAAAATATCGAACGAATACCAAATTCACATGACTACTAATAGCAAGACTTCACCCATGTCCTCAGGAACAAACGTAACTACTCACAAAGCATATTCATGTTCATAATCAGAGGAGTAATAATATGCATAAAGGATCTGAACATATGATCTTCCACCAAGTAAACCAAATAGCATCAACTACAAGGAGTAATCAACACTACTAGCAACCCACAGGTACCAATTTGTGGTTTTGATACAAGATTGGATACAAGAGATGAACTAGGGTTTTGAGAGGAGATGGTGCTGGTGAAGATGTTGATGGAGATTGACCCCCTCCCGATGAGAGGATCATTGGTGATGACGTTGGTGATGATTTCCCCCTCCCGGAGGGAAGTGTCCCCGGCAGAACAGCTCCGCCAGAGCCCTAGATTGATTCCGCCAAGGTTCCGCCTCGTGGCGGCGGAGTTTCGTCCCGTAAGCTTGCCCACGATTTTTTTCAAGGGAAAAGTGATTATATAGTAGAAGATGGACGCTGGAGGCCCTGGACAGGGTGTGGGCCCCCTGGCCTATTTCTTTTGCCCATAAATTCTTATTAATTCCAAAAGGTTGTTTCATGGAGTCTCAGGTCTTTTGGAGTTGTGCAGAATAGGTTTCCAATGTTTGCTCCTTTTCCAGCCAGAATTCCAGCTGCCGACATTCCCCCTCTTCATGGTAAACCTTGTAAAATAAGAGAGAATAGCCATAAGTATTGAGATATAATGTGTAATAACAGCCCATAATGCAATAAATATTGATATAAAAGCATGATGCAAAATGGACGTATCAAAGCCTACGATGGAATTACTCACGCACGGCGGTGAGCATCATGAAATTGGTGATGGAGAATGGTTGATGATGATGAAGGCAACGAATCCCCCTCTTCGGAGCCTCGAACAGACTCCAGATCAGCCCTCTCGAGAGAGATTAGGGCTTGGCGGCGGCTCCGTATCGTAAAACACGATGAAACTTTCTCTTTGATTTTTTTCTCCGTGAAACGGAATATATGGAGTTGGAGTTGAGGCCGATGGAGCGTCAGGGTTCCCACGAGACAGGGGGTGTGCCCAGGGGGGAGGGCGCGCCCCCACCCTCGTGGACAGGGTGTGGCCCCCCTGGTCTTGATTATTTTGCCAGTATTTTTATATTTTCCAAAACTTATCTCCGTGAATTTTGAGGTCATTCCGAGAACTTTTGTTTTCTACACATAAAACAACATCATGGCAGTTCTACTTAAAACAGCGTCAGTCCGGGTTAGTTTCATTCAAATCATGCAAGTTAGAGTCCAAAACAAGGGCAAAAGTTTTTGGAAAAGTAGATACGTTGGAGACGTATCAATACTACTTGTGCTTCCAAATATCCTTAAACCCAGTTTTGCCATGAGAGTCCACCATATCTACCTATGGATTGAGTAAGATCCTTCAAGTAAGTAGTCATGTTGCATGCAATAAAAATTGCTCTCTAAATATGTATGACTTATTAGTGTGGAGAAAATAAGATTTATACGATCTTGTGATATGGAAGCAATAAAAGCGACAGACTGCATAATAAAGGTCCGTATCACAAGTGGCAATATAAAGTGACATTCATTTGCATTAAGATTTCATGCATCCAATCAAAAAGCACACGATGACCTCTGCTTCCCTCTTCGAAGGTCCTATCTTTTACTTCTTGTCTTACATTAAGTATCATGGTGACCTTCACCTTTCCTTTTTACATTTTATCCTTTGGCAAGCACCTCGTGTTGGAAATATCCTGATATATATATCCAATTGGATGTAAGTTAGCATGAACTATTATTGTTGACAGTACCCTTGAGGTAAAAGGTTGGGAGGCAACACTATAAGCCCCTATCTTTCTCTGTGTCCGATTAAAACTCCATACCCACAAGTATTGAGTGAGTGTTAGCAATTGTGAAAGACTAAATGATAGTTGAGTATGTGGACTTGCTGAAAAGCTCTTATATTGACTCTTTCCGATGTTATGATAAATTGCAATTGCCTCAGTGACTGAGATTATAGTTTGTTGGTTTTCAATGAAGTTTCTGATTCATACTTGATATTGTGAATAGATTGTTACTTTAGCATAAGAGATCATACGACAAAATTTATGTATGTTGCTGTTATAAGAATGATCATGATGCCCTCATGTCCATATTTTATTTTATCGACACCTCTATCTCTAAACATGTGGACATATTTTTTGATATCGGCTTCCACTTTGAGGACAAGCGAGGTCTAAGTTTGGGGGAGTTGATACCTCCATTTTGCATCATGCTTTTATATCGATATTTATTGCATTATGGGCTGTTATATCACAATACTTATGCCTATTCTCTCTTATTTTACAAGGTTTACATAAAGAGGGAGAATGCCGGCAGCTGGAATTCTGGGCTGGAAAAGGAGCAAATATTAGAGACCTATTCTGCACAACTCCAAAAGTCCTGAAACTCCACGAAAGTCATTTTTGGAATTAATAAAAATACTGAGCGGAAGAAATACAAGAGGGGGGCCACCCACCGTCGAGGGTGGGGGGCGCCCTACCCCCTGGGCGTGCCCCTGCCTCGTGGGCCACCTGGCAGCCTTCCGGTGACCATCTTGTGCTACATGAAGTCTTTTACCTTGGAAAAAAATCATAAGCAAGCTTTCGGGACGCAACTCCGCCGCCACGAGGTGGAACCTTGGCGGAACCAATCTAGGGCTCCAGCGGAGCTGTTCTGCCGGGGAAACTTCCCTCCAAGAGGGGGAAATCATCACCATCGATTCTCTCATCGGGAGGGGGTCAATCTCCATCAACATCTTCACCAGCACCATCTCCTCTCAAACCCTAGTTCATCTCTTGTATTCAATATTTGTCCCAAAACCTCAGATTGGTACCTGTGGGTTGCTAGTAGTGTTGATTACTCCTTGTAGTTGATGCTAGTTGGTTTATTCGGTGGAAGATCATTTGTTCAGATCTTAATGCATATTAATACCCCTCTGATCATGAACATGAATATGCTTTGTGAGTAGTTACATTTGTTCCTGAGGACATGGGTGAAGTCTTGCTATAAGTAGTCATGTAAATTTGGTATTCGTTCGGTATTTGATGAGATGTATGTTGTCTCTCCTCTAGTGGTGTTATGTGAATGTCGACTACATGACACTTCAGCATTATTTGGGACTAGAGGAAGGCATTAGGAAGTAATAAGTAGATGATGGGTTCCTAGAGTGACAGAAGCTTAAACCCTAGTTTATGCGTTGCTTCGTAAGGGGCTGGTTTGGATCCACATGTTTCATGCTATGGTTAGGTTTACCTTAATACTTCTTTTATAGTTGCGAATGCTTGCAATAGGGGTTAATCATAAGTGGGATGCTTGTCCAAGAAAGGGCAGTACGTGATAACCCACAAGTATAGGGGATCGCAACAGCTTTCGAGGGTAGAGTATTCAACCCAAATTTATTGATTCGACACAAGGGGAGCCAAAGAATATTCTCAAGTATTAGCAGCTGAGTTGTCAATTCAACCACACCTGGAAACTTAGTATCTGCAACAAAGTGTTTAGTAGCAAAGTAATATGATAGTGGTGGTAACGGTAACAAAAGTAAAGACAGCAAATAAAAGTAATGTTTTTTGGTATTTTGTAGTGATTGTAACAGTAGCAACGGAAAAGTAAATAAGCGAGAACCAGTATATGGAAAACTCGTAGGCACCGGATTAGTGATGGATAATTATGCCTGATGTGGTTCTTCATGTAACGGTCATAACATAGGGTGACATAGAACTAGCTCCAATTCATCAATGTAATGTAGGCATGTATTCCGTATATAGTTATACGTGCTTATGGAAAAGAACTTGTATGACATCTTTTGTCCTACCCTCCCGTGGCGGTGGGGTCCTATTGGAAACTAAGGGATATTAAGGCCTCCTTTTAATAGAGAACCGGAACAAAGCATTAGCACATAGTGAATACATGAACTCCTCAAACTATGGTCATCACCGGGAGTGGTCCCGATTATTGTCACTTCGGGGTTGCCAGATCATAACACATAGTAGGTGACTATAGACTTGCAAGATAGGATCAAGAACACACATATATTCATGAAAACATAATAGGTTCAGATCTGAAATCATGGCACTAGGGCCCTAGTGACAAGCATTAAGCATAGCAAAGTCATAGCAACATCAATCTCAGAACATAGTGGATACTAGGGATCAAACCCTAACAAAACTAACTCGATTACATGATAAATCTCATCCAACCCATCATCATCCAGCAAGCCTACGATGAAATTACTCACGCACGGCGGTGAGCATCATGAAATTGGTGATGGAGGATGGTTGATGATGACGACGACGACGAATCGCCCTCTTCGGAGCCCCGAACGGACTCCAGATCAGCCCTCCCGAGAGAGATTAGGGCTTGGTGGCGGCTCCGTATCATAAAACGCGATGATTTCTTCTCTCTGATTTTTTTCTCCCTGAAAGCCAATATATGGAGTTGGAGTTGGCGTCGGAGGGTCTCTAGGGGGCCCACGAGGTAGGGGGGCGCGCCCAGGAGGGGGGCGCGCCCCCCACCCTCATGGACAGGGTGTGGCCCCCCTGGTCTTCATCTTTGGCGAGGTTTTTTTTTATTTTTTATAAGATGTCCCGTGGAGTTTTAGGTCATTCCGAGAACTTTTGTTTTCTGCACATAAAACAACATCATGGCAATTCTGCTGAAAACAGCGTCAATCCGGGTTAGTTCCATTCAAATCATACAAGTTAGAGTCCAAAACAAGGGCAAAAGTGTTTGGAAAAGTAGATACGACGGAGACGTATCAACTCCCCCAAGCTTAAACCCTTGCTTGTCCTCAAGCAATTAAGTTGACAAACTGAAAGAGAAAAAGAAAAACTTTTACAAACTCGGTTTGCTCTTGTTGTTGTAACATGAAAAGCCAGCATTCAAGTTTCAGCAAATATTATGAACTAACCATACTAAGAATAACACATAGGTCTCACAATTACTCATATCAATAGCATAATCAGCTAACGAGCTATAATAACAAAACTCGAATGACAACACTTTCTCAAAATAATCATAACATGATATAACAAAATGATATCTCGCTAGCCCTTTCTGAGACCGCAAAACATAAATGCAGAGCACCTTGAAAGATCGAGGACTGACTAAACATTGTAATTCATGGTAAAAGAGATCCAGTCAAGTCATACCCAATATAAACCAATTATAATGAATGCAAACGACAGTGTGCTCTCCAGCGGGTGCTTTTTAATAAGAAGGGTGATGACTCAACATGAAAGTAAATAGATAGGCCCTTCGCAGAGGGAAGCAGGGATTTGTAGAGGTGCCAGAGCTCGGTTTTGAAATAGAGATAAATTATATTTTGAGCGGCACACTTTCATTGTCAACATAACAACTAAGAGATGACGATATCTTCCATGCTAAACAAATTATAGGCGGTTCCCAACCAGAATGGTAAAATTTATACTCCCCTCCTCCACAAGCATCAATCCATGGCTTGCTCGAAATAACGAGTGCCTCCAACATTCAACGGGTCCCAGGGGGAGTTTTGTTTGCAATTATTTTGATTTAGTTTGCATAAAGCATGGGACTGGGCATCCCGGTGACCAGCCATTTTCTTGTGAATGAGGAGCGGAGTCCACTCCTCTTGAGAATAACCCACCTAACACGGAAGATAAGGGCAGCTCTAGTTGACATATGAGCTATTGGAGCATGCAAAACATAATGTTTATTTGAAGGTTTAGAGTTTGGCACATACAAATTTACTTGGAACGCCAGGTAAATACCGCATATAGGTAGGTATAGTGGACTCATATGGAACAACTTTGGGGTTTAAGGAGTTTGGATGCACAAGCAGTATTCCTGCTTAGTATAGGTGAAGGCTAGCAAAAGACTAAGAAGCGACCAACTGAGAGAGCGACAACAGTCGTAAACATGCATTAAAATTAATTTACACCGAATACAAGCATGAGTCGGATATAATCAACCATGAACATAAATATCATGAAGGCTATGTTGATTTGATTCAACTACATGCGTGAACATGTGCCAAGTATAGTCACTCAATTCATTTAAAGGAGGATACCATCCCATCATACCACATCATAATCATTCCAATAGCATGTTGGCACGCAAGGTAAACCATTATAACTCATAGCTAATCAAGCATGGCACAAGCAACTATAATCTCTAAATGTCATTGCAAATATGTTTACTTCATAATAGCTGACTCAGGAACGATGAATCATCATATTTACAAAAACAAGAGAGGTCGAGTTCATACCAGCTTTTCTCATCCCAATAAGTCCATCATATATCATCATTATTGCCTTTCACTTGCACGACCGAACGATGTGTATAATAATAAGAGTGCACGTGCATTGGACTAAGCTGGAATCTACAAGCATTCAACTCAAGAGAGAAGACAAGTAAATATGGGCTCTTGGTTAAATAAACAATCATGCATATAAGAGCCACTTCAACAATTTAAACATGGTCTTCTCCTACTGATCCCCAAAGAAAAGAAAAGAAAAGAAAAACTATTTACACGGGAAAGCTCCCAACAAGCAAAATAAGAACGGGAAATATTTTTGGGTTTTCCTTTCAATTACTACAGCAAAGAAATAAACTACTACTATTTTTTTTCTTAAGGTTTATTAAACACATAAGAAGAAAGCAGGAAAAAGAAAATAAACTAGCATGGATATTACAATGAAAGAGTATGAGCACCGACATCCAGCAATGAGTGTGTGTGAACATGAATGTAATGTCGGTGGGAAATACGTACTCCCCCAAGCTTAGGCTTTTGGCCTAAGTTGGTCCATTGCCAGGGATAGCTTGGCGGATACCCGTAGGTGAAGCTGGGATCATACTGTGATGAAGAAGACTCTGACTGCCACTAGCTGGCAACCACCTCTGGATCCCAAGAATAAATAGATTGTCGTGGAGGTTCATCTTGTGGTTCCGGTTCCGGGGCTGGTATAGGATTCCGATAGGCTTGAATGGCCGCCCACGGAACAATGTGAGGACCTACAGACAAGTTAAACAAAGAGGGAGCAGGCAAAGTAATAGTCTCGGGTGATGTTTATCAAAGTATAATTTATATTTGAGCTCCCCTTCATGACTCTTAACAAGAAAGTCATGCGCTAGCATACTCTTATAATCTAAATAAGCACGGGGCAACGATGTTTCTTCTTTCTCCTCATGCCTAATAGGTATTTCAAAATTTCAGCTAGGCGTGAAGCATAAATGCCTCCAAAGATAGGGCCCTTAGTACGGTTCAGACTTAACCGTCTAGCAACAATTCCACCCATACTAACAAAGTTACTACAGTGTAAACCATGGAGCAAAATAATAATATCCGGAACACTAAGGTTTCCACAGTTCCTGCATCCAATCAAGCAACGACTAGCAAATAAGGCAAAGTAGCGTAAAACAGGAAAATGTATGCTAGTAATCCTTGTGTCAGAAACCTTCCTGGTTTCTCCCACAGTGATAGTGTTAATAAAAGCTTCTACTTCGTTACGGTGTGGTTCATCCAAGGTGCCCTCAAAGGGTATTTTGCAAACCTCGCAAAATTCAGCTAATGGCATCTCCTTAACAACGTCATATAAATGAAACTCTACTGATGGAGGTGATTTCTTAGAGAAAAAGTAGAAGTTTTGCACAAAAGTATTTGTGAGTAAGAGATACTGATGACGTTGGTCGCGGAGGAAGTCGGTGAGGCCAGCATTCTCAATCAATAAATAGAAATCCTCATAAATCCCGGCTCTCCTCAAGAAGTCATCAGAAGGCCATTCACACGGCCGGACCTCCGCAGTGCGAGGCAAATTAAATTTGGGCTTCTGCTCTTCTTCCTTTTGCTTTTCCTTAGAGCTTAGGCTTGACGAGCCCCTCAAAAGTCTCTTCATTATTTCTGAAATAATCTGAAATTTTTAGTAACTTCAAATAAAAGTGAACCAACTTCAATAAAATTGATAGCAACAACTCCCATAAGTGCCTAGAGCCTATATCAAGCATTAGAACTACTTGGAACCATATAAATTTGACATGCAAGCTCAAGAACATGGTCACCTATGCAGCATAAATTTGCAATGAATAAAGCATTAGAACAAAAACTAATTGGACCAATGGAGGAGTTACATACCAAGGAACAATCTCCCCACGCAGTTTTGCGAGAGGTGCTTTGAGCAAGGAGATCGAAAATCACAGCAACAGGGGTTGGAACTCGTGCTTGAGTTGGTTTTTCGTGTTTGTGTGAGGCAGAGGAAGAAGATGGGTGCAGGGATAAGTGGAGGAGGGCCATCGTGGGCCCACGAGGCAGGGGGGCGCGCCCAGGGGGTAGGGTGCGCCCTCCACCCTCGTGGCCAGGTGGCAGCTCTCCCCGCGGTAATTTTTGCACAGTAAATCCTCAAATATTCCCAAAAAAATCGTATTAAAATGGCATGGCATTCTGAGGACTTTTATTTTCAGGATATTTTTGTATTGCACGGATAAGTCAGGAGACAGACAGAAAAATACTATTTTACTTTATTTCTACTAAATAACAGAAAAAATATAAAGAGGGTACAGAAGGTTGTGCTTCTAGTTTCATCCATCTCGTGATCATCAAAATGAACCCACTAACAAGGTTGATCAAGCCTTGTTAACAAACTCATTCCGAATAACACGGAACCGGAGAAATTTCAAATGACACTAGGTTACCTAAACGGGGATATGAAAATCACCAACAATAAGAATATCATACTTTTTCTTGACAGTAGGGAGTGGAAATTCAAAACCTCCAAATATAATCGATGGAATTTTTCCAATAGAGTTGATACCATAAACTTGAGGTTGTTTCCTCGGAAAGTGTACCGTGTGCTCATTGCCATTAACACTAAAAGTAACATTGCCTTTGTTGCAATCAATAACAGCCCCTGCAATATTAAGGAAAGGTCTTCCAAGAATAATAGACATACTATCGTCCTCGGGAATATCAAGAATAACAAAGTCCGTTAAAATAGTAACGTTCGCAACTACAACAGGCACATCCTCACAAATACCGACAGGTATAGCAGTTGATTTATCAGCCATTTGCAAAGATATTTCAGTGGGTGTCAACTTATTCAAGTCAAGTCTACGATATAAAGAGAGAGGCATAACACTAACACCGGCTCCAAGATCACATAAAGCAGTTTTAACATAATTTCTCTTAATGGAGCATGGTATAGTAGGCACTCCTGGATCTCCAAGTTTCTTTGGTATTCCACCCTTAAAAGTATAATTGGCAAGCATGGTGGAAATTTCAGCTTCCGGTATCTTTCTTTTATTAGTAATGATATCCTTCATATACTAGCATGGTGGAAATATCACGTATTTCAGGTTTCTTAAGAGGATGATCAGGCAAAGCATTAAGTAACTTGAGAAGCCTCCCCCAAGCTTGTGGGAGACTCTCTTCTTCAATTTGCACGAAGTTGTATATTTCCCTCAAAGAAGCTTGTTTCTTATGAGCAGGGAAATATTTAGCAGAGAAGTAATAAATCATATCCTAGGGACTACGCACACAACCAGGATCAAGAGAATTAAACCATATCTTAGCATCACCCTTTAATGAGAACGGAAATATTTTGAGTAAATAAAGGTAGCGCGATCTCTCATCTTTAGTAAACAGGGCGGCTATATCATTT
Source organism: Triticum dicoccoides (assembly GCF_002162155.2). Taxonomy (NCBI): domain Eukaryota; kingdom Viridiplantae; phylum Streptophyta; class Magnoliopsida; order Poales; family Poaceae; genus Triticum; species Triticum dicoccoides. The sequence goes on along the minus strand of NC_041391.1, from coordinate 667,480,798 downwards.
AACTTAGTAAGATGTGCCACAACAGTTTCAGATTCATAGCCATAGAAAGGATCAGATTCAACCAAAGTAATTATATTTGGATCAACAGAAAATTCATAATAATCCTTATCGGGAACACAGATAGGTGAAGTAGAAAAAGCAGGATCGGGTCTCATTCTATCTCTAAGAGATTCTTTACTCCATTTAACTAGCAACCTCTTAAGTTCGTATCTATCCTGGCAAGCAAAAATAGCTGCAGAAGATTCCGCATCAAAAAGATAACCCTCAGGAATAGCAGGCATATTTTCATCATCACTCTCATCATCGTATTCAGATTCAACAATTTCTCTTTCTCTAGACCTAGAAATATGTTCATCAAGAAATTTACCAAGGGGCACAGTATTATCAAGCATAGAAGTAGTTTCATCATAAGTGTCATGCATAGCAGAAGTGGCATCATCAATAACATGCGACATATCAGAATTCATAGCAGTAGCAGGTTTAGGTGTCGCAAGCTTACTTATAACGGAAGGAGAATCTAGTGCAGAGCTAGATTGAAGTTCCTTACCTCCCCTCATAGTCGAGGGCAAAATAGTAGTTCGATCGTCTTTCAAGTTCTTCATAGTGTCTAGCAGATATAAATCCCAAATGACTCAAAGAATAGAGCTATGCTCCCCGGCAACGGCGCCAGAAAAAGGTCTTAATAACCCACAAGTATATGGGATCGCAACAGCTTTCGAGGGTAGAGTATTCAACCCAAATTTATTGATTCGACACTAGGGGAGCCAAAGAATATTCTCAAGTATTAGCAGCTGAGTTGTCAATTCAACCACACCTGGAAACTTAGTATCTGCAGCAAAGCGTTTAGTAGCAAAGTAATATGATAGTGGTGGTAACGGTAACAAAAGTAAAGACAGCAAAAGTAATGTTTTTGGTATTTTGTAGTGATTGTAACAGTAGCAACGGAAAAGTAAATAAGCGAGAACCAGTATATGGAAAACTCGTAGGCACCGGATTAGTGATGGATAATTATGCCGGATGCGGTTCGTCATGTAACGATCATAACATAGGGTGACACAGAACTAGCTCCAATTCATTAATGTAATGTAGGCATGTATTCCGTATATAGTCATACGTGCTTATGGAAAAGAACTTGCATGACATCTTTTGTCCTACCCTCCCGTGGCAGCGGGGTCCTATTGGAAACTAAGGGATATTAAGGCCTTCTTTTAATACAGAACCGAAACAAAGCATTAGCACATAGTGAATACATGAACTCCTCAAACTATGGTCATCACTGGGAGTGGTCCCGATTATTGTCACTTCGGGGTTGCCGGATCATAACACATAGTAGGTGACTATAGACTCGCAAGATAGGATCAAGAACACACATATATTCATGAAAACATAATAGGTTCAGATTTGAAATCATGGCACTCGGGCCCTAGTGACAAGCATTAAGCATAGCAAAGTCATAGCAACATCAATCTCAGAACATAGTGGATACTAGGGATCAAACCCTAACAAAACTAACTCGATTACATGATAAATCTCATCCAACCCATCACCGTCCAGCAAGCCTACGATGAAATTACTCACGCACGGTGGCGAGCATCATGAAATTGGTGATGGAGGATGGTTGATGATGATGACGGCGACGAATCCCCCTCTCCGGAGCCCCGAACGGACTCCAGATCAGCCCTCCTGAGAGAGATTAGGGCTTGGCGGCGACTCCGTATCGTAAAACGTGATGATTTCTTCTCTCTGATTTTTTCTCCCCGAAAGCCAATATAGTGAGTTGGAGTTGGCATCGGAGGGTCTCCAGGGGGCCCACGAGGTAGGGGGCTCGCCCAGGAGGGGGGGCGCGCCCCCCACCCTCGTGGATAGGGTGTCGGCCCCCTGGTCTTCATCTTTGGCGAGGATTTTTTATTATTTTTTATAAGACGTCCCGTGGAGTTTCAGGTCATTCCGAGAACTTTTGTTTTCTGCACAAAAAAACAATATCATGGCAATTCTGCTGAAAACAGCGTCAGTCCGGGTTAGTTCCATTCAAATCATACAAGTTAGAGTCCAAAACAAGGGCAAAAGTGTTTGGAAAGGTAGATACGACAGAGACGTATCAGTACACAAGCACCGGTCCACCCACATATCAAATTATCAAAGTAACGAACGTGAATCATATGAGCGTGATGAAAACTAGCTTGACGACAATTCCCATGTGTCCCTGGGAGCGCTTTTATCATTATAAGAATTTGTCCAGGCTTGTTCTTTGCTACAAAAAGGATTGGGCCACCTTGCTGCACCTTATTTACTTTCATTACTTGTTACCCGTTACAAATTACCTTATCACAGAACTATTTGTTACCGATAGTTTTAGTGCTTGCAGAGAATACCTTACTGAAAACCACTTGTCATTTCCTTCTGCTCCTCGTTGGGTTCAACACTCTAAGGACTACGATAGACCCCCTACACCTGTGGGTCATCAATTACTCCTGTGTAAAGTTTCGCGACACAATGACTTTTGTAGTATTCGGATTGAATAAAATAAAACCGGTACTATATTAAGCATTTTGAATATTTGAGGAATTTTCCATTAAGTTTAATTTAGAAAAATGGTGAATAAAACAAGAATAACATAATAACAATGATAACTGAAACAAGAAACCGGTTATTGGAGCTAGTCATGCAATCGAGATCATAAGAAACAAGCATCATATTCATAAACTAGCAGTGAACCAAATGCTAACCCTACCAGAGAGGATACGTACAAAGCAACGAAAGAGGATGCTGATGCGTCGTTCATCATGTCACCGAGGAGGTGGTCAGCTTCGGGGAATTATTCATTGTTGTGGAACTCATCATCGGGGATGTTCCCGTTCACAGCCACGATGAACAAGGATCCAACAGTTGCACAAGCGTGCTCCCCAAAAATCTGATCGCCCCTCTCCCGTGTCGGATCACAAGAGGCAAAGTTTCAGAGGCATGTTGTCTCACCCCTCGGTGCACATCGAGAAGTGAGATGGAAAAGTGGTATGCGATGCAATGCTCTAGAACAAAGGAATGGAAGTGCATCTCGTCCAGGAAGAGGAGCGAGCTCTTTATAGGCCCCTCGGTAGTGGGGAATAGAAACAGGCGCCAACTAGGGAGATGAAGAGAAACAGTCCGCGCGATTGTTCGGTTCGTTTCCCACTTAAGAGGCAAAACATTTCAACTTTATTTTATTGTGTGACAAAAATTAAGGCAGCGCTCACACGTTGCATAAGTCCTAACGCGACTCGTCTCCATCACGAAACATGACACTTGTGCGAGGCGAGGCGGGCGACAGAGGAGGAGCGCACGTGTATGTGATCTCTTATCAAGCTCTTAGTGGTATGTGGAACAACTCTCCTTAGAGGGGGCACATCACCTGAGCTTGTGGCCCCCTCAATCATCATCTGGTGCCTCCCCAAAGTTTTGTCCAGAAAAAATCACCATAAATTTTCATTGTGTTTGGAATTTGTTTGATATGGTTTTTCTATGAAACAAAGAAATAGGTAAAAAAATAGAAACTGACACTAGGCACTGAGTTAACATGTTAGTCCATAAAAATAATATAAAATAGCATATAAAACATACAAAAGTGATAACATAATAGTATGAAACAATAAAAAATTATAGATACGTTTATCAGGCTACAGGCTTGCTTAGCATAGAGGTCCGCGGAGTTATTAGCAGCCCGGGAGACATGCATACTTAACCGAGAAAGAAATAAAACTTAACGATTTCTCCTTTGTCTAAGATAGGCACCACACCATAGAACCTCTAATCAATCCCCTTCCATCACCACATATGAGAATCTTGAGAGCTGCGAAAAAATTACGCCTTCTCAATGGGTCATGGCTCCGGCAATGAGCGGATCAGCACCCCAATAAAGGGTTTACTCCATGCTCCGGGTACACCACCACCTCCTCCATTCTGAGCATATGTGTTAATTGCGCCAGCGGTGTTCATCTTCACCCATTCTATATTTGGCGGTCGTCAACAATTGATCTTGAAAATTTAAGCATGTTTACGTAGTTGACTAAGCTGACAAACCGGAAAATCACATACTAATCACCGAAGAGGTTGGATGCAGAATAGAAACTCCAGCTATTGCCACGACGCAATTGCAGCGACCCATTTACAAACATTCTTCGCACTAGTAGCCTGTAGTAGGAGTATGAGATTGTAGCTATATTGTTTCAGATGTTATTTTTTTCTGTAGCTGGGCCGAAGATGAATGGCTGTAACGCGTGGCAACTGGGCCAAATGTTTAGGGCATCTACAATGGGGATGCTTATCCAGACGCTTAAACAGAACAAAAAACAAATATGAGAATAAAAAGCGCTAAGCGCATCCATTTCAATGCAAGGCGCTAACTAGCGATGCTATATGTGCGGTTGAAAACAGCGTCTCGTCCCAGCTCGTGAAGGAAAAGGGCCTAGCACCTGGCTCCTTAATTGGCATCTCCAACACAGGCGCTAGTAGCCCGGCGCCAGGATTTATTCCCCTAGCAATGAGTGGTTACGTCGATCAATCCTGGCATTGGCCGCTCCCTTGGCGCAAAATAAGGAGCCGGGGGCTAGGCCCTTTTCCTTCACGAGCTGGGACAAGACGCTGTTTTGAATCTGGATATATAGTGTCGCTAGTTAGTGCCTTGCATTGGAATGGACGCGCTTAGTGCTTTTTGCTTTTTTCTCGTAGATGCCTTACTTTGCGTCAAGGAAGCAGCTGATGCCAGGATTGATCAACGTGACTGCTTATTGCTTGGGGAATAAATCGTGGCGCCTGGCTGCTAGTGCCCGTGTTGGAGATGCCCTTAGGATATGCGCTAGCATAACACGAACTCTCTCTCCTTCTTCGGCCATCATACATGAAATATTATAATGTAAAGCTAGTTTTCAATTATGTATTTTATTCATGAGCGTATAAAACACATCCTTGAGGTTCATAATCTCGCTAAGTTTGCTTTAATCTAAGGATAGGTAGACATGTTTGGTTGGACAATACTCATAACCCAAGTCTTGTATCTATGATGACGCAGCTGCATCCTTTCCAAAAAAGTGTTAGGGTTTCTCCGCCTATGCTGTCAGTCTGCCTCGTCTCTGGTGGCCTTAGGTCCATGGGGGCGGGTGGTGTTGGAAATATGCCCTAGAGGCAATAATAAAAGGATTATTATTATATTTCCTTGTTCATGATAATTGTCTTTTATTCATGCTATAATTGTATTATCCGGAAATCGTAATACACGTGTGAATACATAGACCACAATACGTCCCTAGTAAGCCTCTAGTTGACTAGCTCGTTGGTCAACAGATAGTCATGGTTTCCTGACTATGGACATTAGATGTCATTGACAACGGGATCACGTCATTAGGAGAATGACGTGATGGACAAGACCCAATCCTAAGCATAGCACAAGATCGTATAGTTCGTTTTGCTAGAGCTTTTCCAATGTCAAAAATCTTTTCCTTAGACCATGAGATCGTGTAACTCCCGGATACCGTAGGAGTGCTTTGGGTGTACCAAACATCACAACGTAACTGGGTGACTATAAAGGTGCACTACAGGTATCTCCGAAAGTGTCTGTTAGGTTGACACGGATCGAGACTGGGATTTGTCACTCTGTATGACGGAGAGGTATCACTGGGCCCACTCAGTAGTGCATCATCATTATGATCTCAAAGTGACCAAGTGTCTGGTCACGGGATCATGCATTACGGTACGAGTAAAGTGACTTGCCGGTAACGAGACTGAACGAGGTATTGGGATACCGACGATCGAGTCTCGGGCAAGTAACGTACCGATTGACAAAGGGAATAGTATACGGGGTTGATTGAATCCTCGACATCGTGGTTCATCCGATGACATCATCGATGAGCATGTGGGAGCCAACATGGGTATCCAGATCCCCCTGTTGGTTATTGACCGGAGAGCCGTCTCGGTCATGTCTGCATGTCTCCCGAACCCGTAGGGTCTACACACTTAAGGTTCGGTGACGCTAGGGTTATTAGGAAGACTTGTATGTGATTACCGAATGTTGTTCGGAGTCCCGGATGAGATCCCGGATGTCACGAGGAGTCCCGGAATGGTCCGGAGGTGAAGATTTATATATGGGAAGTTGTCATACGGACACCGGAAAGTTTTGGGGGCATATCGGTATTGTACCGGGGCCACCGGAGGGGTTCCGGGGGTCCACCGGGAGGGGCCACCCCTCTCGGAGGGCCATATGAGCCGCAAGGGGCAGGGAACCAGCCCCTGGTGGGCTGGGCGCCCCCCCCTTGGGCCCATGCGCCTAGGGTTGGGGGGGAACCCTAGTTGGGGCGCCCCCCCTTGCTTGGGGGGCAAGCCCCCCTCCCTGGCCGCCCCCCCTCTAGATCTCATCTAGAGGGGGCCGGCCCCCTTTCCCCTTCCCCTATAAATAGAGGGGCGAGGGGAGGGCTGAACACCTGATCCAAGGCGCAGCCCCTCCCGTCCCCAACACCTCTCCTCCTCCGTTGAGTGCTTGGCGAAGCCCTGTCGGAGTACTGCCTCTCCACCATCATCACGCCGTCGTGCTGCTGCTGGAGCCTTCTTCCTCAACCTCTCCTTTCCCCTTGCTGGATCAAGAAGGAGGAGATGTCGTCCGTTCCGTACGTGTGTTGAACGCGGAGGTGTTGTCCGTTCAGCACTTGGTCATCGGTGATTTGGATCACGGCGAGTACGACTCCATCATCCCCGTTCCCTTGAACGCTTCCGCACGCGATCTACAAGTGGTATGTAGATGCAATCTATCTCCCATGACTCGCTGCTTAGATGAACTCATAGATGGATCTTGGTGAAACCGTAGGAAAAATTTTAATTTTCTGCAACGTTCCCCAACAGGTGGATCCCGACACATGCCGGCGGAAGGGCTCCCTTTTTAGACGTTTCTTCATGTTTTTATTAGGTTTTGTGTCCTGCTCGGGAAGATGAAACGGTATTCTCCCCGCCTAGCTCTTGCCCTATGGTGCATTTAGGATCGTCGGTGGAGGTGTGGGAGTGTGTCTCCAGCAGATCTGTCTTTGCTAGATTTGCTTTGATTTGTTTGTCGTTCGTCTATCTGAGTGTGCCTTTAGATTGGATCGATCTGCTAATCTTCATCGGCGGCGGTTATTGTTCCGATGCGCTGGTTCTATGGGGCCTTAAAACGACATCTCTCCGTTTACTATAACAAGTTTTGTCCGGCTTTAACGAGGGAGGGACAATGACGGTGTCACGCCTTCGACTCAGTTCAGTGCTTATAGTAGTTGTCAGCTGGTCTATGGATCTGGATGTATTTTTTATTATTTCTGATGTTCTTGGAACTCAAAGAAGAAGAAAAATCTTGTAACTATAAACATTGAAGATTGCTATTGCTGTTAATCAATAAATAAAATGGGCGAGATTTCTAAAAAACGAACTATCTCTCTCTCTCTCTCTCTCAATTCTCAAAGAAAAAAATGCTACTCCTGCATAATCCTTTAAAAAAATCTTCCTAAAACCTAAAAAGTGCATGCGCACTATCTAGAGAGAACGAGCGGCCGAACGAGAGCCGCTCGATCGACTACGCGCGATGTCCAAGTGTTCCCTGGTCGGGTGGTGGAGCCGCGCCGCTCGGACGCGCGTGGACCGGTCGCCTGGTCCGATCGAGCCGCGCGAGATTAACTTCCCGACGGACCCACACGTCATAGAGAGGATTGGCAGTTCCCAGCGTGATAGACGTCGTGGGGAGTGGGCGGCGGTTTCGAATTTCGTGCCATTACCCCGTCCACCCCGCACCTGTCGCCGCCCATTCCTCCTCTTTCCCCCTGCTCTCGCCGCTGGTTGGTGCTCGGAGGCGGCTCCAAATCCGCCGATGGTTGTGGTCGACGGCGGGGCACACCGCGAGGGTCGTCGTCTGTGGTGGCACAGGTACTGCTCCTACCATGCTTTCCCCGGTACTCGTCCCCGCCCCCTCCTTTTTTCTGGTGAGGTTGCATGTTTTCCGGTGAGGTCGAAGTAGAGGTCGAACTCGATGTCGCGGTCGGGGGTAGGGAGGTCGAACTCGTTTTCCGGCGAGGTTGAGGTCACCCCCGCGGACCACTTCATTTGGGAAACCGCTAGATTGGCAGGGACGGGCTAGGGTCGTGCTCATCCCGTCGTTTTTGCGTTGCAATAAGGGCAGAGTTCGTGTATATACGTACGGGATGAGTGGTTCAGGGAGGATGATTGGTTAGTGGCCATAGAGGTTCGTCTGTGGATTGTAGCCTCGCGGTGGATCTGGTGTTTTTGATGAGTGTTTTTCCCCCGCGATGTGCAACTGTGTTGCCCCTTGCGTGCAAATTAGGAGCAGTAGTAGACAATTTTTGAGACAATATAGCCATATCAGCCTTGTGGTGGTTCTCCTAGGTCATGTGTTTTTCCCTGCTGTGTGCAATTAGGGACCATTTTTTGTGCAAATCAGTACCTATGCTTGCCAATTTCCCAACATTAACTAGCCAAACTGCCATCCTTTGTGATTGATCTGGTGGTTCGTGTGTTTTCCCGCTGCTGTGTGCAACTAGGAACCCTTGTTTGCAATTTAGCACCAAGGCTTGCCATTTTTTGCAATATAGTGGACCCAATCTGCCAGCCTTGTGGTCGATGTGGTGGTCCACGTGGTTTTTTATTCTGCTGTGTGCAAACATATATCATCACTTGTGCAAATTAGTACTCCCTTGACGGCACGGGGGTGGCTGGCCAGGGTCAACGTGTAGTTAGCCAGGGTACTCGGTAGTCGTTAGGTAGAAGGGATGCATGTCCACGGTGCCCGTTGCGATTTTAGGTCGATTTGGCTGTTTAGTTCATGTTCCGTTCAATTTTGCAGAGGTTTGAGATCTGTTCATGATTCTTAGTCATTCTGCAAGTTGTATTAGATGCGCGCAATGTAGTGTGCAATGCATTGGCTGATTTTCCCTGATCCTGCAAGTTCATGATTCAGTAATTTAAGTGGTTAGTTGCACAAAATTCTGCTCAGTTGGCTGCGTCCATATAGTACCTGGCTGTCCATATGCTCTGCAGTTGCAGCGGTTGTTTTGGTCAGTTGGCTCACTGTTTGTACTAGTTGGTTGTCTATACGGTGTTCAGTTGCTCAAGTTGCCTGTTCAGTTGGCTGCATCATTTTTACTAGTTGGCTGTTCATATGTTATACACTTTGTGATAGTTGCTCTACTTAGTTGGCTTTACTGTTTTCCCCTCTGCTGTGTGCAACTAGGGACTTTTGTTTGTGCAATTTAGCACCAATGCTTGCCAGTTTTCCAATATAGTCTACCCTATCCACCAGCATTGTGGTGGCTGTGGTGGTTCATGTGCTTTCTCCTACTTTGTCCAACTAGGGGCCCCTTGATTGTCCAAATTAGTACCAATGCTTGCCAATTTTCCAATTTATTTTTTCTCAATGTGCAAGTCTTTTTTTGTGGATGTGGTTGTTTTCATGCGTTTCCCCTCATGTGCAACTAGGGACGCTTATTTTTCACAAATTAGCACTGAATGGTTGCTAATTTTTCAATATAGTATGCCCAATTGTTTTGCTGGATTTTTTGCTTTGCTTTTTTTTGCTTGTTCCAGTTTGCACAAGTTATCTTTACTGATCTTGTTGCCTTTAGTTAACTATTTTCTACCTAGTTATTACTTGTCATAGTTGGCAAGTAATACCTAGGCAGAAAATAGTTAGTTGGCTTATATGCTGTCCAGTTTGCATAAGGTTTACTGCCCAGTTGGCTGCATCATTGTAGTAGTTGGTTGTCCACATGTTTTTTTGGTTTTTTGCATTTTGTGTGACCTGCTTATGTGTAGATGTCTGCAGATCAAAGCAACCTTCTATGATTTCCCTAGTTTGTTTCAGCATCTTCTAACTATGTTTTCTTTTGTTGTATTTCCTCCCGCAGGGCAAAAATGGTTATAATAGGAGGAGATGCGGATGGCAATGAAGAAGATGTATTTTTTTCACTTTTTCTGTGTTTTTGAGTTGTTTTAAACTTATGCGCGTATGCTAATGTCCTTTTTTTCATGTTTTCTTTTTGGGTTGCTTAATCAGCGTTCTGGAAGTCAGTCGCTTCGCCGGAGGTCGAAGCGTCCTGCTAATCGCCAACCACGACCTGCACGTAGTGTTGAGCAGGGAGAGGATGTTGAGTTAAGTGGCATGCTGATGACACAAGCCCATTTTTCGGTTTTGTTTGGGTCATATAACATTTTTTTATTTTTTCCCATGCTCATGTTTTTTATTTTTCTTAGGATGCTGAGCAGTTCCGTGTTGTAAAGCGGCCTAGACGTGGAGCAGTTGGAAAGGGAGTTGAGTCATCTTCTAGGGTAAGTAAATTATGTAGCAGTTCTCACCAACATTTTTGTTTTTAGTTTGTCAATAACAACCTTGTAGTTGACATCTCTAGTCATCTTGATCTAAATACAGTTGACATTAGTTGGCATTAGTTGGCATCTTGTAGTTGACAAGTTGGCTTGTTTATAGTTGACATCACTGGCCATTTTTTTTGCGCAGGTAGCAGTTGCTGGAGGAGTTGTCGCATCTTCCGCAACAGTTGCTGAGGTATGTGTTTTTTTGTGTGTTTATGAGCTATTGAACAGTTCCTTGCAAACCTTTTTTTAGTTGCTGTTATGTTGTTGCAATATCATTTCTTATTGTTGCACATCCGTTAGAACTTTTTGTAGTTGCCAGGTATCGTATATTTTCTTAGTTTTTTTTGAAGGTTGCACACTGGCAGTTTTTCAGTTGTCCTTATGATCTTTATTAGTTGCACAAATATATCATATTAGTTGGCATGATCCATTTTAGTAATATATAGCTTTTTCCAATACTGATCAAAATGATGATTGTAAGATTTTTTTCATTCTTATTTTTCTCTTGTTTTTAATGTTTCCTTAATGTTTTTATATTCTCATCAACAGGCTAGCGGTGAAGGAGTTGAGGTGGCTGCAGGGGAAGATGTGGAGCGACCATCACAAGCGTGCAGGATAAGGCCATCACCAGCGCGGTTTGCAAATTTCAACGCCTCTCTAAGCCCACCACAGAAGTCAGAGCTAGTTTCGAGGTTGTTCGGGGGGCTATTGAATTTGTCAGACACACTTCCAGCGGACCTCTCTAAGTTCCTGGTGTAGTCCTACCAGCCACAGACGTCTGAAATGGTTTTCCCAGGAAGGGGAAGGATCCGTGTCGATGCTGACAGTGTTCAAAGGGTATTTGATCTTCCTAACAGGGGTCTAAAAGTCTGTTACAAAGTTGACAAGGATACAACTAGGAGATTCAGAGAGACATTCAACATAACTAGAACTTCTCATCCCCAGATCAGTACATGGACCATGATGATTACGGATATGGGGGGAAGAACAGATGACACATTCTTTATGGCCTGGCTTGCGGTTGCCTTCAGCACTTTCTTAGCACCAACCACGGCCTTGAAGCTCAGCCCAAAGTGCTACGGACTCATGCTAGATCATGAAAACCTCAAGAACACAAACATCTGCCTTTTTGTAGCAGAACACATTAACGAAGCTTTCCGAAACATGGACCAGGATAAGCAAACTGTCGGCTGCAGTTCCGTCTGTTCTTGTTCTTTTTGTGCAGTTATAGTTTGCTGAAATACTCATAATAATAACTGAACTTGTCTTTTCTTTTTGTTGGGTCTGGTGAAGATACTATACCTTGATGCGCTTGTCCATGACATCTCAGTAAGCAACTGCGTGATACGATCGAATGCATGGGATAGTACTCTAATTGCCAAGGTGATCAAGAAGGATACCATCTCTCCTGGTGTGTTCGGAAAATTACAAGTGAGTTCTCTTTGTTTTTTTCCAACAGCTTCTTCTTTTTATGTTCTTTTTGATGTCTGGTCACTTTTTTTGGAAATTGCACAAAAACTGCCATCAGTTGGCACAACAATGCATGTAGTTGCACAGCTTGTAGCTTTAAGTTTGGCATCTGCACACATGTTCATTTTAAATTGGCACACCATCTTTTTTAAGTTGCACAGTCTTACTAATCTTGTTGCACAGATGTGTGGCATCAGTTGGTAGAAATTTTTCTAGGTGCCATGTGGGTTGCACAATTTTTGTGTCTTTGTTCAGTTGCATATATGTATAGTCGAATTGTCTACCCCAGTATCTTGTTGTAGTTGCACAGTTTATAATGTTTGGTTTCGTTCAACACACAAATCTATTATGATAACCTTGTTCTTTTCTTTTTCTCTTTTTTTACACCAGCTTAAAGAGGAGTATAGAGGCACGGAGCAGACACCACTGTTTGGTGGAATTTTGCAAGCTGAAGCATTCATGGCATCCAAGTTACCAATAACCTACAGTCCGCAGGTTAGTGTTTTGCATACAGAAATTTGTACCACTTACCAACATTTTCTTTTGGCTGGGATGTATGTTCAGTTGGACATGTATAACTTTTGTAGTTGCGAGAATACAGGATTCAGTTGGCTATGATGTATGTTCAGTTGCACATATAAGCATCTGTAGTTGCACATGTTCTTTTGGACAGTCAAAGTGTTCGTTTACAACCATTGATATTAACTTGGCAGAATGCATGTTTTTAGTTTGTGCCACAGTGCATCTGTAGTTGGCTAGAATCATGTTTTTAGTTGGCCAGAAAGTGTGTATTAGTCGGTTTTTGCTTATCACATCATGGTCAGTTACAGACATTTTACTTTTTAATTTTTTTCTAACTGAATCAGTACTGAATCTTTTTTTTGTTGATGCAGAAAAAGGCAAAGATTGCGAAAGTGGTCAATGACCTGTGCAAGGCTGTAACTGAACAGGTTGGCACCTTCATTGAAGCAGTTGCCAAGATCGATGACGAGGAACCAGATATTGATCCTTACGTACAGCAGCCATCAATGCAAACCGGGGCGTCACGCCGTGCTCCAAAAAGAAAGAGATGGGGGTCAACTATACAAGAAGAAGACGAGTTTGTTGAGGATGAGTCAGAAGAAGATGAGGAAATGGAAGCAGCGATAGATGTTGACGATGACAGGGACACAGACGCGGATGAATCAGAGGAGGAGGACAAGGATGAGGATGACAATGAAGAAGATGCAGAGGAGGAGGAGGAGGAAGAGGAGGAGGAGGAGGAGGAGGAGGACAAACAAGAAGAGGACAAAGGAGAGGAGGAGGAGGAGGAAGAAGATAGTGAGGCAGAGGAGGGGGAAGAAGAAGGTGAGGCCGAAGAGGGGGACGGGGACAAAGGTGCAACAGTTGATGGCAGTGAGAGGGGAGAAGACAAAGGCGCAACAGTTGATGGCAGTGAGAGGGAAGAAGACAACGATGAAGAAGACGAGGACGGTTATGGTGATGATGTTGGGGGATCCAATGGAGGCAGTGACAGCAGCGATGATGATGATGATGGCAATGCCCCTGGTTCTGGTGGTACAGGCGGCAACACATCCAGGGGGACTAGCACTTCTACCACTCCTGCCAGTAGCAGCAATTCATTAAGTAGCAGAACTTGCTGGAAAGACAAGGATTTTTCAAAGTCAAAGAAAAATGATGAAGCAGAGTCTCAGGGCAGCATTGATATGTTCAAGCTCTGCAACTTGAAGCCAGCTTTGGCAACCACCTTTCCTGTGCCAGATTTTAGCGACCAAGATATGTGTGAGAAGATCAACTTTGCCATAGACAATAGCATGTTCTTATCAAGTGTTGCTGAAAAGAATCAAGTTGACATGGAGGAAGCAGGAAAGGGTCTTGACTGGGTTCATTCAAAGGAAAAATCCAAGGAATATTTGAAGCAGCTTCCAGACCTAAGCTCCAGCAAGAGTAAGGCAGCATCCATGGCAAACTCTCACGTGGTCCAGAAGCGTAAAGCAGTTTCAATGAAGAAGAATCTGCAGTTGCCTCAAACCAAGGAGAAGATGGTGAGTGCAGATGCTGAAGTAAATATGGTCAAGGAAGCTGTGCTTCAAACTGATACGCCAACTGTAGTGAGCAGAGAGCCAACCACTATACAAAGAGTTCAATAGATCAAGGGGAAGACTCCCCTTTCAATAGTCCCACCAAAACCACCTAAGCAGCAAAAGATTGTCAAGTTTGCTAGGGGCACAAAGGGGGAACATGCCACAAAAGGTTTGGGGTTCAGAGACGAGAGAGAACTGCGACCCGTGGCCATTGATGCAGGGGTGCCAAGTTCTGCTAGGTTGCTGCCAACTCAGACTGGAAAGATGCCAACTACAGATACCAATGTGCCAACTAATGTGTCAGCTAGCAGCATGGTCACAGTCAAAACCACCACAGCTGCTCAGGAAGGCACCACTGCAACTGCAATCCCGAAGGTGGCTACTCATAGAGGTGCTTCAATGCAAAACACAAAAGGAGGTGATCCTACTACCAAATTGTCGTCCCCAAGAGCCAACACACAGGAGCCAAGCAAGCCTACATCACCAAGAGCTGACTTTAAGCAAGCACTAACACAAGAGGAGGTGTTCAACATTATAAGTAGGTGCAAGCCTCCAAGGCCGCCAACTACAACACTATCGTGAACCAAGTCAGTGAACGATGCACCCGTGTTTGTGCCGCAAGGAGATGCTCTGGTCCTTGAACCCATACGAATATCAAACTCTTATCATGGTGACGGGTTCTGCGATGCACCATCTTTTGGCCTCGTCATAGATGGTCATGCTCCAGCACCTGCTCCAGCAGCAGAAACAGTGGAAGACGGTGTGATTAGTATTGATGAGTATGAGTTGGACCCAGCAACTGTGAATGAAGGATGCGCTGGTGCTGATGCTGTCGGATCACCAGAGAATTGCCACACCCCGATATGTGCAGAACCAGAAGCTGGCACAAGCAGTTCTTCGGGACCACCTATTGCACGAAGACAGAGGAGGGTAATAAGGCCCGCAGCATCTCAAAGGTGTGACGCCCCCGATTCAATCGTACACTAATCATGCACGCAAATGTGTACGATCAAGATCAGGGACTCACGGGAAGATATCACAACACAACTCTACAAATAAAATAAGTCATACAAGCATCATATTACAAGCCAGGGGCCTCGAGGGCTCGAATACAAGAGCTCGATCATAGACAAGTCAGCGGAAGCAACAATATCTGAGTACAGACATAAGTTAAACAAGTTTGCCTTAAGAAGGCTAGCACAAACTGGGATACAGATCGAAAGAGGCGCAGGCCTCCTGCCTGGGATCCTCCTAACTACTCCAGGTCGTCGTCAGCGGCCTGCACGTAGTAGTAGGCACCTCCAGTGTAGTAGGAATCATCGCCGACGGTGGCGTCGGGCTCCAGGGCTCCAGCATCTGGTTGCGACAACCAGAAAGAAAGGAAAGGGGGAAAAAGGGGGGAGAAAGCAACCGTGAGTACTCATCCAAAGTACTCGCAAGCAAGGAACTACACTACATATGCATGGGTATATGTGTAAGGAGGCCATATCGATGGACTGAACTGCAGAATGCCAGAATAAAAGGGGGATAGCTAGTCCTATCGAAGACTACGCTTCTGGCAGCCTCCGTCTCGCAGCACGTAGAAGAGAGTAGATTGAAGTCCTCCAAGTAGCATCTCCAAGTAGCATCGCATAGCATAATCCTACCCGGCGATCCCCTCCTCATATCCCTGAGAGAGAGCGACCACCGGTTGTATCTGGCACTTGGAAGGGTGTGTTTTATTGAGTATCCGGTTCTAGTTGTCATAAGGTCAAGGTACAACTCCAAGTCGTCCTGTTACCGAAGATCACGGCTATTCGAATAGATTTACTTCCCTGCAGGGGTGCACCAACTTACCCAGCACGCTTGATCCCATTTGGCCGGACACACTTTCCTGGGTCATGCCCGGCCGCGGAAGATCAACACGTCGCAGCCCCACCTAGGCTCAACGGAGAGGCCAGCACGCCGGTCTAAACCTAAGCGCGCAGGGGTCTGGGCCCATCGCCCTGAGCACACCTGCACGTTGCGTACGCGGCCGGTGAGCAGACCTGGCAACCTCCATTACTAAGGAAGTTGCGTTAACGCAGTCCAACCCAGCGCGCGCCGCTCAGTCGCTGACGTCACGAAGTGCTTCGGCTGATACCACGACGTCGGGATACCCATAACTACTCCCGCGTAGATGGTTAGTGCGTATAGGCTCGTAGCCAACTCAGATCAAATACCAAGATCTCGTTAAGCGTGTTAAATATCCGCGAACGCCGAACAGGGCTAGGCCCACCTGTCTCCTAGGAGGTCTCAACCTGCCCTGTCGCTCCGCCACAAGGTAACAGTCGAGGGCCGTCGGGAACCCAGGCCCACCTCTACCGGGATGGAGCCACCTGCCCCTTCAGCCCCCATCTCCAAACAGTATCACAGGTAATGTAACTGTGTAAAGTATATCGTATATGCCCGTGATCACCTCCTGAAGTGATCACGGCCCAGTAGTATAGCATGGCAGACGGACAAGAGTGTAGGGCCACTGATGGAACACTAGCATCCTATACTAAGTAGTAGGATAGCAGGTAAAGGTAACAACAGTAGTAGCAAGGACAGGCTATGCAGCAGTATAGGATTGACTGAAAGCAGTAACATGCTACACTACTCTAATGCAAGCAGTATAGAGAAGAGTAGGCGATATCTGGTGATCAAAGGGGGGGCTTGCCTGGTTGCTCAGACAAGAAGGAGGGGTCGTCGGTGACGTAGTCGTCCACAGGGGCATCAGCATCGTCACGGGGGCTACCGGAGAGAAGAGGGGGGAGAAACAGTAAATACATAGCAAGCAAGTGCATAACAGGTCAACAAGCAGAGCTAGACGTGTTCTAACGCGGTATGAGGTGATACCGGTGAAGGGGGGAAACATCCGGGAAAGTATCCCCGGTGTTTTGTGTTATCGGACAAATGAACCGGAGGTGAAATGTTGCAGGTTCACTATGCTAGCGACGTGTGGCGGATGAACGGGCTGCGTATCCGGATCCGTCTCGTCGCTCTGAGCAACTTTCATGTTGAAAATAATTTAATCCGAGTTACGGATTAAAAGATATGATTTTATAAAGATTTTAATAATTTCTAGAATTTAATTAATTATTTAATTTAATTCGAAAATGTATTTATGACATCAGCATGATGTCATGCTGACGTCAGCAGTCAATAGGGTTGACTGGGTCAAACTGACATGTGGGGTCCGCATGTCATAGACTGAACAGGCTAATCAGGTTTTAATTAAGCTATCTAGTGATTAGATTAATTTAACCAGGATTAATTAAGTTAATTAATTCTTTAATTAATTAAACAATATTTTAATTATCATTATTTGTTTGCTAATTTCTTTTACATTTTCTGTTAAAGCGTTCTGTGCGCTGGGCCCCTCTGGTCAGTGGCACAGAGGCCCTAGCGGGTCGGGCCAACGGGCACCAGACCGCAGGCAGAGGCCATTGGCCCGATGCGGCTGGGCGCCGGCGGCCAAGGCGCCGGCCAAGGGAGGCAGCGGAGGTGGCCGCGGGGAGAGCGGGGGCGGGCAGCTGCAGAAGCAGCAGCCGCAGTGGCTGTAGCAGTAGTAGGCAGCCACGACACGGGCACGCGCAGCCAGGGCGCTGGCGAGTACGGGGCTGCGGGAGCGGAAGTGCGAACGGGGAACGGCGTGGCTGGGCGTGGCCGCAATCGACGGCGGCGAGCTCACGGACGACACGTGCGGAGAGAGGAGGAGAGACCGGGCCTCACTGTGTTTCGTGGGGTCAAAGGCAGCGGGCTCGATGAAGGTCGGGGAAGTCCGACGAGGGAGAGGACGAGGCGGCGGCAATCCGGCGACGATGGGCAAAGACGCAGTGGATGGGCGTCGGCGTCGAGGCGCATTGGGGCGGCGCGGGATCTAGCCCCTCCTCGATCCAGTCGAGTGGGGGGCGCCTGGGAGGAGGAAGGGGGCGGCATTCGACGGGGTGGAGGTGAGGCGAGGAAGCGGCGAGCGACGGCGTCGGGGTCGGCTCCGGGGCGACGACGGCGACGCAGGGGAGGACGACGGCGCTGGCGGACCAGCGAGGTGGCCTCCGGTGACGGGGTCGGGGCGGCCACGGATGGGGCGCGCGCGGAGCTCAGGGGAGACGACGCAGTGTACGAAGGAGAGGGAGGAGGCCGAGAGGTGCGGCGCCGGTGCGGTGGCGATGGCGACCGGCAACGGCGTCGATGTCCAGGGGTGGCGTGGTGTTGGCATCGAGGGGGGGTTTGTCCCCGATCCAGATCCGATCGGGAGGGAAGAGGGAGTGGCGACGGGGTGTGGGGAGGGGAATCGGGGTAGTGGG